>NW_027277842.1:0-370940 GCF_030028105.1 Mobula birostris
GAGTGCATGCAATGCTTAGACAATACAAATAGAATACATTTCAATTTTACTCCAAACCACTTACTGCAAACCTAATGGAAACACTTTAGGTTAACTTTCCACATGATTATGAGTAGTTTGAAAGTTGTTTCATGGCTGTAGACATCAACACAAAAAAGTTGTTATCTCAGTGCATGCAATGCTTAGACAATACAAATAGTATACATTTCAATTTTACTCCAAACCACTTACTGCAAACCTAATGGAAACACCTTAGGTTAACTTCCACATGATTATGAGTAGTTTGAAAGTTGTTTCATGGCTGTACACATCAACACAAAAAAGTTGTTATCTGAGTGCATGCAATGCTTAGACAATACAAATAGTATACATTTCAATTTTACACCAAAGCACTTACTGCAAACCTAATGGAAACACTTTAGGTTAACTTTCCACATGATTATGAGTAGTTCGAAAGTTGTTTCATGGCTGTACACATCAACACAAAAAAGTTGTTATCTGAGTGCATGCAATGCTTAGACAATACAAATAGTATACATTTCAATTTTACACCAAAGCACTTACTGCAAACCTAATGGAAACAACTTAGATTAACTTCCCACATGATTCTGAGATGTCTGAAAGTTGTTTCATTACTGTGCACATAAAGACAAAAAAGTTGATTTCACAGTGAATAGAATGCTTTGACATAAAAGCAGTATACATTTCAATTTTACACCAAAGTACTTACTGCAAACCTAATGGAAACACCTTAGGTTAACTTTCCACATGATTGTGAGTAGTTTGAAAGTTGTTTCATGGCTGTAGACATCAACACAAAAAAGTTGTTATCTCAGTGCATGCAATGCTTAGACAATACAAATAGTATACATTTCAATTTTACTCCAAACCACTTACTGCAAACCTAATGGAAACACCTTAGGTTAACTTTCCACATGATTATGAGTAGTTTCAAAGTTGTTTCATGGCTGTACACATCAACACAAAAAAGTTGTTATCTGAGTGCATGCAATGCTTAGACAATACAAATAGTATACATTTCAATTTTACACCAAAGCACTTACTGCAAACCTAATGGAAACACTTTAGGTTAACTTTCCACATGATTATGAGTAGTTTGAAAGTTGTTTCATGGCTGTACACATCAACACAAAAAAGTTGTTATCTGAGTGCATGCAATGCTTAGACAATACAAATAGTATACATTTCAATTTTACACCAAAGCACCTACTGCAAACCTAATGGAAACACCTTAGGTTAACTTTCCACATGATTGTGAGTAGTTTGAAAGTTGTTTCATGGCTGTAGACATCAACACAAAAAAGTTGTTATCTGAGTGCATCCAATGCTTAGACAATACAAATAGTATACATTTCAATTTTACACCAAAGCACTTACTGCAAACCTAATGGAAACACTTTAGGTTAACTTTCCACATGATTATGAGGAGTTTGAAAGTTGTTTCATGGCTGTACACATCAAAACAAAAAAGTTGTTATCTGAGTGCATGCAATGCTTAGACAATACAAATAGTATACATTTCAATTTTACACCAAAGCACCTACTGCAAACCTAATGGAAACACCTTAGGTTAACTTTCCACATGATTGTGAGTAGTTTGAAAGTTGTTTCATGGCTTTAGACATCAACACAAAAAAGTTGTTATCTGAGTGCATCCAATGCTTAGACAATACAAATAGTATACATTTCAATTTTACACCAAAGCACTTACTGCAAACCTAATGGAAACACCTTAGGTTAACTTCCCACATGATTATGAGTAGTTTGAAAGTTGTTTCATGGCTGTACACATCAAATCAAAAAAGTTGTTATCTGAGTGCATGCAATGCTTAGACAATACAAATAGTATACATTTCAATTTTACACCAAAGCACCTACTGCACCTAATGGAAACACTTTAGGTTAACTTTCCACATGATTATGAGTAGTTTGAAAGTTGTTTCATGGCTGTACACATCAACACAAAAAAGTTGTTATCTGAGTGCATGCAATGCTTAGACAATACAAATAGTATACATTTCAATTTTACACCAAAGCACCTACTGCAAACCTAATGGAAACACCTTAGGTTAACTTTCCACATGATTGTGAGTAGTTTGAAAGTTGTTTCATGGCTGTAGACATCAACACAAAAAAGTTGTTATCTGAGTGCATCCAATGCTTAGACAATACAAATAGTATACATTTCAATTTTACACCAAAGCACTTACTGCAAACCTAATGGAAACACTTTAGGTTAACTTTCCACATGATTATGAGTAGTTTGAAAGTTGTTTCATGGCTGTACACATCAAAACAAAAAAGTTGTTATCTGAGTGCATGCAATGCTTAGACAATACAAATAGTATACATTTCAATTTTACACCAAAGCACCTACTGCAAACCTAATGGAAACACCTTAGGTTAACTTTCCACATGATTGTGAGTAGTTTGAAAGTTGTTTCATGGCTGTACACATCAACACAAAAAAGTTGTTATCTGAGTGCATCCAATGCTTAGACAATACAAATAGTATACATTTCAATTTTACACCAAAGCACTTACTGCAAACCTAATGGAAACACCTTAGGTTAACTTCCCACATGATTATGAGTAGTTTGAAAGTTGTTTCATGGCTGTACACATCAAAACAAAAAAGTTGTTATCTCAGTGCATGCAATGCTTAGACAATACAAATAGTATACATTTCAATTTTACTCCAAACCACTTACTGCAAACCTAATGGAAACACCTTAGGTTAACTTCCCACATGATTATGAGTAGTTTGAAAGTTGTTTCATGGCTGTACACATCAACACAAAAAAGTTGTTATCTGAGTGCATGCAATGCTTAGACAATACAAATAGTATACATTTCAATTTTACACCAAAGCACTTACTGCAAACCTAATGGAAACACTTTAGGTTAACTTTCCACATGATTATGAGTAGTTTGAAAGTTGTTTCATGGCTGTACACATCAACACAAAAAAGTTGTTATCTGAGTGCATGCAATGCTTAGACAATACAAATAGTATACATTTCAATTTTACACCAAAGCACCTACTGCAAACCTAATGGAAACACCTTAGGTTAACTTTCCACATGATTGTGAGTAGTTTGAAAGTTGTTTCATGGCTGTAGACATCAACACAAAAAAGTTGTTATCTGAGTGCATCCAATGCTTAGACAATACAAATAGTATACATTTCAATTTTACACCAAAGCACTTACTGCAAACCTAATGGAAACACTTTAGGTTAACTTTCCACATGATTATGAGTAGTTTGAAAGTTGTTTCATGGCTGTACACATCAAAACAAAAAAGTTGTTATCTGAGTGCATGCAATGCTTAGACAATACAAATAGTATACATTTCAATTTTACACCAAAGCACCTACTGCAAACCTAATGGAAACACCTTAGGTTAACTTTCCACATGATTGTGAGTAGTTTGAAAGTTGTTTCATGGCTGTACACATCAAAACAAAAAAGTTGTTATCTGAGTGCATGCAATGCTTAGACAATACAAATAGAATACATTTCAATTTTACTCCAAACCACTTACTGCAAACCTAATGGAAACACTTTAGGTTAACTTTCCACATGATTATGAGTAGTTTGAAAGTTGTTTCATGGCTGTAGACATCAACACAAAAAAGTTGTTATCTCAGTGCATGCAATGCTTAGACAATACAAATAGTATACATTTCAATTTTACTCCAAACCACTTACTGCAAACCTAATGGAAACACCTTAGGTTAACTTCCCACATGATTATGAGTAGTTTGAAATTTGTTTCATGGCTGTACACATCAACACAAAAAAGTTGTTATCTGAGTGCATGCAATGCTTAGACAATACAAATAGTATACATTTCAATTTTACACCAAAGCACTTACTGCAAACCTAATGGAAACACTTTAGGTTAACTTTCCACATGATTATGAGTAGTTCGAAAGTTGTTTCATGGCTGTACACATCAACACAAAAAAGTTGTTATCTGAGTGCATGCAATGCTTAGACAATACAAATAGTATACATTTCAATTTTACACCAAAGCACTTACTGCAAACCTAATGGAAACAACTTAGATTAACTTCCCACATGATTCTGAGATGTCTGAAAGTTGTTTCATTACTGTGCACATAAAGACAAAAAAGTTGATTTCACAGTGAATAGAATGCTTTGACATAAAAGCAGTATACATTTCAATTTTACACCAAAGTACTTACTGCAAACCTAATGGAAACACCTTAGGTTAACTTTCCACATGATTGTGAGTAGTTTGAAAGTTGTTTCATGGCTGTAGACATCAACACAAAAAAGTTGTTATCTCAGTGCATGCAATGCTTAGACAATACAAATAGTATACATTTCAATTTTACTCCAAACCACTTACTGCAAACCTAATGGAAACACCTTAGATTAACTTCCCACATGATTATGAGTAGTTTGAAAGTTGTTTCATGGCTGTACACATCAACACAAAAAAGTTGTTATCTGAGTGCATGCAATGATTAGACAATACAAATAGTATACATTTCAATTTTACACCAAAGCACTTACTGCAAACCTAATGGAAATACTTTAGGTTAACTTTCCACATGATTATGAGTAGTTTGAAAGTTGTTTCATGGCTGTACACATCAACACAAAAAAGTTGTTATCTGAGTGCATGCAATGCTTAGACAATACAAATAGTATACATTTCAATTTTACACCAAAGCACCTACTGCAAACCTAATGGAAACACCTTAGGTTAACTTTCCACATGATTGTGAGTAGTTTGAAAGTTGTTTCATGGCTGTAGACATCAACACAAAAAAGTTGTTATCTGAGTGCATCCAATGCTTAGACAATACAAATAGTATACATTTCAATTTTACACCAAAGCACTTACTGCAAACCTAATGGAAACACTTTAGGTTAACTTTCCACATGATTATGAGGAGTTTGAAAGTTGTTTCATGGCTGTACACATCAAAACAAAAAAGTTGTTATCTGAGTGCATGCAATGCTTAGACAATACAAATAGTATACATTTCAATTTTACACCAAAGCACCTACTGCAAACCTAATGGAAACACCTTAGGTTAACTTTCCACATGATTGTGAGTAGTTTGAAAGTTGTTTCATGGCTTTAGACATCAACACAAAAAAGTTGTTATCTGAGTGCATCCAATGCTTAGACAATACAAATAGTATACATTTCAATTTTACACCAAAGCACTTACTGCAAACCTAATGGAAACACCTTAGGTTAACTTCCCACATGATTATGAGTAGTTTGAAAGTTGTTTCATGGCTGTACACATCAAATCAAAAAAGTTGTTATCTGAGTGCATGCAATGCTTAGACAATACAAATAGTATACATTTCAATTTTACACCAAAGCACCTACTGCAAACCTAATGGAAACACTTTAGGTTAACTTCCCACATGATTATGAGTAGTTTGAAAGTTGTTTCATGGCTGTACACATCAAAACAAAAAAGTTGTTATCTGAGTGCATGCAATGCTTAGACAATACAAATAGTATACATTTCAATTTTACACCAAAGCACCTACTGCAAACCTAATGGAAACACCTTAGGTTAACTTTCCACATGATTGTGAGTAGTTTGAAAGTTGTTTCATGGCTGTACACATCAACACAAAAAAGTTGTTATCTGAGTGCATCCAATGCTTAGACAATACAAATAGTATACATTTCAATTTTACACCAAAGCACTTACTGCAAACCTAATGGAAACACCTTAGGTTAACTTCCCACATGATTATGAGTAGTTTGAAAGTTGTTTCATGGCTGTACACATCAAAACAAAAAAGTTGTTATCTCAGTGCATGCAATGCTTAGACAATACAAATAGTATACATTTCAATTTTACTCCAAACCACTTACTGCAAACCTAATGGAAACACCTTAGGTTAACTTCCCACATGATTATGAGTAGTTTGAAAGTTGTTTCATGGCTGTACACATCAACACAAAAAAGTTGTTATCTGAGTGCATGCAATGCTTAGACAATACAAATAGTATACATTTCAATTTTACACCAAAGCACTTACTGCAAACCTAATGGAAACACCTTAGGTTAACTTCCCACATGATTATGAGTAGTTTGAAAGTTGTTTCATGGCTGTACACATCAAAACAAAAAAGTTGTTATCTCAGTGCATGCAATGCTTAGACAATACAAATAGTATACATTTCAATTTTACTCCAAACCACTTACTGCAAACCTAATGGAAACACCTTAGGTTAACTTCCCACATGATTATGAGTAGTTTGAAAGTTGTTTCATGGCTGTACACATCAACACAAAAAAGTTGTTATCTGAGTGCATGCAATGCTTAGACAATACAAATAGTATACATTTCAATTTTACACCAAAGCACTTACTGCAAACCTAATGGAAACACTTTAGGTTAACTTTCCACATGATTATGAGTAGTTTGAAAGTTGTTTCATGGCTGTACACATCAACACAAAAAAGTTGTTATCTGAGTGCATGCAATGCTTAGACAATACAAATAGTATACATTTCAATTTTACACCAAAGCACCTACTGCAAACCTAATGGAAACACCTTAGGTTAACTTTCCACATGATTGTGAGTAGTTTGAAAGTTGTTTCATGGCTGTAGACATCAACACAAAAAAGTTGTTATCTGAGTGCATCGAATGCTTAGACAATACAAATAGTATACATTTCAATTTTACACCAAAGCACTTACTGCAAACCTAATGGAAACACTTTAGGTTAACTTTCCACATGATTATGAGTAGTTTGAAAGTTGTTTCATGGCTGTACACATCAAAACAAAAAAGTTGTTATCTGAGTGCATGCAATGCTTAGACAATACAAATAGTATACATTTCAATTTTACACCAAAGCACCTACTGCAAACCTAATGGAAACACCTTAGGTTAACTTTCCACATGATTGTGAGTAGTTTGAAAGTTGTTTCATGGCTGTACACATCAAAACAAAAAAGTTGTTATCTGAGTGCATGCAATGCTTAGACAATACAAATAGTATACATTTCAATTTTACTCCAAACCACTTACTGCAAACCTAATGGAAACACTTTAGGTTAACTTTCCACATGATTATGAGTAGTTTGAAAGTTGTTTCATGGCTGTAGACATCAACACAAAAAAGTTGTTATCTCAGTGCATGCAATGCTTAGACAATACAAATAGTATACATTTCAATTTTACTCCAAACCACTTACTGCAAACCTAATGGAAACACCTTAGGTTAACTTCCCACATGATTATGAGTAGTTTGAAAGTTGTTTCATGGCTGTACACATCAACACAAAAAAGTTGTTATCTGAGTGCATGCAATGCTTAGACAATACAAATAGTATACATTTCAATTTTACACCAAAGCACTTACTGCAAACCTAATGGAAACACTTTAGGTTAACTTTCCACATGATTATGAGTAGTTCGAAAGTTGTTTCATGGCTGTACACATCAACACAAAAAAGTTGTTATCTGAGTGCATGCAATGCTTAGACAATACAAATAGTATACATTTCAATTTTACACCAAAGCACTTACTGCAAACCTAATGGAAACAACTTAGATTAACTTCCCACATGATTCTGAGATGTCTGAAAGTTGTTTCATTACTGTGCACATAAAGACAAAAAAGTTGATTTCACATTGAATAGAATGCTTTGACATAAAAGCAGTATACATTTCAATTTTACACCAAAGCACTTACTGCAAACCTAATGGAAACACTTTAGGTTAACTTTCCACATGATTATGAGTAGTTTGAAAGTTGTTTCATGGCTGTACACATCAACACAAAAAAGTTGTTATCTGAGTGCATGCAATGCTTAGACAATACAAATAGTATACATTTCAATTTTACACCAAAGCACCTACTGCAAACCTAATGGAAACACCTTAAGTTAACTTTCCACATGATTGTGAGTAGTTTGAAAGTTGTTTCATGGCTGTAGACATCAACACAAAAAAGTTGTTATCTCAGTGCATGCAATGCTTAGACAATACAAATAGTATACATTTCAATTTTACTCCAAACCACTTACTGCAAACCTAATGGAAACACCTTAGGTTAACTTCCCACATGATTATGAGTAGTTTGAAAGTTGTTTCATGGCTGTACACATCAACACAAAAAAGTTGTTATCTGAGTGCATGCAATGCTTAGACAATACAAATAGTATACATTTCAATTTTACACCAAAGCACTTACTGCAAACCTAATGGAAACACTTTAGGTTAACTTTCCACATGATTATGAGTAGTTTGAAAGTTGTTTCATGGCTGTACACATCAACACAAAAAAGTTGTTATCTGAGTGCATGCAATGCTTAGACAATACAAATAGTATACATTTCAATTTTACACCAAAGCACCTACTGCAAACCTAATGGAAACACCTTAGGTTAACTTTCCACATGATTGTGAGTAGTTTGAAAGTTGTTTCATGGCTGTAGACATCAACACAAAAAAGTTGTTATCTGAGTGCATCCAATGCTTAGACAATACAAATAGTATACATTTCAATTTTACACCAAAGCACTTACTGCAAACCTAATGGAAACACTTTAGGTTAACTTTCCACATGATTATGAGTAGTTTGAAAGTTGTTTCATGGCTGTACACATCAAAACAAAAAAGTTGTTATCTGAGTGCATGCAATGCTTAGACAATACAAATAGTATACATTTCAATTTTACACCAAAGCACTTACTGCAAACCTAATGGAAACACTTTAGGTTAACTTTCCACATGATTATGAGTAGTTTGAAAGTTGTTTCATGGCTGTACACATCAACACAAAAAAGTTGTTATCTGAGTGCATGCAATGCTTAGACAATACAAATAGTATACATTTCAATTTTACAGCAAAGCACCTACTGCAAACCTAATGGAAACACGTTAGGTTAACTTTCCACATGATTGTGAGTAGTTTGAAAGTTGTTTCATGGCTGTAGACATCAACACAAAAAAGTTGTTATCTGAGTGCATGCAATGCTTAGACAATACAAATAGTATACATTTCAATTTTACACCAAAGCACCTACTGCAAACCTAATGGAAACACCTTAGGTTAACTTTCCACATGATTATGAGTAGTTTGAAAGTTGTTTCATGGCTGTAGACATCAACACAAAAAAGTTGTTATCTCAGTGCATGCAATGCTTAGACAATACAATTAGTATACATTTCAATTTTACTCCAAACCACTTACTGCAAACCTAATGGAAACACCTTAGGTTAACTTCCCACATGATTATGAGTAGTTTGAAAGTTGTTTCATGGCTGTACACATCAACACAAAAAAGTTGTTATCTGAGTGCATGCAATGCTTAGACAATACAAATAGTATACATTTCAATTTTACACCAAAGCACTTACTGCAAACCTAATGGAAACACTTTAGGTTAACTTTCCACATGATTATGAGTAGTTCGAAAGTTGTTTCATGGCTGTACACATCAACACAAAAAAGTTGTTATCTGAGTGCATGCAATGCTTAGACAATACAAATAGTATACATTTCAATTTTACACCAAAGCACTTACTGCAGACCTAATGGAAACAACTTAGATTAACTTCCCACATGATTCTGAGATGTCTGAAAGTTGTTTCATTACTGTGCACATAAAGACAAAAAAGTTGATTTCACAGTGAATAGAATGCTTTGACATAAAAGCAGTATACATTTCAATTTTACACCAAAGTACTTACTGCAAACCTAATGGAAACACCTTAGGTTAACTTCCCACATGATTATGAGTAGTTTGAAAGTTGTTTCATGGCTGTACACATCAACACAAGAAAGTTGTTATCTGAGAGAATGCAATGCTTTGACAATACAAATAGTATACATTTCAATTTTACACCAAAGCACTTACTGCAAACCTAATGGAAACACTTTAGGTTAACTTTCCACATGATTATGAGTAGTTTGAAAGTTGTTTCATGGCTGTACACATCAACACAAAAAAGTTGTTATCTGAGTGCATGCAATGCTTAGACAATACAAATAGTATACATTTCAATTTTACACCAAAGCACCTACTGCAAACCTAATGGAAACACCTTAAGTTAACTTTCCACATGATTGTGAGTAGTTTGAAAGTTGTTTCATGGCTGTAGACATCAACACAAAAAAGTTGTTATCTGAGTGCATCCAATGCTTAGACAATACAAATAGTATACATTTCAATTTTACACCAAAGCACTTACTGCAAACCTAATGGAAACACTTTAGGTTAACTTTCCACATGATTATGAGTAGTTTGAAAGTTGTTTCATGGCTGTACACATCAACACAAAAAAGTTGTTATCTGAGTGCATGCAATGCTTAGACAATACAAATAGTATACATTTCAATTTTACTCCAAACCACTTACTGCAAACCGAATGGAAACACCTTAGGTTAACTTCCCACATGATTATGAGTAGTTTGAAAGTTGTTTCATGGCTGTACACATCAACACAAAAAAGTTGTTATCTGAGTGCATGCAATGCTTAGACAATACAAATAGTATACATTTCAATTTTACACCAAAGCACTTACTGCAAACCTAATGGAAACACTTTAGGTTAACTTTCCACATGATTATGAGTAGTTTGAAAGTTGTTTCATGGCTGTACACATCAACACAAAAAAGTTGTTATCTGAGTGCATGCAATGCTTAGACAATACAAATAGTATACATTTCAATTTTACACCAAAGCACCTACTGCAAACCTAATGGAAACACCTTAGGTTAACTTTCCACATGATTGTGAGTAGTTTGAAAGTTGTTTCATGGCTGTAGACATCAACACAAAAAAGTTGTTATCTGAGTGCATCCAATGCTTAGACAATACAAATAGTATACATTTCAATTTTACACCAAAGCACTTACTGCAAACCTAATGGAAACACTTTAGGTTAACTTTCCACATGATTATGAGTAGTTTGAAAGTTGTTTCATGGCTGTACACATCAACACAAAAAAGTTGTTATCTGAGTGCATGCAATGCTTAGACAATACAAATAGTATACATTTCAATTTTACACCAAAGCACCTACTGCAAACCTAATGGAAACACCTTAGGTTAACTTTCCACATGATTGTGAGTAGTTTGAAAGTTGTTTCATGGCTGTAGACATCAACACAAAAAAGTTGTTATCTGAGTGCATCCAATGCTTAGACAATACAAATAGTATACATTTCAATTTTACACCAAAGCACTTACTGCAAACCTAATGGAAACACTTTAGGTTAACTTTCCACATGATTATGAGTAGTTTGAAAGTTGTTTCATGGCTGTACACATCAAAACAAAAAAGTTGTTATCTGAGTGCATCCAATGCTTAGACAATACAAATAGTATACATTACAATTTTACACCAAAGCACTTACTGCAAACCTAATGGAAACACCTTAGGTTAACTTTCCACATGATTATGAGTAGTTTCAAAGTTGTTTCATGGCTGTACACATCAACACAAAAAAGTTGTTATCTGAGTGCATGCAATGCTTAGACAATACAAATAGTATACATTTCAATTTTACACCAAAGCACTTACTGCAAACCTAATGGAAACACTTTAGGTTAACTTTCCACATGATTATGAGTAGTTTGAAAGTTGTTTCATGGCTGTACACATCAACACAAAAAAGTTGTTATCTGAGTGCATGCAATGCTTAGACAATACAAATAGTATACATTTCAATTTTACACCAAAGCACCTACTGCAAACCTAATGGAAACACCTTAGGTTAACTTTCCACATGATTGTGAGTAGTTTGAAAGTTGTTTCATGGCTGTAGACATCAACACAAAAAAGTTGTTATCTGAGTGCATCCAATGCTTAGACAATACAAATAGTATACATTTCAATTTTACACCAAAGCACTTACTGCAAACCTAATGGAAACACTTTAGGTTAACTTTCCACATGATTATGAGGAGTTTGAAAGTTGTTTCATGGCTGTACACATCAAAACAAAAAAGTTGTTATCTGAGTGCATGCAATGCTTAGACAATACAAATAGTATACATTTCAATTTTACACCAAAGCACCTACTGCAAACCTAATGGAAACACCTTAGGTTAACTTTCCACATGATTGTGAGTAGTTTGAAAGTTGTTTCATGGCTTTAGACATCAACACAAAAAAGTTGTTATCTGAGTGCATCCAATGCTTAGACAATACAAATAGTATACATTTCAATTTTACACCAAAGCACTTACTGCAAACCTAATGGAAACACCTTAGGTTAACTTCCCACATGATTATGAGTAGTTTGAAAGTTGTTTCATGGCTGTACACATCAAATCAAAAAAGTTGTTATCTGAGTGCATGCAATGCTTAGACAATACAAATAGTATACATTTCAATTTTACACCAAAGCACCTACTGCAAACCTAATGGAAACACTTTAGGTTAACTTTCCACATGATTATGAGTAGTTTGAAAGTTGTTTCATGGCTGTACACATCAACACAAAAAAGTTGTTATCTGAGTGCATGCAATGCTTAGACAATACAAATAGTATACATTTCAATTTTACACCAAAGCACCTACTGCAAACCTAATGGAAACACCTTAGGTTAACTTTCCACATGATTGTGAGTAGTTTGAAAGTTGTTTCATGGCTGTAGACATCAACACAAAAAAGTTGTTATCTGAGTGCATCCAATGCTTAGACAATACAAATAGTATACATTTCAATTTTACACCAAAGCACTTACTGCAAACCTAATGGAAACACTTTAGGTTAACTTTCCACATGATTATGAGTAGTTTGAAAGTTGTTTCATGGCTGTACACATCAAAACAAAAAAGTTGTTATCTGAGTGCATGCAATGCTTAGACAATACAAATAGTATACATTTCAATTTTACACCAAAGCACCTACTGCAAACCTAATGGAAACACCTTAGGTTAACTTTCCACATGATTGTGAGTAGTTTGAAAGTTGTTTCATGGCTGTACACATCAACACAAAAAAGTTGTTATCTGAGTGCATCCAATGCTTAGACAATACAAATAGTATACATTTCAATTTTACACCAAAGCACTTACTGCAAACCTAATGGAAACACCTTAGGTTAACTTCCCACATGATTATGAGTAGTTTGAAAGTTGTTTCATGGCTGTAGACATCAACACAAAAAAGTTGTTATCTCAGTGCATGCAATGCTTAGACAATACAAATAGTATACATTTCAATTTTACTCCAAACCACTTACTGCAAACCTAATGGAAACACCTTAGGTTAACTTCCCACATGATTATGAGTAGTTTGAAAGTTGTTTCATGGCTGTACACATCAACACAAAAAAGTTGTTATCTGAGTGCATGCAATGCTTAGACAATACAAATAGTATACATTTCAATTTTACACCAAAGCACTTACTGCAAACCTAATGGAAACACTTTAGGTTAACTTTCCACATGATTATGAGTAGTTCGAAAGTTGTTTCATGGCTGTACACATCAACACAAAAAAGTTGTTATCTGAGTGCATGCAATGCTTAGACAATACAAATAGTATACATTTCAATTTCACACCAAAGCACTTACTGCAAACCTAATGGAAACAACTTAGATTAACTTCCCACATGATTCTGAGATGTCTGAAAGTTGTTTCATTACTGTGCACATAAAGACAAAAAAGTTGATTTCACAGTGAATAGAATGCTTTGACATAAAAGCAGTATACATTTCAATTTTACACCAAAGTACTTACTGCAAACCTAATGGAAACACCTTAGGTTAACTTTCCACATGATTGTGAGTAGTCTGAAAGTTGTTTCATACCTGTGCACATCAAGACAAAAAAGTTGTTATCTCAGTGAATGCAATGCTTAGGCAATACAAATAGTATACATTTCAATTTTACTACAAAGCACTTACTGCAAACCTAATGGAAACACCTTAGGTTAACTTCCCACATGATTCTGAGATGTCTGAAAGTTGTTTCATGCCTGTGCACATAAAGACAAAAAAGTTGATTTCACGTTGAGTAGAATGCTTTGACATAAAAGCAGTGTACATTTGAATTGTACTCAAAAGTCCTGACTGCAAACCTAATGCAAACACATTTGGTTAACTTCCCAGATGAATATGACCAGGTTTAAAGTTGTTTCATGCCTCAGTTCATCAAGACAAAAAAGTTACTTTCTCAGTACTACTATGCTCTGACATTAAGGAAGTACACATCTGAATTTTACACCAAAGTACTTACTGCAAACTAATGGAAACAACTTAGGTTAACTTCCCACATGATTATGAGTAGTTTGAAAGTTGTTTCATGGCTGTACACATCAACACAAAAAAGTTGTTATCTCAGTGCATGCAATGCTTAGACAATACAAATAGTATACATTTCAATTTTACACCAAAGCACTTACTGCAAACCTAATGGAAACAACATAGATTAACTTCCCACATGATTCTGAGATGTCTGAAAGTTGTTTCATACCTGTGCACATCAAGACAAAAAAGTTGTTTTCTCAGTGCATGCAATGCTTTTACAAACAAATAGTATACATTTCAATTTTACACCAAAGCACTTACTGCAGATCTAATGGAAACACCTTAGGTTAACTTTCCACATGATTATGAGTAGTTTGAAAGTTGTTTCATGGCTGTACACATCAACAGAAAAAAGTTGTTATCTCAGTGAATGCAATGCTTAGACAATACAAATAGTATACATTTCAATTTTACTACAAAGCACTTACTGCAAACCTAATGGAAACACCTTAGGTTAACTTCCCACATGATTCTGAGATGTCTGAAAGTTGTTTCATACCTGTACACATAAAGACAAAAAAGTTGATTTCACGGTGAATAGAATGCTTTGACATAAAAGTAGTATACATTTCAATTTTACACCAAAGTACTTACTGCAAACTAATGGAAACACCTTAGGTTAACTTCCCACATTATTATGAGTAGTTTGAAAGTTGTTTCATGGCTGTAGACATCAACACATAAAAGTTGTTATCTCAGTGCATGCAATGCTTAGACAATACAAATAGTATACATTTCAATTTTACACCAAAGTACTTACTGCAAACCTAATGGAAACAACTTAGATTAACTTCCCACATGATTCTGAGATGTCTGAAAGTTGTTTCATACCTGTGCACATCAAGACAAAAAAGTTGTTTTCTCAGTGCACGCAATGCTTTTACAATACATATAGTATACATTTCAATTTCACACCAAAGCACTTACTGCAAACCTAATGGAAACAACTTAGATTAACTTCCCACATGATTCTGAGATGTCTGAAAGTTGTTTCATACCTGTGCACATCAAGACAAAAAAGTTCTTTTCTCAGTGCATGCAATGCTTTTACAATACAAATAGTATACATTTCAATTTTACAGCAAAGCACTTACTGCAAACCTAATGGAAACACTTTAGTTTAACATCCCACATGATTCTGAGATGTCTGAAAGTTGTTTCATACCTGTGCACATAAAGACAAAAAAGTTGATTTCACAGTGAATAGAATGCTTTGACAGAAAAGCAGTATACATTTCAATTGTACTCAAAAGTCCTGACTGCAAACCTAATGCAAACACATTTGGTTAACTTCCCAGATGAATATGACTAGGTTTAAAGTTGTTTCATGCCTCAGTTCATCAAGACAAAAAAGTTACTTTCTCAGTACTACTATGCTCTGACATTAAGGAAGTACACATCTGAATTTTACACCAAAGTACTTACTGCAAACTAATGGAAACACCTTAGGTTAACTTCCCACATGATTATGAGTAGTTTGAAAGTTGTTTCATGGCTGTACACATCAACACAATAAAGTTGTTATCTCAGTGCATGCAATGCTTAGACAAAACAAATAGTATACATTTCAATTTTACACCAAAGCACTTACTGCAAACCTAATGGAAACACTTCAGGTTAACTTTCCACATGATTCTGAGATGTCTGAAAGTTGTTTCATACCTGTGCACATCAAGACAAAAAAGTTGTTTTCTCAGTGCATGCAATGCTTTTACAATACAAATAGTATACATTTCAATTTTACACCAAAGCACTTACTGCAAACCTAATGGAAACACCTTAGGTTAACTTCCCACATGATTCTGAGATGTCTGAAAGTTGTTTCATGCCTGTGCACATAAAGACAAAAAAGTTGATTTCACGTTGAGTAGAATGCTTTGACATAAAAGCAGTATACATTTGAATTGTACTCAAAAGTCCTGACTGCAAACCTAATGCAAACACATTTGGTTAACTTCCCAGATGAATATGACCAGGTTTAAAGTTGTTTCATGCCTCAGTTCATCAAGACAAAAAAGTTACTTTCTCAGTACTACTATGCTCTGACATTAAGGAAGTACACATCTGAATTTTACACCAAAGTACTTACTGCAAACTAATGGAAACAACTTAGGTTAACTTCCCACATGATTATGAGTAGTTTGAAAGTTGTTTCATGGCTGTACACATCAACACAAAAAAGTTGTTATCTCAGTGCATGCAATGCTTAGACAATACAAATAGTATACATTTCAATTTTACACCAAAGCACTTACTGCAAACCTAATGGAAACAACATAGATTAACTTCCCACATGATTCTGAGATGTCTGAAAGTTGTTTCATACCTGTGCACATCAAGACAAAAAAGTTGTTTTCTCAGTGCATGCAATGCTTTTACAAACAAATAGTATACATTTCAATTTTACACCAAAGCACTTACTGCAGATCTAATGGAAACACCTTAGGTTAACTTTCCACATGATTATGAGTAGTTTGAAAGTTGTTTCATGGCTGTACACATCAACAGAAAAAAGTTGTTATCTCAGTGAATGCAATGCTTAGACAATACAAATAGTATACATTTCAATTTTACTACAAAGCACTTACTGCAAACCTAATGGAAACACCTTAGGTTAACTTCCCACATGATTCTGAGATGTCTGAAAGTTGTTTCATACCTGTACACATAAAGACAAAAAAGTTGATTTCACGGTGAATAGAATGCTTTGACATAAAAGTAGTATACATTTCAATTTTACACCAAAGTACTTACTGCAAACTAATGGAAACACCTTAGGTTAACTTCCCACATTATTATGAGTAGTTTGAAAGTTGTTTCATGGCTGTAGACATCAACACATAAAAGTTGTTATCTCAGTGCATGCAATGCTTAGACAATACAAATAGTATACATTTCAATTTGACACCAAAGTACTTACTGCAAACCTAATGGAAACAACTTAGATTAACTTCCCACATGATTCTGAGATGTCTGAAAGTTGTTTCATACCTGTGCACATCAAGACAAAAAAGTTGTTTTCTCAGTGCACGCAATGCTTTTACAATACATATAGTATACATTTCAATTTCACACCAAAGCACTTACTGCAAACCTAATGGAAACAACTTAGATTAACTTCCCACATGATTCTGAGATGTCTGAAAGTTGTTTCATACCTGTGCACATCAAGACAAAAAAGTTCTTTTCTCAGTGCATGCAATGCTTTTACAATACAAATAGTATACATTTCAATTTTACAGCAAAGCACTTACTGCAAACCTAATGGAAACACTTTAGTTTAACATCCCACATGATTCTGAGATGTCTGAAAGTTGTTTCATACCTGTGCACATAAAGACAAAAAAGTTGATTTCACAGTGAATAGAATGCTTTGACAGAAAAGCAGTATACATTTCAATTGTACTCAAAAGTCCTGACTGCAAACCTAATGCAAACACATTTGGTTAACTTCCCAGATGAATATGACTAGGTTTAAAGTTGTTTCATGCCTCAGTTCATCAAGACAAAAAAGTTACTTTCTCAGTACTACTATGCTCTGACATTAAGGAAGTACACATCTGAATTTTACACCAAAGTACTTACTGCAAACTAATGGAAACACCTTAGGTTAACTTCCCACATGATTATGAGTAGTTTGAAAGTTGTTTCATGGCTGTACACATCAACACAATAAAGTTGTTATCTCAGTGCATGCAATGCTTAGACAAAACAAATAGTATACATTTCAATTTTACACCAAAGCACTTACTGCAAACCTAATGGAAACACTTCAGGTTAACTTTCCACATGATTCTGAGATGTCTGAAAGTTGTTTCATACCTGTGCACATCAAGACAAAAAAGTTGTTTTCTCAGTGCATGCAATGCTTTTACAATACAAATAGTATACATTTCAATTTTACACCAAAGCACTTACTGCAAACCTAATGGAAACACTTTAGGTTAACTTTCCACATGATTCTGACATGTCTGAAAGTTGTTTCATACCTGTGCACATCAAGACAAAAAAGTTGTTATCTCAGTGAATGCAATGCTTAGGCAATACAAATAGTATACATTTCAATTTTACTACAAAGCACTTACTGCAAACCTAATGGAAACACCTTAGGTTAACTTCCCACATGATTCTGAGATGTCTGAAAGTTGTTTCATGCCTGTGCACATAAAGACAAAAAAGTTGATTTCACGTTGAGTAGAATGCTTTGACATAAAAGCAGTATACATTTGAATTGTACTCAAAAGTCCTGACTGCAAACCTAATGCAAACACATTTGGTTAACTTCCCAGATGAATATGACCAGGTTTAAAGTTGTTTCATGCCTCAGTTCATCAAGACAAAAAAGTTACTTTCTCAGTACTACTATGCTCTGACATTAAGGAAGTACACATCTGAATTTTACACCAAAGTACTTACTGCAAACTAATGGAAACAACTTAGGTTAACTTCCCACATGATTATGAGTAGTTTGAAAGTTGTTTCATGGCTGTACACATCAACACAAAAAAGTTGTTATCTCAGTGCATGCAATGCTTAGACAATACAAATAGTATACATTTCAATTTTACACCAAAGCACTTACTGCAAACCTAATGGAAACAACATAGATTAACTTCCCACATGATTCTGAGATGTCTGAAAGTTGTTTCATACCTGTGCACATCAAGACAAAAAAGTTGTTTTCTCAGTGCATGCAATGCTTTTACAAACAAATAGTATACATTTCAATTTTACACCAAAGCACTTACTGCAGATCTAATGGAAACACCTTAGGTTAACTTTCCACATGATTATGAGTAGTTTGAAAGTTGTTTCATGGCTGTACACATCAACAGAAAAAAGTTGTTATCTCAGTGAATGCAATGCTTAGACAATACAAATAGTATACATTTCAATTTTACTACAAAGCACTTACTGCAAACCTAATGGAAACACCTTAGGTTAACTTCCCACATGATTCTGAGATGTCTGAAAGTTGTTTCATACCTGTACACATAAAGACAAAAAAGTTGATTTCACGGTGAATAGAATGCTTTGACATAAAAGTAGTATACATTTCAATTTTACACCAAAGTACTTACTGCAAACTAATGGAAACACCTTAGGTTAACTTCCCACATTATTATGAGTAGTTTGAAAGTTGTTTCATGGCTGTAGACATCAACACATAAAAGTTGTTATCTCAGTGCATGCAATGCTTAGACAATACAAATAGTATACATTTCAATTTGACACCAAAGTACTTACTGCAAACCTAATGGAAACAACTTAGATTAACTTCCCACATGATTCTGAGATGTCTGAAAGTTGTTTCATACCTGTGCACATCAAGACAAAAAAGTTGTTTTCTCAGTGCACGCAATGCTTTTACAATACATATAGTATACATTTCAATTTCACACCAAAGCACTTACTGCAAACCTAATGGAAACAACTTAGATTAACTTCCCACATGATTCTGAGATGTCTGAAAGTTGTTTCATACCTGTGCACATCAAGACAAAAAAGTTCTTTTCTCAGTGCATGCAATGCTTTTACAATACAAATAGTATACATTTCAATTTTACAGCAAAGCACTTACTGCAAACCTAATGGAAACACTTTAGTTTAACATCCCACATGATTCTGAGATGTCTGAAAGTTGTTTCATACCTGTGCACATAAAGACAAAAAAGTTGATTTCACAGTGAATAGAATGCTTTGACAGAAAAGCAGTATACATTTCAATTGTACTCAAAAGTCCTGACTGCAAACCTAATGCAAACACATTTGGTTAACTTCCCAGATGAATATGACTAGGTTTAAAGTTGTTTCATGCCTCAGTTCATCAAGACAAAAAAGTTACTTTCTCAGTACTACTATGCTCTGACATTAAGGAAGTACACATCTGAATTTTACACCAAAGTACTTACTGCAAACTAATGGAAACACCTTAGGTTAACTTCCCACATGATTATGAGTAGTTTGAAAGTTGTTTCATGGCTGTACACATCAACACAATAAAGTTGTTTTCTCAGTGCATGCAATGCTTAGACAAAACAAATAGTATACATTTCAATTTTACACCAAAGCACTTACTGCAAACCTAATGGAAACACTTTAGGTTAACTTTCCACATGATTCTGACATGTCTGAAAGTTGTTTCATACCTGTGCACATCAAGACAAAAAAGTTGTTATCTCAGTGAATGCAATGCTTAGGCAATACAAATAGTATACATTTCAATTTTACTACAAAGCACTTACTGCAAACCTAATGGAAACACCTTAGGTTAACTTCCCACATGATTCTGAGATGTCTGAAAGTTGTTTCATGCCTGTGCACATAAAGACAAAAAAGTTGATTTCACGTTGAGTAGAATGCTTTGACATAAAAGCAGTATACATTTGAATTGTACTCAAAAGTCCTGACTGCAAACCTAATGCAAACACATTTGGTTAACTTCCCAGATGAATATGACTAGGTTTAAAGTTGTTTCATGCCTCAGTTCATCAAGACAAAAAAGTTACTTTCTCAGTATTACTATGCTCTGACATTAAGGAAGTACACATCTGAATTTTACACCAAAGTACTTACTGCAAACTAATGGAAACAACTTAGGTTAACTTCCCACATGATTATGACTAGTTTGAAAGTTGTTTCATGGCTGTACACATCAACACAAAAAAGTTGTTATCTCAGTGCATGCAATGCTTAGACAATACAAATAGTATACATTTCAATTTTACACCAAAGCAATTACTGCAAACCTAATGGAAACAACATAGATTAACTTCCCACATGATTCTGAGATGTCTGAAAGTTGTTTCATACCTGTGCACATCAAGACAAAAAAGTTGTTTTCTCAGTGCATGCAATGCTTTTACAAACAAATAGTATACATTTCAATTTTACACCAAAGCACTTACTGCAGATCTAATGGAAACACCTTACGTTAACTTTCCACATGATTATGAGTAGTTTGAAAGTTGTTTCATAGCTGTACACATCAACAGAAAAAAGTTGTTATCTCAGTGAATGCAATGCTTAGACAATACAAATAGTATACATTTCAATTTTACTACAAAGCACTTACTGCAAACCTAATGGAAACACCTTAGGTTAACTTCCCACATGATTCTGAGATGTCTGAAAGTTGTTTCATACCTGTACACATAAAGAGAAAAAAGTTGATTTCACGGTGAATAGAATGCTTTGACATAAAAGTAGTATACATTTCAATTTTACACCAAAGTACTTACTGCAAACTAATGGAAACACCTTAGGTTAACTTCCCACATTATTATGAGTAGTTTGAAAGTTGTTTCATGGCTGTAGACATCAACACATAAAAGTTGTTATCTCAGTGCATGCAATGCTTAGACAATACAAATAGTATACATTTCAATTTTACACCAAAGTACTTACTGCAAACCTAATGGAAACAACTTAGATTAACTTCCCACATGATTCTGAGATGTCTGAAAGTTGTTTCATACCTGTGCACATCAAGACAAAAAAGTTGTTTTCTCAGTGCACGCAATGCTTTTACAATACATATAGTATACATTTCAATTTCACACCAAAGCACTTACTGCAAACCTAATGGAAACAACTTAGATTAACTTCCCACATGATTCTGAGATGTCTGAAAGTTGTTTCATACCTGTGCACATCAAGACAAAAAAAAGTTCTTTTCTCAGTGCATGCAATGCTTTTACAATACAAATAGTATACATTTCAATTTTACAGCAAAGCACTTACTGCAAACCTAATGGAAACACTTTAGTTTAACATCCCACATGATTCTGAGATGTCTGAAAGTTGTTTCATACCTGTGCACATAAAGACAAAAAAGTTGATTTCACAGTGAATAGAATGCTTTGACAGAAAAGCAGTATACATTTCAATTGTACTCAAAAGTCCTGACTGCAAACCTAATGCAAACACATTTGGTTAACTTCCCAGATGAATATGACTAGGTTTAAAGTTGTTTCATGCCTCAGTTCATCAAGACAAAAAAGTTACTTTCTCAGTACTACTATGCTCTGACATTAAGGAAGTACACATCTGAATTTTACACCAAAGTACTTACTGCAAACTAATGGAAACACCTTAGGTTAACTTCCCACATGATTATGAGTAGTTTGAAAGTTGTTTCATGGCTGTACACATCAACACAATAAAGTTGTTATCTCAGTGCATGCAATGCTTAGACAAAACAAATAGTATACATTTCAATTTTACACCAAAGCACTTACTGCAAACCTAATGGAAACACTTTAGGTTAACTTTCCACATTTCTGAGATGTCTGAAAGTTGTTTCATACCTGTGCACATCAAGACAAAAAAGTTGTTTTCTCAGTGCATGCAATGCTTTTACAATACAAATAGTATACATTTCAATTTTACACCAAAGCACTTACTGCAAACCTAATGGAAACACTTTAGGTTAACTTTCCACATGATTCTGACATGTCTGAAAGTTGTTTCATACCTGTGCACATCAAGACAAAAAAGTTGTTATCTCAGTGAATGCAATGCTTAGGCAATACAAATAGTATACATTTCAATTTTACTACAAAGCACTTACTGCAAACCTAATGGAAACACCTTAGGTTAACTTCCCACATGATTCTGAGATGTCTGAAAGTTGTTTCATGCCTGTGCACATAAAGACAAAAAAGTTGATTTCACGTTGAGTAGAATGCTTTGACATAAAAGCAGTGTACATTTGAATTGTACTCAAAAGTCCTGACTGCAAACCTAATGCAAACACATTTGGTTAACTTCCCAGATGAATATGACCAGGTTTAAAGTTGTTTCATGCCTCAGTTCATCAAGACAAAAAAGTTACTTTCTCAGTACTACTATGCTCTGACATTAAGGAAGTACACATCTGAATTTTACACCAAAGTACTTACTGCAAACTAATGGAAACAACTTAGGTTAACTTCCCACATGATTATGAGTAGTTTGAAAGTTGTTTCATGGCTGTACACATCAACACAAAAAAGTTGTTATCTCAGTGCATGCAATGCTTAGACAATACAAATAGTATACATTTCAATTTTACACCAAAGCACTTACTGCAAACCTAATGGAAACAACATAGATTAACTTCCCACATGATTCTGAGATGTCTGAAAGTTGTTTCATACCTGTGCACATCAAGACAAAAAAGTTGTTTTCTCAGTGCATGCAATGCTTTTACAAACAAATAGTATACATTTCAATTTTACACCAAAGCACTTACTGCAGATCTAATGGAAACACCTTAGGTTAACTTTCCACATGATTATGAGTAGTTTGAAAGTTGTTTCATGGCTGTACACATCAACAGAAAAAAGTTGTTATCTCAGTGAATGCAATGCTTAGACAATACAAATAGTATACATTTCAATTTTACTACAAAGCACTTACTGCAAACCTAATGGAAACACCTTAGGTTAACTTCCCACATGATTCTGAGATGTCTGAAAGTTGTTTCATACCTGTACACATAAAGACAAAAAAGTTGATTTCACGGTGAATAGAATGCTTTGACATAAAAGTAGTATACATTTCAATTTTACACCAAAGTACTTACTGCAAACTAATGGAAACACCTTAGGTTAACTTCCCACATTATTATGAGTAGTTTGAAAGTTGTTTCATGGCTGTAGACATCAACACATAAAAGTTGTTATCTCAGTGCATGCAATGCTTAGACAATACAAATAGTATACATTTCAATTTTACACCAAAGTACTTACTGCAAACCTAATGGAAACAACTTAGATTAACTTCCCACATGATTCTGAGATGTCTGAAAGTTGTTTCATACCTGTGCACATCAAGACAAAAAAGTTGTTTTCTCAGTGCACGCAATGCTTTTACAATACATATAGTATACATTTCAATTTCACACCAAAGCACTTACTGCAAACCTAATGGAAACAACTTAGATTAACTTCCCACATGATTCTGAGATGTCTGAAAGTTGTTTCATACCTGTGCACATCAAGACAAAAAAGTTCTTTTCTCAGTGCATGCAATGCTTTTACAATACAAATAGTATACATTTCAATTTTACAGCAAAGCACTTACTGCAAACCTAATGGAAACACTTTAGTTTAACATCCCACATGATTCTGAGATGTCTGAAAGTTGTTTCATACCTGTGCACATAAAGACAAAAAAGTTGATTTCACAGTGAATAGAATGCTTTGACAGAAAAGCAGTATACATTTCAATTGTACTCAAAAGTCCTGACTGCAAACCTAATGCAAACACATTTGGTTAACTTCCCAGATGAATATGACTAGGTTTAAAGTTGTTTCATGCCTCAGTTCATCAAGACAAAAAAGTTACTTTCTCAGTACTACTATGCTCTGACATTAAGGAAGTACACATCTGAATTTTACACCAAAGTACTTACTGCAAACTAATGGAAACACCTTAGGTTAACTTCCCACATGATTATGAGTAGTTTGAAAGTTGTTTCATGGCTGTACACATCAACACAATAAAGTTGTTATCTCAGTGCATGCAATGCTTAGACAAAACAAATAGTATACATTTCAATTTTACACCAAAGCACTTACTGCAAACCTAATGGAAACACTTCAGGTTAACTTTCCACATGATTCTGAGATGTCTGAAAGTTGTTTCATACCTGTGCACATCAAGACAAAAAAGTTGTTTTCTCAGTGCATGCAATGCTTTTACAATACAAATAGTATACATTTCAATTTTACACCAAAGCACTTACTGCAAACCTAATGGAAACACCTTAGGTTAACTTCCCACATGATTCTGAGATGTCTGAAAGTTGTTTCATGCCTGTGCACATAAAGACAAAAAAGTTGATTTCACGTTGAGTAGAATGCTTTGACATAAAAGCAGTATACATTTGAATTGTACTCAAAAGTCCTGACTGCAAACCTAATGCAAACACATTTGGTTAACTTCCCAGATGAATATGACTAGGTTTAAAGTTGTTTCATGCCTCAGTTCATCAAGACAAAAAAGTTACTTTCTCAGTATTACTATGCTCTGACATTAAGGAAGTACACATCTGAATTTTACACCAAAGTACTTACTGCAAACTAATGGAAACAACTTAGGTTAACTTCCCACATGATTATGACTAGTTTGAAAGTTGTTTCATGGCTGTACACATCAACACAAAAAAGTTGTTATCTCAGTGCATGCAATGCTTAGACAATACAAATAGTATACATTTCAATTTTACACCAAAGCAATTACTGCAAACCTAATGGAAACAACATAGATTAACTTCCCACATGATTCTGAGATGTCTGAAAGTTGTTTCATACCTGTGCACATCAAGACAAAAAAGTTGTTTTCTCAGTGCATGCAATGCTTTTACAAACAAATAGTATACATTTCAATTTTACACCAAAGCACTTACTGCAGATCTAATGGAAACACCTTACGTTAACTTTCCACATGATTATGAGTAGTTTGAAAGTTGTTTCATGGCTGTACACATCAACAGAAAAAAGTTGTTATCTCAGTGAATGCAATGCTTAGACAATACAAATAGTATACATTTCAATTTTACTACAAAGCACTTACTGCAAACCTAATGGAAACACCTTAGGTTAACTTCCCACATGATTCTGAGATGTCTGAAAGTTGTTTCATACCTGTACACATAAAGATAAAAAAGTTGATTTCACGGTGAATAGAATGCTTTGACATAAAAGTAGTATACATTTCAATTTTACACCAAAGTACTTACTGCAAACTAATGGAAACACCTTAGGTTAACTTCCCACATTATTATGAGTAGTTTGAAAGTTGTTTCATGGCTGTAGACATCAACACATAAAAGTTGTTATCTCAGTGCATGCAATGCTTAGACAATACAAATAGTATACATTTCAATTTGACACCAAAGTACTTACTGCAAACCTAATGGAAACAACTTAGATTAACTTCCCACATGATTCTGAGATGTCTGAAAGTTGTTTCATACCTGTGCACATCAAGACAAAAAAGTTGTTTTCTCAGTGCACGCAATGCTTTTACAATACATATAGTATACATTTCAATTTCACACCAAAGCACTTACTGCAAACCTAATGGAAACAACTTAGATTAACTTCCCACATGATTCTGAGATGTCTGAAAGTTGTTTCATACCTGTGCACATCAAGACAAAAAAGTTCTTTTCTCAGTGCATGCAATGCTTTTACAATACAAATAGTATACATTTCAATTTTACAGCAAAGCACTTACTGCAAACCTAATGGAAACACTTTAGTTTAACATCCCACATGATTCTGAGATGTCTGAAAGTTGTTTCATACCTGTGCACATAAAGACAAAAAAGTTGATTTCACAGTGAATAGAATGCTTTGACAGAAAAGCAGTATACATTTCAATTGTACTCAAAAGTCCTGACTGCAAACCTAATGCAAACACATTTGGTTAACTTCCCAGATGAATATGACTAGGTTTAAAGTTGTTTCATGCCTCAGTTCATCAAGACAAAAAAGTTACTTTCTCAGTACTACTATGCTCTGACATTAAGGAAGTACACATCTGAATTTTACACCAAAGTACTTACTGCAAACTAATGGAAACACCTTAGGTTAACTTCCCACATGATTATGAGTAGTTTGAAAGTTGTTTCATGGCTGTACACATCAACACAATAAAGTTGTTTTCTCAGTGCATGCAATGCTTAGACAAAACAAATAGTATACATTTCAATTTTACACCAAAGCACTTACTGCAAACCTAATGGAAACACTTTAGGTTAACTTTCCACATGATTCTGAGATGTCTGAAAGTTGTTTCATACCTGTGCACATCAAGACAAAAAAGTTGTTTTCTCAGTGCATGCAATGCTTTTACAATACAAATAGTATACATTTCAATTTTACACCAAAGCACTTACTGCAAATCTAATGGAAACACTTTAGGTTAACTTTCCACATGATTCTGACATGTCTGAAAGTTGTTTCATACCTGTGCACATCAAGACAAAAAAGTTGTTATCTCAGTGAATGCAATGCTTAGGCAATACAAATAGTATACATTTCAATTTTACTACAAAGCACTTACTGCAAACCTAATGGAAACACCTTAGGTTAACTTCCCACATGATTCTGAGATGTCTGAAAGTTGTTTCATGCCTGTGCACATAAAGACAAAAAAGTTGATTTCACGTTGAGTAGAATGCTTTGACATAAAAGCAGTATACATTTGAATTGTACTCAAAAGTCCTGACTGCAAACCTAATGCAAACACATTTGGTTAACTTCCCAGATGAATATGACTAGGTTTAAAGTTGTTTCATGCCTCAGTTCATCAAGACAAAAAAGTTACTTTCTCAGTACTACTATGCTCTGACATTAAGGAAGTACACATCTGAATTTTACACCAAAGTACTTGCTGCAAACTAATGGAAACAACTTAGGTTAACTTCCCACATGATTATGAGTAGTTTGAAAGTTGTTTCATGGCTGTACACATCAACACAAAAAAGTTGTTATCTCAGTGCATGCAATGCTTAGACAATACAAATAGTATACATTTCAATTTTACACCAAAGCACTTACTGCAAACCTAATGGAAACAACATAGATTAACTTCCCACATGATTCTGAGATGTCTGAAAGTTGTTTCATACCTGTGCACATCAAGACAAAAAAGTTGTTTTCTCAGTGCATGCAATGCTTTTACAAACAAATAGTATACATTTCAATTTTACACCAAAGCACTTACTGCAGATCTAATGGAAACACCTTAGGTTAACTTTCCACATGATTATGAGTAGTTTGAAAGTTGTTTCATGGCTGTACACATCAACAGAAAAAAGTTGTTATCTCAGTGAATGCAATGCTTAGACAATACAAATAGTATACATTTCAATTTTACTACAAAGCACTTACTGCAAACCTAATGGAAACACCTTAGGTTAACTTCCCACATGATTCTCAGATGTCTGAAAGTTGTTTCATACCTGTACACATAAAGACAAAAAAGTTGATTTCACGGTGAATAGAATGCTTTGACATAAAAGTAGTATACATTTCAATTTTACACCAAAGTACTTACTGCAAACTAATGGAAACACCTTAGGTTAACTTCCCACATGATTATGAGTAGTTTGAAAGTTGTTTCATGGCTGTACACATCAACACAATAAAGTTGTTTTCTCAGTGCATGCAATGCTTAGACAAAACAAATAGTATACATTTCAATTTTACACCAAAGCACTTACTGCAAACCTAATGGAAACACTTTAGGTTAACTTTCCACATGATTCTGAGATGTCTGAAAGTTGTTTCATACCTGTGCACATCAAGACAAAAAAGTTGTTTTCTCAGTGCATGCAATGCTTTTACAATACAAATAGTATACATTTCAATTTTACACCAAAGCACTTACTGCAAACCTAATGGAAACACTTTAGGTTAACTTTCCACATGATTCTGACATGTCTGAAAGTTGTTTCATACCTGTGCACATCAAGACAAAAAAGTTGTTATCTCAGTGAATGCAATGCTTAGGCAATACAAATAGTATACATTTCAATTTTACTACAAAGCACTTACTGCAAACCTAATGGAAACACCTTAGGTTAACTTCCCACATGATTCTGAGATGTCTGAAAGTTGTTTCATGCCTGTGCACATAAAGACAAAAAAGTTGATTTCACGTTGAGTAGAATGCTTTGACATAAAAGCAGTATACATTTGAATTGTACTCAAAAGTCCTGACTGCAAACCTAATGCAAACACATTTGGTTAACTTCCCAGATGAATATGACTAGCTTTAAAGTTGTTTCATGCCTCAGTTCATCAAGACAAAAAAGTTACTTTCTCAGTACTACTATGCTCTGACATTAAGGAAGTACACATCTGAATTTTACACCAAAGTACTTACTGCAAACTAATGGAAACACCTTAGGTTAACTTCCCACATGATTATGAGTAGTTTGAAAGTTGTTTCATGGCTGTACACATCAACACAATAAAGTTGTTTTCTCAGTGCATGCAATGCTTAGACAAAACAAATAGTATACATTTCAATTTTACACCAAAGCACTTACTGCAAACCTAATGGAAACACTTTAGGTTAACTTTCCACATGATTCTGAGATGTCTGAAAGTTGTTTCATACCTGTGCACATCAAGACAAAAAAGTTGTTTTCTCAGTGCATGCAATGCTTTTACAATACAAATAGTATACATTTCAATTTTACACCAAAGCACTTACTGCAAACCTAATGGAAACACCTTAGGTTAACTTCCCACATGATTCTGAGATGTCTGAAAGTTGTTTCATGCCTGTGCACATAAAGACAAAAAAGTTGATTTCACGTTGAGTAGAATGCTTTGACATAAAAGCAGTATACATTTCAATTGTACTCAAAAGTCCTGACTGCAAACCTAATGCAAACACATTTGGTTAACTTCCCAGATGAATATGACTAGGTTTAAAGTTGTTTCATGCCTCAGTTCATCAAGACAAAAAAGTTACTTTCTCAGTACTAATATGCTCTGACATTAAGGAAGTACACATCTGAATTTTACACCAAAGTACTTACTGCAAACTAATGGAAACACCTTAGGTTAACTTCCCACATGATTATGAGTAGTTTGAAAGTTGTTTCATGGCTGTACACATCAACACAATAAAGTTGTTTTCTCAGTGCATGCAATGCTTAGACAAAACAAATAGTATACATTTCAATTTTACACCAAAGCACTTACTGCAAACCTAATGGAAACACTTTAGGTTAACTTTCCACATGATTCTGAGATGTCTGAAAGTTGTTTCATACCTGTGCACATCAAGACAAAAAAGTTGTTTTCTCAGTGCATGCAATGCTTTTACAATACAAATAGTATACATTTCAATTTTACACCAAAGCACTTACTGCAAATCTAATGGAAACACTTTAGGTTAACTTTCCACATGATTCTGACATGTCTGAAAGTTGTTTCATACCTGTGCACATTAAGACAAAAAAGTTGTTATCTCAGTGAATGCAATGCTTAGGCAATACAAATAGTATACATTTCAATTTTACTACAAAGCACTTACTGCAAACCTAATGGAAACACCTTAGGTTAACTTCCCACATGATTCTGAGATGTCTGAAAGTTGTTTCATGCCTGTGCACATAAAGACAAAAAAGTTGATTTCACGTTGAGTAGAATGCTTTGACATAAAAGCAGTATACATTTGAATTGTACTCAAAAGTCCTGACTGCAAACCTAATGCAAACACATTTGGTTAACTTCCCAGATGAATATGACTAGGTTTAAAGTTGTTTCATGCCTCAGTTCATCAAGACAAAAAAGTTACTTTCTCAGTACTACTATGCTCTGACATTAAGGAAGTACACATCTGAATTTTACACCAAAGTACTTGCTGCAAACTAATGGAAACAACTTAGGTTAACTTCCCACATGATTATGAGTAGTTTGAAAGTTGTTTCATGGCTGTACACATCAACACAAAAAAGTTGTTATCTCAGTGCATGCAATGCTTAGACAATACAAATAGTATACATTTCAATTTTACACCAAAGCACTTACTGCAAACCTAATGGAAACAACATAGATTAACTTCCCACATGATTCTGAGATGTCTGAAAGTTGTTTCATACCTGTGCACATCAAGACAAAAAAGTTGTTTTCTCAGTGCATGCAATGCTTTTACAAACAAATAGTATACATTTCAATTTTACACCAAAGCACTTACTGCAGATCTAATGGAAACACCTTAGGTTAACTTTCCACATGATTATGAGTAGTTTGAAAGTTGTTTCATGGCTGTACACATCAACAGAAAAAAGTTGTTATCTCAGTGAATGCAATGCTTAGACAATACAAATAGTATACATTTCAATTTTACTACAAAGCACTTACTGCAAACCTAATGGAAACACCTTAGGTTAACTTCCCACATGATTCTCAGATGTCTGAAAGTTGTTTCATACCTGTACACCTAAAGACAAAAAAGTTGATTTCACGGTGAATAGAATGCTTTGACATAAAAGTAGTATACATTTCAATTTTACACAAAAGTACTTACTGCAAACCTAATGGAAACAACTTAGATTAACTTCCCACATGATTCTGAGTAGTTTGAAAGTTGTTTCATGGCTGTAGACATCAACACATAAAAGTTGTTATCTCAGTGCATGCAATGCTTAGACAATACAAATAGTATACATTTCAATTTTACACCAAAGTACTTACTGCAAACCTAATGGAAACAACTTAGATTAACTTCCCACATGATTCTGAGATGTCTGAAAGTTGTTTCATACCTGTGCACATCAAGACAAAAAAGTTGTTTTCTCAGTGCACGCAATGCTTTTACAATACATATAGTATACATTTCAATTTCACACCAAAGCACTTACTGCAAACCTAATGGAAACAACTTAGATTAACTTCCCACATGATTCTGAGATGTCTGAAAGTTGTTTCATACCTGTGCACATCAAGACAAAAAAGTTCTTTTCTCAGTGCATGCAATGCTTTTACAATACAAATAGTATACATTTCAATTTTACACCAAAGCACTTACTGCAAACCTAATGGAAACACTTTAGTTTAACATCCCACATGATTCTGAGATGTCTGAAAGTTGTTTCATACCTGTGCACATAAAGACAAAAAAGTTGATTTCACAGTGAATAGAATGCTTTGACAGAAAAGCAGTATACATTTCAATTGTACTCAAAAGTCCTGACTGCAAACCTAATGCAAACACATTTGGTTAACTTCCCAGATGAATATGACTAGGTTTAAAGTTGTTTCATGCCTCAGTTCATCAAGACAAAAAAGTTACTTTCTCAGTACTACTATTCTCTGACATTAAGGAAGTACACATCTGAATTTTACACCAAAGTACTTACTGCAAACTAATGGAAACACCTTAGGTTAACTTCCCACATGATTATGAGTAGTTTGAAAGTTGTTTCATGGCTGTACACATCAACACAATAAAGTTGTTTTCTCAGTGCATGCAATGCTTAGACAAAACAAATAGTATACATTTCAATTTTACACCAAAGCACTTACTGCAGATCTAATGGAAACACCTTAGGTTAACTTTCCACATGATTATGAGTAGTTTGAAAGTTGTTTCATGGCTGTACACATCAACAGAAAAAAGTTGTTATCTCAGTGAATGCAATGCTTAGACAATACAAATAGTATACATTTCAATTTTACTACAAAGCACTTACTGCAAACCTAATGGAAACACCTTAGGTTAACTTCCCACATGATTCTGAGATGTCTGAAAGTTGTTTCATACCTGTACACATAAAGACAAAAAAGTTGATTTCACGGTGAATAGAATGCTTTGACATAAAAGTAGTATACATTTCAATTTTACACCAAAGTACTTACTGCAAACTAATGGAAACACCTTAGGTTAACTTCCCACATGATTATGAGTAGTTTGAAAGTTGTTTCATGGCTGTACACATCAACACAATAAAGTTGTTTTCTCAGTGCATGCAATGCTTAGACAAAACAAATAGTATACATTTCAATTTTACACCAAAGCACTTACTGCAAACCTAATGGAAACACTTTAGGTTAACTTTCCACATGATTCTGAGATGTCTGAAAGTTGTTTCATACCTGTGCACATCAAGACAAAAAAGTTGTTTTCTCAGTGCATGCAATGCTTTTACAATACAAATAGTATACATTTCAATTTTACACCAAAGCACTTACTGCAAACCTAATGGAAACACTTTAGGTTAACTTTCCACATGATTCTGACATGTCTGAAAGTTGTTTCATACCTGTGCACATCAAGACAAAAAAGTTGTTATCTCAGTGAATGCAATGCTTAGGCAATACAAATAGTATACATTTCAATTTTACTACAAAGCACTTGCTGCAAACCTAATGGAAACACCTTAGGTTAACTTCCCACATGATTCTGAGATGTCTGAAAGTTGTTTCATGCCTGTGCACATAAAGACAAAAAAGTTGATTTCACGTTGAGTAGAATGCTTTGACATAAAAGCAGTATACATTTGAATTGTACTCAAAAGTCCTGACTGCAAACCTAATGCAAACACATTTGGTTAACTTCCCAGATGAATATGACTAGGTTTAAAGTTGTTTCATGCCTCAGTTCATCAAGACAAAAAAGTTACTTTCTCAGTACTACTATGCTCTGACATTAAGGAAGTACACATCTGAATGTTACACCAAAGTACTTACTGCAAACTAATGGAAACACCTTAGGTTAACTTCCCACATGATTATGAGTAGTTTGAAAGTTGTTTCATGGCTGTACACATCAACACAATAAAGTTGTTTTCTCAGTGCATGCAATGCTTAGACAAAACAAATAGTATACATTTCAATTTTACACCAAAGTACTTACTGCAAACTAATGGAAACACCTTAGGTTAACTTCCCACATGATTATGAGTAGTTTGAAAGTTGTTTCATGGCTGTACACATCAACACAATAAAGTTGTTTTCTCAGTGCATGCAATGCTTAGACAAAACAAATAGTATACATTTCAATTTTACACCAAAGCACTTACTGCAAACCTAATGGAAACACTTTAGGTTAACTTTCCACATCATTCTGAGATGTCTGAAAGTTGTTTCATACCTGTGCACATCAAGACAAAAAAGTTGTTTTCTCAGTGCATGCAATGCTTTTACAATACAAATAGTATACATTTCAATTTTACACCAAAGCACTTACTGCAAACCTAATGGAAACACTTTAGGTTAACTTTCCACATGATTCTGACATGTCTGAAAGTTGTTTCATACCTGTGCACATCAAGACAAAAAAGTTGTTATCTCAGTGAATGCAATGCTTAGGCAATACAAATAGTATACATTTCAATTTTACTACAAAGCACTTACTGCAAACCTAATGGAAACACCTTAAGTTAACTTCCCACATGATTCTGAGATGTCTGAAAGTTGTTTCATGCCTGTGCACATAAAGACAAAAAAGTTGATTTCACGTTGAGTAGAATGCTTTGACATAAAAGCAGTATACATTTGAATTGTACTCAAAAGTCCTGACTGCAAACCTAATGCAAACACATTTGGTTAACTTCCCAGATGAATATGACTAGGTTTAAAGTTGTTTCATGCCTCAGTTCATCAAGACAAAAAAGTTACTTTCTCAGTACTACTATGCTCTGACATTAAGGAAGTACACATCTGAATTTTACACCAAAGTACTTACTGCAAACTAATGGAAACAACTTAGGTTAACTTCCCACATGATTATGAGTAGTTTGAAAGTTGTTTCATGGCTGTACACTTCAACACAAAAAAGTTGTTATCTCAGTGCATGCAATGCTTAGACAATACAAATAGTATACATTTCAATTTTACACCAAAGCACTTACTGCAAACCTAATGGAAACAACATAGATTAACTTCCCACATGATTCTGAGATGTCTGAAAGTTGTTTCATACCTGTGCACATCAAGACAAAAAAGTTGTTTTCTCAGTGCATGCAATGCTTTTACAAACAAATAGTATACATTTCAATTTTACACCAAAGCACTTACTGCAGATCTAATGGAAACACCTTAGGTTAACTTTCCACATGATTATGAGTAGTTTGAAAGTTGTTTCATGGCTGTACACATCAACAGAAAAAAGTTGTTATCTCAGTGAATGCAATGCTTAGACAATACAAATAGTATACATTTCAATTTTACTACAAAGCACTTACTGCAAACCTAATGGAAACACCTTAGGTTAACTTCCCACATGATTCTGAGATGTCTGAAAGTTGTTTCATACCTGTACACATAAAGACAAAAAAGTTGATTTCACGTTGAATAGAATGCTTTGACATAAAAGTAGTATACATTTCAATTTTACACCAAAGTACTTACTGCAAACTAATGGAAACACCTTAGGTTAACTTCCCACATTATTATGAGTAGTTTGAAAGTTGTTTCATGGCTGTAGACATCAACACATAAAAGTTGTTATCTCAGTGCATGCAATGCTTAGACAATACAAATAGTATACATTTCAATTTGACACCAAAGTACTTACTGCAAACCTAATGGAAACAACTTAGATTAACTTCCCACATGATTCTGAGATGTCTGAAAGTTGTTTCATACCTGTGCACATCAAGACAAAAAAGTTGTTTTCTCAGTGCACGCAATGCTTTTACAATACATATAGTATACATTTCAATTTCACACCAAAGCACTTACTGCAAACCTAATGGAAACAACTTAGATTAACTTCCCACATGATTCTGAGATGTCTGAAAGTTGTTTCATACCTGTGCACATCAAGACAAAAAAGTTCTTTTCTCAGTGCATGCAATGCTTTTACAATAGAAATAGTATACATTTCAATTTTACACCAAAGCACTTACTGCAAACCTAATGGAAACACCTTAGGTTAACTTCCCACAGGATTCTGAGATGTCTGAAAGTTGTTTCATGCCTGTGCACATAAAGACAAAAAAGTTGATTTCACGTTGAGTAGAATGCTTTGACATAAAAGCAGTATACATTTGAATTGTACTCAAAAGTCCTGACTGCAAACCTAATGCAAACACATTTGGTTAACTTCCGAGATGAATATGACTAGGTTTAAAGTTGTTTCATGCCTCAGTTCATCAAGACAAAAAAGTTACTTTCTCAGTACTACTATGCTCTGACATTAAGGAAGTACACATCTGAATTTTACACCAAAGTACTTACTGCAAACTAATGGAAACAACTTAGGTTAACTTCCCACATGATTATGAGTAGTTTGAAAGTTGTTTCATGGCTGTACACATCAACACAAAAAAGTTGTTATCTCAGTGCATGCAATGCTTAGACAATACAAATAGTATACATTTCAATTTTACACCAAAGCACTTACTGCAAAACTAATGGAAACAACATAGATTAACTTCCCACATGATTCTGAGATGTCTGAAAGTTGTTTCATACCTGTGCACATCAAGACAAAAAAGTTGTTTTCTCAGTGCATGCAATGCTTTTACAAACAAATAGTATACATTTCAATTTTACACCAAAGCACTTACTGCAGATCTAATGGAAACACCTTAGGTTAACTTTCCACATGATTATGAGTAGTTTGAAAGTTGTTTCATGGCTGTACACATCAACAGAAAAAAGTTGTTATCTCAGTGAATGCAATGCTTAGACAATACAAATAGTATACATTTCAATTTTACTACAAAGCACTTACTGCAAACCTAATGGAAACACCTTAGGTTAACTTCCCACATGATTCTGAGATGTCTGAAAGTTGTTTCATACCTGTACACATAAAGACAAAAAAGTTGATTTCACGGTGAATAGAATGCTTTGACATAAAAGTAGTATACATTTCAATTTTACACCAAAGTACTTACTGCAAACTAATGGAAACACCTTAGGTTAACTTCCCACATTATTATGAGTAGTTTGAAAGTTGTTTCATGGCTGTAGACATCAACACATAAAAGTTGTTATCTCAGTGCATGCAATGCTTAGACAATACAAATAGTATACATTTCAATTTGACACCAAAGTACTTACTGCAAACATAATGGAAACAACTTAGATTAACTTCCCACATGATTCTGAGATGTCTGAAAGTTGTTTCATACCTGTGCACATCAAGACAAAAAAGTTGTTTTCTCAGTGCACGCAATGCTTTTACAATACATATAGTATACATTTCAATTTCACACCAAAGCACTTACTGCAAACCTAATGGAAACAACTTAGATTAACTTCCCACATGATTCTGAGATGTCTGAAAGTTGTTTCATACCTGTGCACATCAAGACAAAAAAGTTCTTTTCTCAGTGCATGCAATGCTTTTACAATACAAATAGTATACATTTCAATTTTACAGCAAAGCACTTACTGCAAACCTAATGGAAACAACTTAGGTTAACTTTCCACATGATTCTGACATATCTGCAAGTTGTTTCATACCTGTGCACATAAAGACAAAAAAGTTGATTTGACAGTGAATAGAATGCTTTGACAGAAAAGCAGTATACATTTCAATTGTACTCAAAAGTCCTGACTGCAAACCTAATGCAAACACATTTGGTTAACTTCCCAGATGAATATGACTAGGTTTAAAGTTGTTTCATGCCTCAGTTCATCAAGACAAAAAAGTTACTTTCTCAGTACTACTATGCTCTGACATTAAGGAAGTACACATCTGAATTTTACACCAAAGTACTTACTGCAAACTAATGGAAACACCTTAGGTTAACTTCCCACATGATTATGAGTAGTTTGAAAGTTGTTTCATGGCTGTACACATCAACACAATAAAGTTGTTTTCTCAGTGCATGCAATGCTTAGACAAAACAAATAGTATACATTTCAATTTTACACCAAAGCACTTACTGCAAACCTAATGGAAACACTTTAGGTTAACTTTCCACATGATTCTGAGATGTCTGAAAGTTGTTTCATACCTGTGCACATCAAGACAAAAAAGTTGTTTTCTCAGTGCATGCAATGCTTTTACAATACAAATAGTATACATTTCAATTTTACACCAAAGCACTTACTGCACACCTAATGGAAACACTTTAGGTTAACTTTCCACATGATTCTGACATGTCTGAAAGTTGTTTCATACCTGTGCACATCAAGACAAAAAAGTTGTTATCTCAGTGAATGCAATGCTTAGGCAATACAAATAGTATACATTTCAATTTTACTACAAAGCACTTACTGCAAACCTAATGGAAACACCTTAGGTTAACTTCCCACATGATTCTGAGATGTCTGAAAGTTGTTTCATGCCTGTGCACATAAAGACAAAAAAGTTGATTTCACGTTGAGTAGAATGCTTTGACATAAAAGCAGTATACATTTGAATTGTACTCAAAAGTCCTGACTGCAAACCTAATGCAAACACATTTGGTTAACTTCCCAGATGAATATGACTAGGTTTAAAGTTGTTTCATGCCTCAGTTCATCAAGACAAAAAAGTTACTTTCTCAGTACTACTATGCTCTGACATTAAGGAAGTACACTTCTGAATTTTACACCAAAGTACTTACTGCAAACTAATGGAAACAACTTAGGTTAACTTCCCACATGATTATGAGTAGTTTGAAAGTTGTTTCATGGCTGTACACATCAACACATAAAAGTTGTTATCTCAGTGCATGCAATGCTTAGACAATACAAATAGTATACATTTCAATTTTACACCAAAGCACTTACTGCAAACCTAATGGAAACAACATAGATTAACTTCCCACATGATTCTGAGATGTCTGAAAGTTGTTTCATACCTGTGCACATCAAGACAAAAAAGTTGTTTTCTCAGTGCATGCAATGCTTTTACAAACAAATAGTATACATTTCAATTTTACACCAAAGCACTTACTGCAGATCTAATGGAAACACCTTAGGTTAACTTTCCACATGATTATGAGTAGTTTGAAAGTTGTTTCATGGCTGTACACATCAACAGAAAAAAGTTGTTATCTCAGTGAATGCAATGCTTAGACAATACAAATAGTATACATTTCAATTTTACTACAAAGCACTTACTGCAAACCTAATGGAAACACCTTAGGTTAACTTCCCACATGATTCTGAGATGTCTGAAAGTTGTTTCATACCTGTACACATAAAGACAAAAAAGTTGATTTCACGGTGAATAGAATGCTTTCACATAAAAGTAGTATACATTTCAATTTTACACCAAAGTACTTACTGCAAACTAATGGAAACACCTTAGGTTAACTTCCCACATTATTATGAGTAGTTTGAAAGTTGTTTCATGGCTGTAGACATCAACACATAAAAGTTGTTATCTCAGTGCATGCAATGCTTAGACAATACAAATAGTATACATTTCAATTTGACACCAAAGTACTTACTGCAAACCTAATGGAAACAACTTAGATTAACTTCCCACATGATTCTGAGATGTCTGAAAGTTGTTTCATACCTGTGCACATCAAGACAAAAAAGTTGTTTTCTCAGTGCACGCAATGCTTTTACAATACATATAGTATACATTTCAATTTCACACCAAAGCACTTACTGCAAACCTAATGGAAACAACTTAGATTAACTTCCCACATGATTCTGAGATGTCTGAAAGTTGTTTCATACCTGTGCACATCAAGACAAAAAAGTTCTTTTCTCAGTGCATGCAATGCTTTTACAATACAAATAGTATACATTTCAATTTTACAGCAAAGCACTTACTGCAAACCTAATGGAAACAACTTAGGTTAACTTTCCACATGATTCTGACATATCTGCAAGTTGTTTCATACCTGTGCACATCAAGACAAAAAAGTTGTTATCTCAGTGAATGCAATGCTTAGACAATACAAATAGTATACATTTCAATTTTACTACAAAGCACTTAATGCAAACCTAATGGAAACACCTTAGGTTAACTTCCCACATGATTCTGAGATGTCTGAAAGTTGTTTCATACCTGTGCACATAAAGACAAAAAAGTTGATTTCACGGTGAGTAGAATGCGTTGACATAAAAGTAGTATACATTTCAATTTTGCAACAAATTACTTACTGCAAACCTAATGGAAACACTTTAGGTTAACTTTCCACATGATTATCAGTAGTTTGAAAGTTGTTTCATGGCTGCACACATCAACACAAAAAAGTTGTAATCTCAGTGCATGCAATGCTTAGACAATACAAATAGTAGACATTTCAATTTTACACCAAAGCACTTACTGCAAACCTAATGGAAACACTTTAGGTTAACTTCCCACATGATTCTGAGATGTCTGAAAGTTGTTTCATACCTGTGCACATCAAGACAAAAAAGTTGTTTTCTCAGTGCATGCAATGCTTTTATAATACAAATAGTATACATTTCAATTTTACACCAAAGCACTTACTGCAAACCTAATGGAAACACTTTAGGTTAACTTTCCACATGATTCTGACATGTCTGAAAGTTGTTTCATACCTGTGCACATCAAGACAAAAAAGTTGTTATCTCAGTGAATGCAATGCTTAGGCAATACAAATAGTATACATTTCAATTTTACTACAAAGCACTTACTGCAAACCTAATGGAAACAACTTAGGTTAAATTCCCACATGATTCTGAGATGTCTGAAAGTTGTTTCATGCCTGTACACATAAAGACAAAAAAGTTGATTTCACGTTGAGTAGAATGCTTTGACATAAAAGCAGTATACATTTGAATTGTACTCAAAAGTCCTGACTGCAAACCTAATGCAAACACATTTGGTTAACTTCCCAGATGAATATGACTAGGTTTAAAGTTGTTTCATGCCTCAGTTCATCAAGACAAAAAAGTTACTTTCTCAGTACTACTATGCTCTGACATTAAGGAAGTACACATCTGAATTTTACACCAAAGTACTTACTGCAAACTAATGGAAACAACTTAGGTTAACTTCCCACATCATTATGAGTAGTTTGAAAGTTGTTTCATGGCTGTACACATCAACACAAAATAGTTGTTATCTCAGTGCATGCAGTGCTTAGACAATACAAATAGTATACATTTCAATTTTACACCAAAGCAGTAACTGGAAACCTAATGGACACAACTTAGATTCACTGCCCTCATGATTCTGAGATGTCTGAAAGTTGTTTCATACCTGTGCACATCAAGACAAAAAAGTTGTTTTCTCAGTGCATGCAATGCTTTTACAATACAAATAGTATACATATCAATTTTACACCAAAGCACTTACTGCAAACCTAATGGAAACACTTTAGTTTAACTTCCCACATGATTCTGAGATGTCTGAAAGTTGTTTCATACCTGTGCACATAAAGACAAAAAAGTTGATTTCACAGTGAATCGAATGCTTTGACAGAAAAGTAGTATACATTTCATTTGTACTCAAAAGTCCTGACTGCAAACCTAATGCAAACACATTTGGTTAACTTCCCAGATGAATATGACTAGGTTTAAAGTTGTTTCATGCCTCAGTTCATCAAGACAAAAAAGTTACTTTCTCAGTACTACTATGCTCTGACATTAAGGAAGTACACATCTGAATTTTACACCAAAGTACTTACTGCAAACTAATGGAAACACCTTAGGTTAACTTCCCACATGATTATGAGTAGTTTGAAAGTTGTTTCATGGCTGTACACATCAACACAATAAAGTTGTTTTCTCAGTGCATGCAATGCTTAGACAAAACAAATAGTATACATTTCAATTTTACACCAAAGCACTTACTGCAGATCTAATGGAAACACCTTAGGTTAACTTTCCACATGATTATGAGTAGTTTGAAAGTTGTTTCATGGCTGTACACATCAACAGAAAAAAGTTGTTATCTCAGTGAATGCAATGCTTAGACAATACAAATAGTATACATTTCAATTTTACTACAAAGCACTTACTGCAAACCTAATGGAAACACCTTAGGTTAACTTCCCACATGATTCTGAGATGTCTGAAAGTTGTTTCATACCTGTACACATAAAGACAAAAAAGTTGATTTCACGGTGAATAGAATGCTCTGACATAAAAGTAGTATACATTGCAATTTTACACCAAAGTACTTACTGCAAACTAATGGAAACACCTTAGGTTAACTTCCCACATGATTATGAGTAGTTTGAAAGTTGTTTCATGGCTGTACACATCAACACAATAAAGTTGTTTTCTCAGTGCATGCAATGCTTAGACAAAACAAATAGTATACATTTCAATTTTACACCAAAGCACTTACTGCAAACCTAATGGAAACACTTTAGGTTAACTTTCCACATGATTCCGAGATGTCTGAAAGTTGTTTCATACCTGTGCACATCAAGACAAAAAAGTTGTTTTCTCAGTGCATGCAATGCTTTTACAATACAAATAGTATACATTTCAATTTTACACCAAAGCACTTACTGCAAACCTAATGGAAACACTTTAGGTTAACTTTCCACATGATTCTGACATGTCTGAAAGTTGTTTCATACCTGTGCACATCAAGACAAAAAAGTTGTTATCTCAGTGAATGCAATGCTTAGGCAATACAAATAGTATACATTTCAATTTTACTACAAAGCACTTACTGCAAACCTAATGAAAACACCTTAGGTTAACTTCCCACATGATTCTGAGATGTCTGAAAGTTGTTTCATGCCTGTGCACATAAAGACAAAAAAGTTGATTTCACGTTGAGTAGAATGCTTTGACATAAAAGCAGTATACATTTGAATTGTACTCAAAAGTCCTGACTGCAAACCTAATGCAAACACATTTGGTTAACTTCCCAGATGAATATGACTAGGTTTAAAGTTGTTTCATGCCTCAGTTCATCAAGACAAAAAAGTTACTTTCTCAGTACTACTATGCTCTGACATTAAGGAAGTACACATCTGAATTTTACACCAAAGTACTTACTGCAAACTAATGGAAACAACTTAGGTTAACTTCCCACATGATTATGAGTAGTTTGAAAGTTGTTTCATGGCTGTACACATCAACACAAAAAAGTTGTTATCTCAGTGCATGCAATGCTTAGACAATACAAATAGTATACATTTCAATTTTACACCAAAGCACTTACTGCAAACCTAATGGAAACAACATAGATTAACTTCCCACATGATTCTGAGATGTCTGAAAGTTGTTTCATACCTGTGCACATCAAGACAAAAAAGTTGTTTTCTCAGTGCATGCAATGCTTTTACAAACAAATAGTATACATTTCAATTTTACACCAAAGCACTTACTGCAGATCTAATGGAAACACCTTAGGTTAACTTTCCACATGATTATGAGTAGTTTGAAAGTTGTTTCATGGCTGTACACATCAACAGAAAAAAGTTGTTATCTCAGTGAATGCAATGCTTAGACAATACAAATAGTATACATTTCAATTTTACTACAAAGCACTTACTGCAAACCTAATGGAAACACCTTAGGTTAACTTCCCACATGATTCTGAGATGTCTGAAAGTTGTTTCATACCTGTACACATAAAGACAAAAAAGTTGATTTCACGGTGAATAGAATGCTTTCACATAAAAGTAGTCTACATTTCAATTTTACACCAAAGTACTTACTGCAAACTAATGGAAACACCTTAGGTTAACTTCCCACATTATTATGAGTAGTTTGAAAGTTGTTTCATGGCTGTAGACATCAACACATAAAAGTTGTTATCTCAGTGCATGCAATGCTTAGACAATACAAATAGTATACATTTCAATTTGACACCAAAGTACTTACTGCAAACCTAATGGAAACAACTTAGATTAACTTCCCACATGATTCTGAGATGTCTGAAAGTTGTTTCATACCTGTGCACATCAAGACAAAAAAGTTGTTTTCTCAGTGCACGCAATGCTTTTACAATACATATAGTATACATTTCAATTTCACACCAAAGCACTTACTGCAAACCTAATGGAAACAACTTAGATTAACTTCCCACATGATTCTGAGATGTCTGAAAGTTGTTTCATACCTGTGCACATCAAGAGAAAAAAGTTCTTTTCTCAGTGCATGCAATGCTTTTACAATACAAATAGTATACATTTCAATTTTACAGCAAAGCACTTACTGCAAACCTAATGGAAACAACTTAGGTTAACTTTCCACATGATTCTGACATATCTGCAAGTTGTTTCATACCTGTGCACATCAAGACAAAAAAGTTGTTATCTCAGTGAATGCAATGCTTAGACAATACAAATAGTATACATTTCAATTTTACTACAAAGCACTTAATGCAAACCTAATGGAAACACCTTAGGTTAACTTCCCACATGATTCTGAGATGTCTGAAAGTTGTTTCATACCTGTGCACATAAAGACAAAAAAGTTGATTTCACGGTGAGTAGAATGCGTTGACATAAAAGTAGTATACATTTCAATTTTACAACAAATTACTTACTGCAAACCTAATGGAAACACTTTAGGTTAACTTTCCACATGATTATCAGTAGTTTGAAAGTTGTTTCATGGCTGCACACATCAACACAAAAAAGTTGTAATCTCAGTGCATGCAATGCTTAGACAATACAAATAGTATACATTTCAATTTTACACCAAAGCACTTACTGCAAACCTAATGGAAACACTTTAGGTTAACTTCCCACATGATTCTGAGATGTCTGAAAGTTGTTTCATACCTGTGCACATCAAGACAAAAAAGTTGTTTTCTCAGTGCATGCAATGCTTTTATAATACAAATAGTATACATTTCAATTTTACACCAAAGCACTTACTGCAAACCTAATGGAAACACTTTAGGTTAACTTTCCACATGATTCTGACATGTCTGAAAGTTGTTTCATACCTGTGCACATCAAGACAAAAAAGTTGTTATCTCAGTGAATGCAATGCTTAGGCAATACAAATAGTATACATTTCAATTTTACTACAAAGCACTTACTGCAAACCTAATGGAAACAACTTAGGTTAACTTCCCACATGATTCTGAAATGTCTGAAAGTTGTTTCATGCCTGTACACATAAAGACAAAAAAGTTGATTTCACGTTGAGTAGAATGCTTTGACATAAAAGCAGTATACATTTGAATTGTACTCAAAAGTCCTGACTGCAAACCTAATGCAAACACATTTGGTTAACTTCCCAGATGAATATGACTAGGTTTAAAGTTGTTTCATGCCTCAGTTCATCAAGACAAAAAAGTTACTTTCTGAGTACTACTATGCTCTGACATTAAGGAAGTACACATCTGAATTTTACACCAAAGTACTTACTGCAAACTAATGGAAACAACTTAGGTTAACTTCCCACATCATTATGAGTAGTTTGAAAGTTGTTTCATGGCTGTACACATCAACACAAAATAGTTGTTATCTCAGTGCATGCAGTGCTTAGACAATACAAATAGTATACATTTCAATTTTACACCAAAGCACTTACTGCAAACCTAATGGAAACAACTTAGATTCACTGCCCTCATGATTCTGAGATGTCTGAAAGTTGTTTCATACCTGTGCACATCAAGACAAAAAAGTTGTTTTCTCAGTGCATGCAATGCTTTTACAATACAAATAGTATACATATCAATTTTACACCAAAGCACTTACTGCAAACCTAATGCAAACACTTTAGTTTAACTTCCCACATGATTCTGAGATGTCTGAAAATTGTTTCATACCTGTGCACATAAAGACAAAAAAGTTGATTTCACAGTGAATCGAATGCTTTGACAGAAAAGTAGTATACATTTCATTTGTACTCAAAAGTCCTGACTGCAAACCTAATGCAAACACATTTGGTTAACTTCCCAGATGAATATGACTAGGTTTAAAGTTGTTTCATGCCTCAGTTCATCAAGACAAAAAAGTTACTTTCTCAGTACTACTATGCTCTGACATTAAGGAAGTACACATCTGAATTTTACACCAAAGTACTTACTGCAAACTAATGGAAACACCTTAGGTTAACTTCCCACATGATTATGAGTAGTTTGAAAGTTGTTTCATGGCTGTACACATCAACACAATAAAGTTGTTTTCTCAGTGCATGCAATGCTTAGACAAAACAAATAGTATACATTTCAATTTTACACCAAAGCACTTACTGCAGATCTAATGGAAACACCTTAGGTTAACTTTCCACATGATTATGAGTAGTTTGAAAGTTGTTTCATGGCTGTACACATCAACAGAAAAAAGTTGTTATCTCAGTGAATGCAATGCTTAGACAATACAAATAGCATACATTTCAATTTTACTACAAAGCACTTACTGCAAACCTAATGGAAACACCTTAGGTTAACTTCCCACATGATTCTGAGATGTCTGAAAGTTGTTTCATACCTGTACACATAAAGACAAAAAAGTTGATTTCACGGTGAATAGAATGCTTTGACATAAAAGTAGTATACATTTCAATTTTACACCAAAGTACTTACTGCAAACTAATGGAAACACCTTAGGTTAACTTCCCACATGATTATGAGTAGTTTGAAAGTTGTTTCATGGCTGTACACATCAACACAATAAAGTTGTTTTCTCAGTGCATGCAATGCTTTTACAATACAAATAGTATACATTTCAATTTTACACCAAAGCACTTACTGCAAACCTAATGGAAACACTTTAGGTTAACTTTCCACATGATTCTGACATGTCTGAAAGTTGTTTCATACCTGTGCACATCAAGACAAAAAAGTTGTTATCTCAGTGAATGCAATGCTTAGGCAATACAAATAGTATACATTTCAATTTTACTACAAAGCACTTACTGCAAACCTAATGGAAACACCTTAGGTTAACTTCCCACATGATTCTGAGATGTCTGAAAGTTGTTTCATGCCTGTGCACATAAAGACAAAAAAGTAGATTTCACGTTGAGTAGAATGCTTTGACATAAAAGCAGTATACATTTGAATTGTACTCAAAAGTCCTGACTGCAAACCTAATGCAAACACATTTGGTTAACTTCCCAGATGAATATGACTAGGTTTAAAGTTCTTTCATGCCTCAGTTCATCAAGACAAAAAAGTTACTTTCTCAGTACTACTATGCTCTGACATTAAGGAAGTACACATCTGAATTTTACACCAAAGTACTTACTGCAAACTAATGGAAACAACTTAGGTTAACTTCCCACATGATTATGAGTAGTTTGAAAGTTGTTTCATGGCTGTACACATCAACACAAAAAAGTTGTTATCTCAGTGCATGCAATGCTTAGACAATACAAATAGTATACATTTCAATTTTACACCAAAGCACTTACTGCAAACCTAATGGAAACAACTTAGATTAACTTCCCACATGATTCTGAGATGTCTGAAAGTTGTTTCATACCTGTGCACATCAAGACAAAAAAGTTGTTATCTCAGTGAATGCAATGCTTAGGCAATACAAATAGTATACATTTCAATTTTACTACAAAGCACTTACTGCAAACCTAATGGAAACACCTTAGGTTAACTTCCCACATGATTCTGAGATGTCTGAAAGTTGTTTCATGCCTGTGCACATAAAGACAAAAAAGTTGATTTCACGTTGAGTAGAATGCTCTGACATAAAAGCAGTATACATTTGAATTGTACTCAAAAGTCCTGACTGCAAACCTAATGCAAACACATTTGGTTAACTTCCCAGATGAATATGACTAGGTTTAAAGTTGTTTCATGCCTCAGTTCATCAAGACAAAAAAGTTACTTTCTCAGTACTACTATGCTCTGACATTAAGGAAGTACACATCTGAATTTTACACCAAAGTACTTACTGCAAACTAATGGAAACAACTTAGGTTAACTACCCACATGATTATGAGTAGTTTGAAAGTTGTTTCATGGCTGTACACATCAACACAAAAAAGTTGTTATCTCAGTGCATGCAATGCTTAGACAATACAAATAGTATACATTTCAATTTTACACCAAAGCACTTACTGCAAACCTAATGGAAACAACATAGATTAACTTCTCACATGATTCTGAGATGTCTGAAAGTTGTTTCATACCTGTGCACATCAAGACAAAAAAGTTGTTTTCTCAGTGCATGCAATGCTTTTACAAACAAATAGTATACATTTCAATTTTACACCAAAGCACTTACTGCAGATCTAATGGAAACAACTTAGGTTAACTTTCCACATGATTATGAGTAGTTTGAAAGTTGTTTCATGGTTGTACACATCAACAGAAAAAAGTTGTTATCTCAGTGAATGCAATGCTTAGACAATACAAATAGTATACATTTCAATTTTACTACAAAGCACTTACTGCAAACCTAATGGAAACACCTTAGGTTAACTTCCCACATGATTCTGAGATGTCTGAAAGTTGTTTCATACCTGTACACATAAAGACAAAAAAGTTGATTTCACGGTGAATAGAATGCTTTGACATAAAAGTAGTATACATTTCAATTTTACACCAAAGTACTTACTGCAAACTAATGGAAACACCTTAGGTTAACTTCCCACATTATTATGAGTAGTTTGAAAGTTGTTTCATGGCTGTAGACATCAACACATAAAAGTTGTTATCTCAGTGCATGCAATGCTTAGACAATACAAATAGTATACATTTCAATTTTACACCAAAGTACTTACTGCAAACCTAATGGAAACAACTTAGATTAACTTCCCACATGATTCTGAGATGTCTGAAAGTTGTTTCATACCTGTGCACATCAAGACAAAAAAGTTGTTTTCTCAGTGCACGCAATGCTTTTACAATACATATAGTATACATTTCAATTTCACACCAAAGCACTTACTGCAAACCTAATGGAAACAACTTAGATTAACTTCCCACATGATTCTGAGATGTCTGAAAGTTGTTTCATACCTGTGCACATCAAGACAAAAAAGTTCTTTTCTCAGTGCATGCAATGCTTTTACAATACAAATAGTATACATTTCAATTTTACAGCAAAGCACTTACTGCAAACCTAATGGAAACACTTTAGTTTAACATCCCACATGATTCTGAGATGTCTGAAAGTTGTTTCATACCTGTGCACATAAAGACAAAAAAGTTGATTTCACAGTGAATAGAATGCTTTGACAGAAAAGCAGTATACATTTCAATTGTACTCAAAAGTCCTGACTGCAAACCTAATGCAAACACATTTGGTTAACTTCCCAGATGAATATGACTAGGTTTAAAGTTGTTTCATGCCTCAGTTCATCAAGACAAAAAAGTTACTTTCTCAGTACTACTATGCTCTGACATTAAGGAAGTACACATCTGAATTTTACACCAAAGTACTTACTGCAAACTAATGGAAACACCTTAGGTTAACTTCCCACATGATTATGAGTAGTTTGAAAGTTGTTTCATGGCTGTACACATCAACACAATAAAGTTGTTTTCTCAGTGCATGCAATGCTTAGACAAAACAAATAGTATACATTTCAATTTTACACCAAAGCACTTACTGCAAACCTAATGGAAACACCTTAGGTTAACTTCCCACATGATTCTGAGATGTCTGAAAGTTGTTTCATGCCTGTGCACATAAAGACAAAAAAGTTGATTTCACGTTGAGTAGAATGCTCTGACATAAAAGCAGTATACATTTGAATTGTACTCAAAAGTCCTGACTGCAAACCTAATGCAAACACATTTGGTTAACTTCCCAGATGAATATGACTAGGTTTAAAGTTGTTTCATGCCTCAGTTCATCAAGACAAAAAAGTTACTTTCTCAGTACTACTATGCTCTGACATTAAGGAAGTACACATCTGAATTTTACACCAAAGTACTTACTGCAAACTAATGGAAACAACTTAGGTTAACTACCCACATGATTATGAGTAGTTTGAAAGTTGTTTCATGGCTGTACACATCAACACAAAAAAGTTGTTATCTCAGTGCATGCAATGCTTAGACAATACAAATAGTATACATTTCAATTTTACACCAAAGCACTTACTGCAAACCTAATGGAAACAACATAGATTAACTTCTCACATGATTCTGAGATGTCTGAAAGTTGTTTCATACCTGTGCACATCAAGACAAAAAAGTTGTTTTCTCAGTGCATGCAATGCTTTTACAAACAAATAGTATACATTTCAATTTTACACCAAAGCACTTACTGCAGATCTAATGGAAACAACTTAGGTTAACTTTCCACATGATTATGAGTAGTTTGAAAGTTGTTTCATGGTTGTACACATCAACAGAAAAAAGTTGTTATCTCAGTGAATGCAATGCTTAGACAATACAAATAGTATACATTTCAATTTTACTACAAAGCACTTACTGCAAACCTAATGGAAACACCTTAGGTTAACTTCCCACATGATTCTGAGATGTCTGAAAGTTGTTTCATACCTGTACACATAAAGACAAAAAAGTTGATTTCACGGTGAATAGAATGCTTTGACATAAAAGTAGTATACATTTCAATTTTACACCAAAGTACTTACTGCAAACTAATGGAAACACCTTAGGTTAACTTCCCACATTATTATGAGTAGTTTGAAAGTTGTTTCATGGCTGTAGACATCAACACATAAAAGTTGTTATCTCAGTGCATGCAATGCTTAGACAATACAAATAGTATACATTTCAATTTTACACCAAAGTACTTACTGCAAACCTAATGGAAACAACTTAGATTAACTTCCCACATGATTCTGAGATGTCTGAAAGTTGTTTCATACCTGTGCACATCAAGACAAAAAAGTTGTTTTCTCAGTGCACGCAATGCTTTTACAATACATATAGTATACATTTCAATTTCACACCAAAGCACTTACTGCAAACCTAATGGAAACAACTTAGATTAACTTCCCACATGATTCTGAGATGTCTGAAAGTTGTTTCATACCTGTGCACATCAAGACAAAAAAGTTCTTTTCTCAGTGCATGCAATGCTTTTACAATACAAATAGTATACATTTCAATTTTACAGCAAAGCACTTACTGCAAACCTAATGGAAACACTTTAGTTTAACATCCCACATGATTCTGAGATGTCTGAAAGTTGTTTCATACCTGTGCACATAAAGACAAAAAAGTTGATTTCACAGTGAATAGAATGCTTTGACAGAAAAGCAGTATACATTTCAATTGTACTCAAAAGTCCTGACTGCAAACCTAATGCAAACACATTTGGTTAACTTCCCAGATGAATATGACTAGGTTTAAAGTTGTTTCATGCCTCAGTTCATCAAGACAAAAAAGTTACTTTCTCAGTACTACTATGCTCTGACATTAAGGAAGTACACATCTGAATTTTACACCAAAGTACTTACTGCAAACTAATGGAAACACCTTAGGTTAACTTCCCACATGATTATGAGTAGTTTGAAAGTTGTTTCATGGCTGTACACATCAACACAATAAAGTTGTTTTCTCAGTGCATGCAATGCTTAGACAAAACAAATAGTATACATTTCAATTTTACACCAAAGCACTTACTGCAAACCTAATGGAAACAACTTAGGTTAACTTTCCACATGATTCTGAGATGTCTGAAAGTTGTTTCATACCTGTGCACATAAAGACAAAAAAGTTGATTTCACGGTGAGTAGAATGCGTTGACATAAAAGTAGTATACATTTCAATTTTACAACAAATTACTTACTGCAAACCTAATGGAAACACTTTAGGTTAACTTTCCACATGATTATCAGTAGTTTGAAAGTTGTTTCATGGCTGCACACATCAACACAAAAAAGTTGTAATCTCAGTGCATGCAATGCTTAGACAATACAAATAGTATACATTTCAATTTTACACCAAAGCACTTACTGCAAACCTAATGGAAACACTTTAGGTTAACTTCCCACATGATTCTGAGATGTCTGAAAGTTGTTTCATACCTGTGCACATCAAGACAAAAAAGTTGTTTTCTCAGTGCATGCAATGCTTTTATAATACAAATAGTATACATTTCAATTTTACACCAAAGCACTTACTGCAAACCTAATGGAAACACTTTAGGTTAACTTTCCACATGATTCTGACATGTCTGAAAGTTGTTTCATACCTGTGCACATCAAGACAAAAAAGTTGTTATCTCAGTGAATGCAATGCTTAGGCAATACAAATAGTATACATTTCAATTTTACTACAAAGCACTTACTGCAAACCTAATGGAAACAACTTAGGTTAACTTCCCACATGATTCTGAAATGTCTGAAAGTTGTTTCATGCCTGTACACATAAAGACAAAAAAGTTGATTTCACGTTGAGTAGAATGCTTTGACATAAAAGCAGTATACATTTGAATTGTACTCAAAAGTCCTGACTGCAAACCTAATGCAAACACATTTGGTTAACTTCCCAGATGAATATGACTAGGTTTAAAGTTGTTTCATGCCTCAGTTCATCAAGACAAAAAAGTTACTTTCTGAGTACTACTATGCTCTGACATTAAGGAAGTACACATCTGAATTTTACACCAAAGTACTTACTGCAAACTAATGGAAACAACTTAGGTTAACTTCCCACATCATTATGAGTAGTTTGAAAGTTGTTTCATGGCTGTACACATCAACACAAAATAGTTGTTATCTCAGTGCATGCAGTGCTTAGACAATACAAATAGTATACATTTCAATTTTACACCAAAGCACTTACTGCAAACCTAATGGAAACAACTTAGATTCACTGCCCTCATGATTCTGAGATGTCTGAAAGTTGTTTCATACCTGTGCACATCAAGACAAAAAAGTTGTTTTCTCAGTGCATGCAATGCTTTTACAATACAAATAGTATACATATCAATTTTACACCAAAGCACTTACTGCAAACCTAATGCAAACACTTTAGTTTAACTTCCCACATGATTCTGAGATGTCTGAAAATTGTTTCATACCTGTGCACATAAAGACAAAAAAGTTGATTTCACAGTGAATCGAATGCTTTGACAGAAAAGTAGTATACATTTCATTTGTACTCAAAAGTCCTGACTGCAAACCTAATGCAAACACATTTGGTTAACTTCCCAGATGAATATGACTAGGTTTAAAGTTGTTTCATGCCTCAGTTCATCAAGACAAAAAAGTTACTTTCTCAGTACTACTATGCTCTGACATTAAGGAAGTACACATCTGAATTTTACACCAAAGTACTTACTGCAAACTAATGGAAACACCTTAGGTTAACTTCCCACATGATTATGAGTAGTTTGAAAGTTGTTTCATGGCTGTACACATCAACACAATAAAGTTGTTTTCTCAGTGCATGCAATGCTTAGACAAAACAAATAGTATACATTTCAATTTTACACCAAAGCACTTACTGCAGATCTAATGGAAACACCTTAGGTTAACTTTCCACATGATTATGAGTAGTTTGAAAGTTGTTTCATGGCTGTACACATCAACAGAAAAAAGTTGTTATCTCAGTGAATGCAATGCTTAGACAATACAAATAGCATACATTTCAATTTTACTACAAAGCACTTACTGCAAACCTAATGGAAACACCTTAGGTTAACTTCCCACATGATTCTGAGATGTCTGAAAGTTGTTTCATACCTGTACACATAAAGACAAAAAAGTTGATTTCACGGTGAATAGAATGCTTTGACATAAAAGTAGTATACATTTCAATTTTACACCAAAGTACTTACTGCAAACTAATGGAAACACCTTAGGTTAACTTCCCACATGATTATGAGTAGTTTGAAAGTTGTTTCATGGCTGTACACATCAACACAATAAAGTTGTTTTCTCAGTGCATGCAATGCTTTTACAATACAAATAGTATACATTTCAATTTTACACCAAAGCACTTACTGCAAACCTAATGGAAACACTTTAGGTTAACTTTCCACATGATTCTGACATGTCTGAAAGTTGTTTCATACCTGTGCACATCAAGACAAAAAAGTTGTTATCTCAGTGAATGCAATGCTTAGGCAATACAAATAGTATACATTTCAATTTTACTACAAAGCACTTACTGCAAACCTAATGGAAACACCTTAGGTTAACTTCCCACATGATTCTGAGATGTCTGAAAGTTGTTTCATGCCTGTGCACATAAAGACAAAAAAGTTGATTTCACGTTGAGTAGAATGCTTTGACATAAAAGCAGTATACATTTGAATTGTACTCAAAAGTCCTGACTGCAAACCTAATGCAAACACATTTGGTTAACTTCCCAGATGAATATGACTAGGTTTAAAGTTCTTTCATGCCTCAGTTCATCAAGACAAAAAAGTTACTTTCTCAGTACTACTATGCTCTGACATTAAGGAAGTACACATCTGAATTTTACACCAAAGTACTTACTGCAAACTAATGGAAACAACTTAGGTTAACTTCCCACATGATTATGAGTAGTTTGAAAGTTGTTTCATGGCTGTACACATCAACACAAAAAAGTTGTTATCTCAGTGCATGCAATGCTTAGACAATACAAATAGTATACATTTCAATTTTACACCAAAGCACTTACTGCAAACCTAATGGAAACAACTTAGATTAACTTCCCACATGATTCTGAGATGTCTGAAAGTTGTTTCATACCTGTGCACATCAAGACAAAAAAGTTGTTATCTCAGTGAATGCAATGCTTAGGCAATACAAATAGTATACATTTCAATTTTACTACAAAGCACTTACTGCAAACCTAATGGAAACACCTTAGGTTAACTTCCCACATGATTCTGAGATGTCTGAAAGTTGTTTCATGCCTGTGCACATAAAGACAAAAAAGTTGATTTCACGTTGAGTAGAATGCTCTGACATAAAAGCAGTATACATTTGAATTGTACTCAAAAGTCCTGACTGCAAACCTAATGCAAACACATTTGGTTAACTTCCCAGATGAATATGACTAGGTTTAAAGTTGTTTCATGCCTCAGTTCATCAAGACAAAAAAGTTACTTTCTCAGTACTACTATGCTCTGACATTAAGGAAGTACACATCTGAATTTTACACCAAAGTACTTACTGCAAACTAATGGAAACAACTTAGGTTAACTACCCACATGATTATGAGTAGTTTGAAAGTTGTTTCATGGCTGTACACATCAACACAAAAAAGTTGTTATCTCAGTGCATGCAATGCTTAGACAATACAAATAGTATACATTTCAATTTTACACCAAAGCACTTACTGCAAACCTAATGGAAACAACATAGATTAACTTCTCACATGATTCTGAGATGTCTGAAAGTTGTTTCATACCTGTGCACATCAAGACAAAAAAGTTGTTTTCTCAGTGCATGCAATGCTTTTACAAACAAATAGTATACAGTTCAATTTTACACCAAAGCACTTACTGCAGATCTAATGGAAACAACTTAGGTTAACTTTCCACATGATTATGAGTAGTTTGAAAGTTGTTTCATGGCTGTACACATCAACAGAAAAAAGTTGTTATCTCAGTGAATGCAATGCTTAGACAATACAAATAGTATACATTTCAATTTTACTACAAAGCACTTACTGCAAACCTAATGGAAACACCTTAGGTTAACTTCCCACATGATTCTGAGATGTCTGAAAGTTGTTTCATACCTGTACACATAAAGACAAAAAAGTTGATTTCACGGTGAATAGAATGCTTTGACATAAAAGTAGTATACATTTCAATTTTACACCAAAGTACTTACTGCAAACTAATGGAAACACCTTAGGTTAACTTCCCACATTATTATGAGTAGTTTGAAAGTTGTTTCATGGCTGTAGACATCAACACATAAAAGTTGTTATCTCAGTGCATGCAATGCTTAGACAATACAAATAGTATACATTTCAATTTTACACCAAAGTACTTACTGCAAACCTAATGGAAACAACTTAGATTAACTTCCCACATGATTCTGAGATGTCTGAAAGTTGTTTCATACCTGTGCACATCAAGACAAAAAAGTTGTTTTCTCAGTGCACGCAATCCTTTTACAATACATATAGTATACATTTCAATTTCACACCAAAGCACTTACTGCAAACCTAATGGAAACAACTTAGATTAACTTCGCACATGATTCTGAGATGTCTGAAAGTTGTTTCATACCTGTGCACATCAAGACAAAAAAGTTCTTTTCTCAGTGCATGCAATGCTTTTACAATACAAATAGTATACATTTCAATTTTACAGCAAAGCACTTACTGCAAACCTAATGGAAACACTTTAGTTTAACATCCCACATGATTCTGAGATGTCTGAAAGTTGTTTCATACCTGTGCACATAAAGACAAAAAAGTTGATTTCACAGTGAATAGAATGCTTTGACAGAAAAGCAGTATACATTTCAATTGTACTCAAAAGTCCTGACTGCAAACCTAATGCAAACACATTTGGTTAACTTCCCAGATGAATATGACTAGGTTTAAAGTTGTTTCATGCCTCAGTTCATCAAGACAAAAAAGTTACTTTCTCAGTACTACTATGCTCTGACATTAAGGAAGTACACATCTGAATTTTACACCAAAGTACTTACTGCAAACTAATGGAAACACCTTAGGTTAACTTCCCACATGATTATGAGTAGTTTGAAAGTTGTTTCATGGCTGTACACATCAACACAATAAAGTTGTTTTCTCAGTGCATGCAATGCTTAGACAAAACAAATAGTATACATTTCAATTTTACACCAAAGCACTTACTGCAAACCTATTGGAAACACTTTAGGTTAACTTTCCACATGATTCTGAGATGTCTGAAAGTTGTTTCATACCTGTGCACATCAAGACAAAGAAGTTGTTTTCTCAGTGCATGCAATGCTTTTACAATACAAATAGTATACATTTCAATTTTACACCAAAGCACTTACTGCAAACCTAATGGAAACACTTTAGGTTAACTTTCCACATGATTCTGACATGTCTGAAAGTTGTTTCATACCTGTGCACATCAAGACAAAAAAGTTGTTATCTCAGTGAATGCAATGCTTAGGCAATACAAATAGTATACATTTCAATTTTACTACAAAGCACTTACTGCAAACCTAATGGAAACACCTTAGGTTAACTTCCCACATGATTCTGAGATGTCTGAAAGTTGTTTCATGCCTGTGCACATAAAGACAAAAAAGTTGATTTCACGTTGAGTAGAATGCTTTGACATAAAAGCAGTATACATTTGAATTGTACTCAAAAGTCCTGACTGCAAACCTAATGCAAACACATTTGGTTAACTTCCCAGATGAATATGACTAGGTTTAAAGTTGTTTCATGCCTCAGTTCATCAAGACAAAAAAGTTACTTTCTCAGTACTACTATGCTCTGACATTAAGGAAGTACACATCTGAATTTTACACCAAAGTACTTACTGCAAACTAATGGAAACAACTTAGGTTAACTTCCCACATGATTATGAGTAGTTTGAAAGTTGTTTCATGGCTGTACACATCAACACAAAAAAGTTGTTATCTCAGTGCATGCAATGCTTAGACAATACAAATAGTATACATTTCAATTTTACACCAAAGCACTTACTGCAAACCTAATGGAAACAACATAGATTAACTTCCCACATGATTCTGAGATGTCTGAAAGTTGTTTCATACCTGTGCACATCAAGACAAAAAAGTTCTTTTCTCAGTGCATGCAATGCTTTTACAATACAAATAGTATACATTTCAATTTTACAGCAAAGCACTTACTGCAAACCTAATGGAAACAACTTAGGTTAACTTTCCACATGATTCTGACATATCTGCAAGTTGTTTTATACCTGTGCACATCAAGACAAAAAAGTTGTTATCTCAGTGAATGCAATGCTTAGACAATACAAATAGTATACATTTCAATTTTACTACAAAGCACTTAATGCAAACCTAATGGAAACACCTTAGGTTAACTTCCCACATGATTCTGAGATGTCTGAAAGTTGTTTCATACCTGTGCACATAAAGACAAAAAAGTTGATTTCACGGTGAGTAGAATGCGTTGACATAAAAGTAGTATACATTTCAATTTTGCAACAAATTACTTACTGCAAACCTAATGGAAACACTTTAGGTTAACTTTCCACATGATTATCAGTAGTTTGAAAGTTGTTTCATGGCTGCACACATCAACACAAAAAAGTTGTAATCTCAGTGCATGCAATGCTTAGACAATACAAATAGTATACATTTCAATTTTACACCAAAGCACTTACTGCAAACCTAATGGAAACACTTTAGGTTAACTTCCCACATGATTCTGAGATGTCTGAAAGTTGTTTCATACCTGTGCACATCAAGACAAAAAAGTTGTTTTCTCAGTGCATGCAATGCTTTTATAATACAAATAGTATACATTTCAATTTTACACCAAAGCACTTACTGCAAACCTAATGGAAACACTTTAGGTTAACTTTCCACATGATTCTGACATGTCTGAAAGTTGTTTCATACCTGTGCACATCAAGACAAAAAAGTTGTTATCTCAGTGAATGCAATGCTTAGGCAATACAAATAGTATACATTTCAATTTTACTACAAAGCACTTACTGCAAACCTAATGGAAACAACTTAGGTTAAATTCCCACATGATTCTGAGATGTCTGAAAGTTGTTTCATGCCTGTACACATAAAGACAAAAAAGTTGATTTCACGTTGAGTAGAATGCTTTGACATAAAAGCAGTATACATTTGAATTGTACTCAAAAGTCCTGACTGCAAACCTAATGCAAACACATTTGGTTAACTTCCCAGATGAATATGACTAGGTTTAAAGTTGTTTCATGCCTCAGTTCATCAAGACAAAAAAGTTACTTTCTCAGTACTACTATGCTCTGACATTAAGGAAGTACACATCTGAATTTTACACCAAAGTACTTACTGCAAACTAATGGAAACAACTTAGGTTAACTTCCCACATGATTATGAGTAGTTTGAAAGTTGTTTCATGGCTGTACACATCAACACAAAATAGTTGTTATCTCAGTGCATGCAGTGCTTAGACAATACAAATAGTATACATTTCAATTTTACACCAAAGCAGTAACTGCAAACCTAATGGACACAACTTAGATTCACTGCCCTCATGATTCTGAGATGTCTGAAAGTTGTTTCATACCTGTGCACATCAAGACAAAAAAGTTGTTTTCTCAGTGCATGCAAAGCTTTTACAATACAAATAGTATACATATCAATTTTACACCAAAGCACTTACTGCAAACCTAATGGAAACACTTTAGTTTAACTTCCCACATGATTCTGAGATGTCTGAAAGTTGTTTCATACCTGTGCACATAAAGACAAAAAAGTTGATTTCACAGTGAATCGAATGCTTTGACAGAAAAGTAGTATACATTTCATTTGTACTCAAAAGTCCTGACTGCAAACCTAATGCAAACACATTTGGTTAACTTCCCAGATGAATATGACTAGGTTTAAAGTTGTTTCATGCCTCAGTTCATCAAGACAAAAAAGTTACTTTCTCAGTACTACTATGCTCTGACATTAAGGAAGTACACATCTGAATTTTACACCAAAGTACTTACTGCAAACTAATGGAAACACCTTAGGTTAACTTCCCACATGATTATGAGTAGTTTGAAAGTTGTTTCATGGCTGTACACATCAACACAATAAAGTTGTTTTCTCAGTGCATGCAATGCTTAGACAAAACAAATAGTATACATTTCAATTTTACACCAAAGCACTTACTGCAGATCTAATGGAAACACCTTAGGTTAACTTTCCACATGATTATGAGTAGTTTGAAAGTTGTTTCATGGCTGTACACATCAACAGAAAAAAGTTGTTATCTCAGTGAATGCAATGCTTAGACAATACAAATAGCATACATTTCAATTTTACTACAAAGCACTTACTGCAAACCTAATGGAAACACCTTAGGTTAACTTCCCACATGATTCTGAGATGTCTGAAAGTTGTTTCATACCTGTACACATAAAGACAAAAAAGTTGATTTCACGGTGAATAGAATGCTTTGACATAAAAGTAGTATACATTTCAATTTTACACCAAAGTACTTACTGCAAACTAATGGAAACACCTTAGGTTAACTTCCCACATGATTATGAGTAGTTTGAAAGTTGTTTCATGGCTGTACACATCAACACAATAAAGTTGTTTTCTCAGTGCATGCAATGCTTTTACAATACAAATAGTATACATTTCAATTTTACACCAAAGCACTTACTGCAAACCTAATGGAAACACTTTAGGTTAACTTTCCACATGATTCTGACATGTCTGAAAGTTGTTTCATACCTGTGCACATCAAGACAAAAAAGTTGTTATCTCAGTGAATGCAATGCTTAGGCAATACAAATAGTATACATTTCAATTTTACTACAAAGCACTTACTGCAAACCTAATGGAAACACCTTAGGTTAACTTCCCACATGATTCTGAGATGTCTGAAAGTTGTTTCATGCCTGTGCACATAAAGACAAAAAAGTTGATTTCACGTTGAGTAGAATGCTTTGACATAAAAGCAGTATACATTTGAATTGTACTCAAAAGTCCTGACTGCAAACCTAATGCAAACACATTTGGTTAACTTCCCAGATGAATATGACTAGGTTTAAAGTTCTTTCATGCCTCAGTTCATCAAGACAAAAAAGTTACTTTCTCAGTACTACTATGCTCTGACATTAAGGAAGTACACATCTGAATTTTACACCAAAGTACTTACTGCAAACTAATGGAAACAACTTAGGTTAACTTCCCACATGATTATGAGTAGTTTGAAAGTTGTTTCATGGCTGTACACATCAACACAAAAAAGTTGTTATCTCAGTGCATGCAATGCTTAGACAATACAAATAGTATACATTTCAATTTTACACCAAAGCACTTACTGCAAACCTAATGGAAACAACTTAGATTAACTTCCCACATGATTCTGAGATGTCTGAAAGTTGTTTCATACCTGTGCACATCAAGACAAAAAAGTTGTTATCTCAGTGAATGCAATGCTTAGGCAATACAAATAGTATACATTTCAATTTTACTACAAAGCACTTACTGCAAACCTAATGGAAACACCTTAGGTTAACTTCCCACATGATTCTGAGATGTCTGAAAGTTGTTTCATGCCTGTGCACATAAAGACAAAAAAGTTGATTTCACGTTGAGTAGAATGCTCTGACATAAAAGCAGTATACATTTGAATTGTACTCAAAAGTCCTGACTGCAAACCTAATGCAAACACATTTGGTTAACTTCCCAGATGAATATGACTAGGTTTAAAGTTGTTTCATGCCTCAGTTCATCAAGACAAAAAAGTTACTTTCTCAGTACTACTATGCTCTGACATTAAGGAAGTACACATCTGAATTTTACACCAAAGTACTTACTGCAAACTAATGGAAACAACTTAGGTTAACTACCCACATGATTATGAGTAGTTTGAAAGTTGTTTCATGGCTGTACACATCAACACAAAAAAGTTGTTATCTCAGTGCATGCAATGCTTAGACAATACAAATAGTATACATTTCAATTTTACACCAAAGCACTTACTGCAAACCTAATGGAAACAACATAGATTAACTTCCCACATGATTCTGAGATGTCTGAAAGTTGTTTCATACCTGTGCACATCAAGACAAAAAAGTTGTTTTCTCAGTGCATGCAATGCTTTTACAAACAAATAGTATACATTTCAATTTTACACCAAAGCACTTACTGCAGATCTAATGGAAACAACTTAGGTTAACTTTCCACATGATTATGAGTAGTTTGAAAGTTGTTTCATGGCTGTACACATCAACAGAAAAAAGTTGTTATCTCAGTGAATGCAATGCTTAGACAATACAAATAGTATACATTTCAATTTTACTACAAAGCACTTACTGCAAACCTAATGGAAACACCTTAGGTTAACTTCCCACATGATTCTGAGATGTCTGAAAGTTGTTTCATACCTGTACACATAAAGACAAAAAAGTTGATTTCACGGTGAATAGAATGCTTTGACATAAAAGTAGTATACATTTCAATTTTACACCAAAGTACTTACTGCAAACTAATGGAAACACCTTAGGTTAACTTCCCACATTATTATGAGTAGTTTGAAAGTTGTTTCATGGCTGTAGACATCAACACATAAAAGTTGTTATCTCAGTGCATGCAATGCTCAGACAATACAAATAGTATACATTTCAATTTTACACCAAAGTACTTACTGCAAACCTAATGGAAACAACTTAGATTAACTTCCCACATGATTCTGAGATGTCTGAAAGTTGTTTCATACCTGTGCACATCAAGACAAAAAAGTTGTTTTCTCAGTGCACGCAATGCTTTTACAATACATATAGTATACATTTCAATTTCACACCAAAGCACTTACTGCAAACCTAATGGAAACAACTTAGATTAACTTCGCACATGATTCTGAGATGTCTGAAAGTTGTTTCATACCTGTGCACATCAAGACAAAAAAGTTCTTTTCTCAGTGCATGCAATGCTTTTACAATACAAATAGTATACATTTCAATTTTACAGCAAAGCACTTACTGCAAACCTAATGGAAACACTTTAGTTTAACATCCCACATGATTCTGAGATGTCTGAAAGTTGTTTCATACCTGTGCACATAAAGACAAAAAAGTTGATTTCACAGTGAATAGAATGCTTTGACAGAAAAGCAGTATACATTTCAATTGTACTCAAAAGTCCTGACTGCAAACCTAATGCAAACACATTTGGTTAACTTCCCAGATGAATATGACTAGGTTTAAAGTTGTTTCATGCCTCAGTTCATCAAGACAAAAAAGTTACTTTCTCAGTACTACTATGCTCTGACATTAAGGAAGTACACATCTGAATTTTACACCAAAGTACTTACTGCAAACTAATGGAAACACCTTAGGTTAACTTCCCACATGATTATGAGTAGTTTGAAAGTTGTTTCATGGCTGTACACATCAACACAATAAAGTTGTTTTCTCAGTGCATGCAATGCTTAGACAAAACAAATAGTATACATTTCAATTTTACACCAAAGCACTTACTGCAAACCTAATGGAAACACTTTAGGTTAACTTTCCACATGATTCTGAGATGTCTGAAAGTTGTTTCATACCTGTGCACATCAAGACAAAGAAGTTGTTTTCTCAGTGCATGCAATGCTTTTACAATACAAATAGTATACATTTCAATTTTACACCAAAGCACTTACTGCAAACCTAATGGAAACACTTTAGGTTAACTTTCCACATGATTCTGACATGTCTGAAAGTTGTTTCATACCTGTGCACATCAAGACAAAAAAGTTGTTATCTCAGTGAATGCAATGCTTAGGCAATACAAATAGTATACATTTCAATTTTACTACAAAGCACTTACTGCAAACCTAATGGAAACACCTTAGGTTAACTTCCCACATGATTCTGAGATGTCTGAAAGTTGTTTCATGCCTGTGCACATAAAGACAAAAAAGTTGATTTCACGTTGAGTAGAATGCTTTGACATAAAAGCCGTATACATTTGAATTGTACTCAAAAGTCCTGACTGCAAACCTAATGCAAACACATTTGGTTAACTTCCCAGATGAATATGACTAGGTTTAAAGTTGTTTCATGCCTCAGTTCATCAAGACAAAAAAGTTACTTTCTCAGTACTACTATGCTCTGACATTAAGGAAGTACACATCTGAATTTTACACCAAAGTACTTACTGCAAACTAATGGAAACAACTTAGGTTAACTTCCCACATGATTATGAGTAGTTTGAAAGTTGTTTCATGGCTGTACACATCAACACAAAAAAGTTGTTATCTCAGTGCATGCAATGCTTAGACAATACAAATAGTATACATTTCAATTTTACACCAAAGCACTTACTGCAAACCTAATGGAAACAACATAGATTAACTTCCCACATGATTCTGAGATGTCTGAAAGTTGTTTCATACCTGTGCACATCAAGACAAAAAAGTTCTTTTCTCAGTGCATGCAATGCTTTTACAATACAAATAGTATACATTTCAATTTTACAGCAAAGCACTTACTGCAAACCTAATGGAAACAACTTAGGTTAACTTTCCACATGATTCTGACATATCTGCAAGTTGTTTCATACCTGTGCACATCAAGACAAAAAAGTTGTTATCTCAGTGAATGCAATGCTTAGACAATACAAATAGTATACATTTCAATTTTACTACAAAGCACTTAATGCAAACCTAATGGAAACACCTTAGGTTAACTTCCCACATGATTCTGAGATGTCTGAAAGTTGTTTCATACCTGTGCACATAAAGACAAAAAAGTTGATTTCACGGTGAGTAGAATGCGTTGACATAAAAGTAGTATACATTTCAATTTTGCAACAAATTACTTACTGCAAACCTAATGGAAACACTTTAGGTTAACTTTCCACATGATTATCAGTAGTTTGAAAGTTGTTTCATGGCTGCACACATCAACACAAAAAAGTTGTAATCTCAGTGCATGCAATGCTTAGACAATACAAATAGTATACATTTCAATTTTACACCAAAGCACTTACTGCAAACCTAATGGAAACACTTTAGGTTAACTTCCCACATGATTCTGAGATGTCTGAAAGTTGTTTCATACCTGTGCACATCAAGACAAAAAAGTTGTTTTCTCAGTGCATGCAATGCTTTTATAATACAAATAGTATACATTTCAATTTTACACCAAAGCACTTACTGCAAACCTAATGGAAACACTTTAGGTTAACTTTCCACATGATTCTGACATGTCTGAAAGTTGTTTCATACCTGTGCACATCAAGACAAAAAAGTTGTTATCTCAGTGAATGCAATGCTTAGGCAATACAAATAGTATACATTTCAATTTTACTACAAAGCACTTACTGCAAACCTAATGGAAACAACTTAGGTTAAATTCCCACATGATTCTGAGATGTCTGAAAGTTGTTTCATGCCTGTACACATAAAGACAAAAAAGTTGATTTCACGTTGAGTAGAATGCTTTGACATAAAAGCAGTATACATTTGAATTGTACTCAAAAGTCCTGACTGCAAACCTAATGCAAACACATTTGGTTAACTTCCCAGATGAATATGACTAGGTTTAAAGTTGTTTCATGCCTCAGTTCATCAAGACAAAAAAGTTACTTTCTCAGTACTACTATGCTCTGACATTAAGGAAGTACACATCTGAATTTTACACCAAAGTACTTACTGCAAACTAATGGAAACAACTTAGGTTAACTTCCCACATGATTATGAGTAGTTTGAAAGTTGTTTCATGGCTGTACACATCAACACAAAATAGTTGTTATCTCAGTGCATGCAGTGCTTAGACAATACAAATAGTATACATTTCAATTTTACACCAAAGCAGTAACTGCAAACCTAATGGACACAACTTAGATTCACTGCCCTCATGATTCTGAGATGTCTGAAAGTTGTTTCATACCTGTGCACATCAAGACAAAAAAGTTGTTTTCTCAGTGCATGCAAAGCTTTTACAATACAAATAGTATACATATCAATTTTACACCAAAGCACTTACTGCAAACCTAATGGAAACACTTTAGTTTAACTTCCCACATGATTCTGAGATGTCTGAAAGTTGTTTCATACCTGTGCACATAAAGACAAAAAAGTTGATTTCACAGTGAATCGAATGCTTTGACAGAAAAGTAGTATACATTTCATTTGTACTCAAAAGTCCTGACTGCAAACCTAATGCAAACACATTTGGTTAACTTCCCAGATGAATATGACTAGGTTTAAAGTTGTTTCATGCCTCAGTTCATCAAGACAAAAAAGTTACTTTCTCAGTACTACTATGCTCTGACATTAAGGAAGTACACATCTGAATTTTACACCAAAGTACTTACTGCAAACTAATGGAAACACCTTAGGTTAACTTCCCACATGATTATGAGTAGTTTGAAAGTTGTTTCATGGCTGTACACATCAACACAATAAAGTTGTTATCTCAGTGCATGCAATGCTTAGACAATACAAATAGTATACATTTCAATTTTACACCAAAGCACTTACTGCAGATCTAATGGAAACACCTTAGGTTAACTTTCCACATGATTATGAGTAGTTTGAAAGTTGTTTCATGGCTGTACACATCAACAGAAAAAAGTTGTTATCTCAGTGAATGCAATGCTTAGACAATACAAATAGTATACATTTCAATTTTACTACAAAGCACTTACTGCAAACCTAATGGAAACACCTTAGGTTAACTTCCCACATGATTCTGAGATGTCTGAAAGTTGTTTCATACCTGTACACATAAAGACAAAAAAGTTGATTTCACGGTGAATAGAATGCTCTGACATAAAAGTAGTATACATTTCAATTTTACACCAAAGTACTTACTGCAAACTAATGGAAACACCTTAGGTTAACTTCCCACATGATTATGAGTAGTTTGAAAGTTGTTTCATGGCTGTACACATCAACACAATAAAGTTGTTTTCTCAGTGCATGCAATGCTTAGACAAAACAAATAGTATACATTTCAATTTTACACCAAAGCACTTACTGCAAACCTAATGGAAACACTTTAGGTTAACTTTCCACATGATTCTGAGATGTCTGAAAGTTGTTTCATACCTGTGCACATCAAGACAAAAAAGTTGTTTTCTCAGTGCATGCAATGCTTTTACAATACAAATAGTATACATTTCAATTTTACACCAAAGCACTTACTGCAAACCTAATGGAAACACTTTAGGTTAACTTTCCACATGATTCTGACATGTCTGAAAGTTGTTTCATACCTGTGCACATCAAGACAAAAAAGTTGTTATCTCAGTGAATGCAATGCTTAGGCAATACAAATAGTATACATTTCAATTTTACTACAAAGCACTTACTGCAAACCTAATGGAAACACCTTAGGTTAACTTCCCACATGATTCTGAGATGTCTGAAAGTTGTTTCATGCCTGTGCACATAAAGACAAAAAAGTTGATTTCACGTTGAGTAGAATGCTTTGACATAAAAGCCGTATACATTTGAATTGTACTCAAAAGTCCTGACTGCAAACCTAATGCAAACACATTTGGTTAACTTCCCAGATGAATATGACTAGGTTTAAAGTTGTTTCATGCCTCAGTTCATCAAGACAAAAAAGTTACTTTCTCAGTACTACTATGCTCTGACATTAAGGAAGTACACATCTGAATTTTACACCAAAGTACTTACTGCAAACTAATGGAAACAACTTAGGTTAACTTCCCACATGATTATGAGTAGTTTGAAAGTTGTTTCATGGCTGTACACATCAACACAAAAAAGTTGTTATCTCAGTGCATGCAATGCTTAGACAATACAAATAGTATACATTTCAATTTTACACCAAAGCACTTACTGCAAACCTAATGGAAACAACATAGATTAACTTCCCACATGATTCTGAGATGTCTGAAAGTTGTTTCATACCTGTGCACATCAAGACAAAAAAGTTCTTTTCTCAGTGCATGCAATGCTTTTACAATACAAATAGTATACATTTCAATTTTACAGCAAAGCACTTACTGCAAACCTAATGGAAACAACTTAGGTTAACTTTCCACATGATTCTGACATATCTGCAAGTTGTTTCATACCTGTGCACATCAAGACAAAAAAGTTGTTATCTCAGTGAATGCAATGCTTAGACAATACAAATAGTATACATTTCAATTTTACTACAAAGCACTTAATGCAAACCTAATGGAAACACCTTAGGTTAACTTCCCACATGATTCTGAGATGTCTGAAAGTTGTTTCATACCTGTGCACATAAAGACAAAAAAGTTGATTTCACGGTGAGTAGAATGCGTTGACATAAAAGTAGTATACATTTCAATTTTGCAACAAATTACTTACTGCAAACCTAATGGAAACACTTTAGGTTAACTTTCCACATGATTATCAGTAGTTTGAAAGTTGTTTCATGGCTGCACACATCAACACAAAAAAGTTGTAATCTCAGTGCATGCAATGCTTAGACAATACAAATAGTATACATTTCAATTTTACACCAAAGCACTTACTGCAAACCTAATGGAAACACTTTAGGTTAACTTCCCACATGATTCTGAGATGTCTGAAAGTTGTTTCATACCTGTGCACATCAAGACAAAAAAGTTGTTTTCTCAGTGCATGCAATGCTTTTATAATACAAATAGTATACATTTCAATTTTACACCAAAGCACTTACTGCAAACCTAATGGAAACACTTTAGGTTAACTTTCCACATGATTCTGACATGTCTGAAAGTTGTTTCATACCTGTGCACATCAAGACAAAAAAGTTGTTATCTCAGTGAATGCAATGCTTAGGCAATACAAATAGTATACATTTCAATTTTACTACAAAGCACTTACTGCAAACCTAATGGAAACAACTTAGGTTAAATTCCCACATGATTCTGAGATGTCTGAAAGTTGTTTCATGCCTGTACACATAAAGACAAAAAAGTTGATTTCACGTTGAGTAGAATGCTTTGACATAAAAGCAGTATACATTTGAATTGTACTCAAAAGTCCTGACTGCAAACCTAATGCAAACACATTTGGTTAACTTCCCAGATGAATATGACTAGGTTTAAAGTTGTTTCATGCCTCAGTTCATCAAGACAAAAAAGTTACTTTCTCAGTACTACTATGCTCTGACATTAAGGAAGTACACATCTGAATTTTACACCAAAGTACTTACTGCAAACTAATGGAAACAACTTAGGTTAACTTCCCACATGATTATGAGTAGTTTGAAAGTTGTTTCATGGCTGTACACATCAACACAAAATAGTTGTTATCTCAGTGCATGCAGTGCTTAGACAATACAAATAGTATACATTTCAATTTTACACCAAAGCAGTAACTGCAAACCTAATGGACACAACTTAGATTCACTGCCCTCATGATTCTGAGATGTCTGAAAGTTGTTTCATACCTGTGCACATCAAGACAAAAAAGTTGTTTTCTCAGTGCATGCAAAGCTTTTACAATACAAATAGTATACATATCAATTTTACACCAAAGCACTTACTGCAAACCTAATGGAAACACTTTAGTTTAACTTCCCACATGATTCTGAGATGTCTGAAAGTTGTTTCATACCTGTGCACATAAAGACAAAAAAGTTGATTTCACAGTGAATCGAATGCTTTGACAGAAAAGTAGTATACATTTCATTTGTACTCAAAAGTCCTGACTGCAAACCTAATGCAAACACATTTGGTTAACTTCCCAGATGAATATGACTAGGTTTAAAGTTGTTTCATGCCTCAGTTCATCAAGACAAAAAAGTTACTTTCTCAGTACTACTATGCTCTGACATTAAGGAAGTACACATCTGAATTTTACACCAAAGTACTTACTGCAAACTAATGGAAACACCTTAGGTTAACTTCCCACATGATTATGAGTAGTTTGAAAGTTGTTTCATGGCTGTACACATCAACACAATAAAGTTGTTATCTCAGTGCATGCAATGCTTAGACAATACAAATAGTATACATTTCAATTTTACACCAAAGCACTTACTGCAGATCTAATGGAAACACCTTAGGTTAACTTTCCACATGATTATGAGTAGTTTGAAAGTTGTTTCATGGCTGTACACATCAACAGAAAAAAGTTGTTATCTCAGTGAATGCAATGCTTAGACAATACAAATAGTATACATTTCAATTTTACTACAAAGCACTTACTGCAAACCTAATGGAAACACCTTAGGTTAACTTCCCACATGATTCTGAGATGTCTGAAAGTTGTTTCATACCTGTACACATAAAGACAAAAAAGTTGATTTCACGGTGAATAGAATGCTCTGACATAAAAGTAGTATACATTTCAATTTTACACCAAAGTACTTACTGCAAACTAATGGAAACACCTTAGGTTAACTTCCCACATGATTATGAGTAGTTTGAAAGTTGTTTCATGGCTGTACACATCAACACAATAAAGTTGTTTTCTCAGTGCATGCAATGCTTAGACAAAACAAATAGTATACATTTCAATTTTACACCAAAGCACTTACTGCAAACCTAATGGAAACACTTTAGGTTAACTTTCCACATGATTCTGAGATGTCTGAAAGTTGTTTCATACCTGTGCACATCAAGACAAAAAAGTTGTTTTCTCAGTGCATGCAATGCTTTTACAATACAAATAGTATACATTTCAATTTTACACCAAAGCACTTACTGCAAACCTAATGGAAACACTTTAGGTTAACTTTCCACATGATTCTGACATGTCTGAAAGTTGTTTCATACCTGTGCACATCAAGACAAAAAAGTTGTTATCTCAGTGAATGCAATGCTTAGGCAATACAAATAGTATACATTTCAATTTTACTACAAAGCACTTACTGCAAACCTAATGGAAACACCTTAGGTTAACTTCCCACATGATTCTGAGATGTCTGAAAGTTGTTTCATGCCTGTGCACATAAAGACAAAAAAGTTGATTTCACGTTGAGTAGAATGCTTTGACATAAAAGCAGTATACATTTGAATTGTACTCAAAAGTCCTGACTGCAAACCTAATGCAAACACATTTGGTTAACTTCCCAGATGAATATGACTAGGTTTAAAGTTGTTTCATGCCTCAGTTCATCAAGACAAAAAAGTTACTTTCTCAGTACTACTATGCTCTGACATTAAGGAAGTACACATCTGAATTTTACACCAAAGTACTTACTGCAAACTAATGGAAACAACTTAGGTTAACTTCCCACATGATTATGAGTAGTTTGAAAGTTGTTTCATGGCTGTACACATCAACACAAAAAAGTTGTTATCTCAGTGCATGCAATGCTTAGACAATACAAATAGTATACATTTCAATTTTACACCAAAGCACTTACTGCAAACCTAATGGAAACAACATAGATTAACTTCCCACATGATTCTGAGATGTCTGAAAGTTGTTTCATACCTGTGCACATCAAGACAAAAAAGTTGTTTTCTCAGTGCATGCAATGCTTTTACAAACAAATAGTATACATTTCAATTTTACACCAAAGCACTTACTGCAGATCTAATGGAAACACCTTAGGTTAACTTTCCACATGATTATGAGTAGTTTGAAAGTTGTTTCATGGCTGTACACATCAACAGAAAAAAGTTGTTATCTCAGTGAATGCAATGCTTAGACAATACAAATAGTATACATTTCAATTTTACTACAAAGCACTTACTGCAAACCTAATGGAAACACCTTAGGTTAACTTCCCACATGATTCTGAGATGTCTGAAAGTTGTTTCATACCTGTACACATAAAGACAAAAAAGTTGATTTCACGGTGAATAGAATGCTTTCACATAAAAGTAGTATACATTTCAATTTTACACCAAAGTACTTACTGCAAACTAATGGAAACACCTTAGGTTAACTTCCCACATTATTATGAGTAGTTTGAAAGTTGTTTCATGGCTGTAGACATCAACACATAAAAGTTGTTATCTCAGTGCATGCAATGCTTAGACAATACAAATAGTATACATTTCAATTTTACACCAAAGTACTTACTGCAAACCTAATGGAAACAACTTAGATTAACTTCCCACATGATTCTGAGATGTCTGAAAGTTGTTTCATACCTGTGCACATCAAGACAAAAAAGTTGTTATCTCAGTGAATGCAATGCTTAGGCAATACAAATAGTATACATTTCAATTTTACTACAAAGCACTTACTGCAAACCTAATGGAAACACCTTAGGTTAACTTCCCACATGATTCTGAGATGTCTGAAAGTTGTTTCATGCCTGTGCACATAAAGACAAAAAAGTTGATTTCACGTTGAGTAGAATGCTTTGACATAAAAGCCGTATACATTTGAATTGTACTCAAAAGTCCTGACTGCAAACCTAATGCAAACACATTTGGTTAACTTCCCAGATGAATATGACTAGGTTTAAAGTTGTTTCATGCCTCAGTTCATCAAGACAAAAAAGTTACTTTCTCAGTACTACTATGCTCTGACATTAAGGAAGTACACATCTGAATTTTACACCAAAGTACTTACTGCAAACTAATGGAAACAACTTAGGTTAACTTCCCACATGATTATGAGTAGTTTGAAAGTTGTTTCATGGCTGTACACATCAACACAAAAAAGTTGTTATCTCAGTGCATGCAATGCTTAGACAATACAAATAGTATACATTTCAATTTTACACCAAAGCACTTACTGCAAACCTAATGGAAACAACATAGATTAACTTCCCACATGATTCTGAGATGTCTGAAAGTTGTTTCATACCTGTGCACATGAAGACAAAAAAGTTGTTTTCTCAGTGCATGCAATGCTTTTACAAACAAATAGTATACATTTCAATTTTACACCAAAGCACTTACTGCAGATCTAATGGAAACACCTTAGGTTAACTTTCCAGATGATTATGAGTAGTTTGAAAGTTGTTTCATGGCTGTACACATCAACAGAAAAAAGTTGTTATCTCAGTGAATGCAATGCTTAGACAATACAAATAGTATACATTTCAATTTTACTACAAAGCACTTACTGCAAACCTAATGGAAACACCTTAGGTTAACTTCCCACATGATTCTGAGATGTCTGAAAGTTGTTTCATACCTGTACACATAAAGACAAAAAAGTTGATTTCACGGTGAATAGAATGCTTTGACATAAAAGTAGTATACATTTCAATTTTACACCAAAGTACTTACTGCAAACTAATGGAAACACCTTAGGTTAACTTCCCACATTATTATGAGTAGTTTGAAAGTTGTTTCATGGCTGTAGACATCAACACATAAAAGTTGTTATCTCAGTGCATGCAATGCTTAGACAATACAAATAGTATACATTTCAATTTGACACCAAAGTACTTACTGCAAACCTAATGGAAACAACTTAGATTAACTTCCCACATGATTCTGAGATGTCTGAAAGTTGTTTCATACCTGTGCACATCAAGACAAAAAAGTTGTTTTCTCAGTGCACGCAATGCTTTTACAATACATATAGTATACATTTCAATTTCACACCAAAGCACTTACTGCAAACCTAATGGAAACAACTTAGATTAACTTCCCACATGATTCTGAGATGTCTGAAAGTTGTTTCATGCCTGTGCACATAAAGACAAAAAAGTTGATTTCACGTTGAGTAGAATGCTTTGACATAAAAGCAGTATACATTTGAATTGTACTCAAAAGTCCTGACTGCAAACCTAATGCAAACACATTTGTTAACTTCCCAGATGAATATGACTAGGTTTAAAGTTGTTTCATGCCTCAGTTCATCAAGACAAAAAAGTTACTTTCTCAGTACTACTATGCTCTGACATTAAGGAAGTACACATCTGAATTTTACACCAAAGCACTTACTGCAAACCTAATGGAAACAACATAGATTAACTTCCCACATGATTCTGAGATGTCTGAAAGTTGTTCATACCTGTGCACATCAAGACAAAAAAGTTGTTTTCTCAGTGCATGCAATGCTTTTACAAACAAATAGTATACATTTCAATTTTACACCAAAGCACTTACTGCAGATCTAATGGAAACACCTTAGGTTAACTTTCCAGATGATTATGAGTAGTTTGAAAGTTGTTTCATGGCTGTACACATCAACAGAAAAATGTTGTTATCTCAGTGAATGCAATGCTTTAGACAATACAAATAGTATACATTTCAATTTTACTACAAAGCACTTACTGCAAACCTAATGGAAACACCTTAGGTTAACTTCCCACATGATTCTGAGATGTCTGAAAGTTGTTTCATACCTGTACACATAAAGACAAAAAAGTTGATTTCACGGTGAATAGAATGCTTTGACATAAAAGTAGTATACATTTCAATTTTACACCAAAGTACTTACTGCAAACTAATGGAACACCTTAGGTTAACTTCCCACATTATTATGAGTAGTTTGAAAGTTGTTTCATGGCTGTAGACATCAACACATAAAAGTTGTTATCTCAGTGCATGCAATGCTTAGACAATACAAATAGTATACATTTCAATTTTACACCAAAGTACTTACTGCAAACCTAATGGAAACAACTTAGATTAACTTCCCACATGATTCTGAGATGTCTGAAAGTTGTTTCATACCTGTGCACATCAAGACAAAAAAGTTGTTTTCTCAGTGCACGCAATGCTTTTACAATACATATAGTATACATTTCAATTTCACACCAAAGCACTTACTGCAAACCTAATGGAAACAACTTAGATTAACTTCCCACATGATTCTGAGATGTCTGAAAGTTGTTTCATGCCTGTGCACATAAAGACAAAAAGTTGATTTCACGTTGAGTAGAATGCTTTGACATAAAAGCAGTATACATTGAATTGTACTCAAAAGTCCTGACTGCAAACCTAATGCAAACACATTTGGTTAACTTCCCAGATGAATATGACTAGGTTTAAAGTTGTTTCATGCCTCAGTTCATCAAGACAAAAAAGTTACTTTCTCAGTACTACTATGCTCTGACATTAAGGAAGTACACATCTGAATTTTACACCAAAGTACTTACTGCAAACTAATGGAAACAACTTAGGTTAACTTCCCACATGATTATGAGTAGTTTGAAAGTTGTTTCATGGCTGTACACATCAACACAAAAAAGTTGTTATCTCAGTGCATGCAATGCTTAGACAATACAAATAGTATACATTTCAATTTTACACCAAAGCACTTACTGCAAACCTAATGGAAACACATAGATTAACTTCCCACATGATTCTGAGATGTCCTGAAAGTTGTTTCATACCTGTGCACATCAAGACAAAAAAGTTGTTTTCTCAGTGCATGCAATGCTTTTACAAACAAATAGTATACATTTCAATTTTACACCAAAGCACTTACTGCAGATCTAATGGAAACACCTTAGGTTAACTTTCCACATGATTATGAGTAGTTTGAAAGTTGTTTCATGGCTGTACACATCAACAGAAAAAAGTTGTTATCTCAGTGAATGCAATGCTTAGACAATACAAATAGTATACATTTCAATTTTACTACAAAGCACTTACTGCAAACCTAATGGAAACACCTTAGGTTAACTTCCCACATGATTCTGAGATGTCTGAAAGTTGTTTCATACCTGTACACATAAAGACAAAAAAGTTGATTTCACGGTGAATAGAATGCTTTGACATAAAAGTAGTATACATTTCAATTTTACACCAAAGTACTTACTGCAAACTAATGGAAACACCTTAGGTTAACTTCCCACATTATTATGAGTAGTTTGAAAGTTGTTTCATGGCTGTAGACATCAACACATAAAAGTTGTTATCTCAGTGAATGCAATGCTTAGACAATACAAATAGTATACATTTCAATTTTACTACAAAGCACTTACTGCAAACCTAATGGAAACACCTTAGGTTAACTTCCCACATGATTCTGAGATGTCTGAAAGTTGTTTCATACCTGTACACATAAAGACAAAAAAGTTGATTTCACGGTGAATAGAATGCTTTGACATAAAAGTAGTATACATTTCAATTTTACACCAAAGTACTTACTGCAAACTAATGGAAACACCTTAGGTTAACTTCCCACATTATTATGAGTAGTTTGAAAGTTGTTTCATGGCTGTAGACATCAACACATAAAAGTTGTTATCTCAGTGCATGCAATGCTTAGACAATACAAATAGTATACATTTCAATTTTACACCAAAGTACTTACTGCAAACCTAATGGAAACAACTTAGATTAACTTCCCACATGATTCTGAGATGTCTGAAAGTTGTTTCATACCTGTGCACATCAAGACAAAAAAGTTGTTTTCTCAGTGCACGCAATGCTTTTACAATACATATAGTATACATTTCAATTTCACACCAAAGCACTTACTGCAAACCTAATGGAAACAACTTAGATTAACTTCCCACATGATTCTGAGATGTCTGAAAGTTGTTTCATGCCTGTGCACATAAAGACAAAAAAGTTGATTTCACGTTGAGTAGAATGCTTTGACATAAAAGCAGTATACATTTGAATTGTACTCAAAAGTCCTGACTGCAAACCTAATGCAAACACATTTGGTTAACTTCCCAGATGAATATGACTAGGTTTAAAGTTGTTTCATGCCTCAGTTCATCAAGACAAAAAAGTTACTTTCTCAGTACTACTATGCTCTGACATTAAGGAAGTACACATCTGAATTTTACACCAAAGTACTTACTGCAAACTAATGGAAACAACTTAGGTTAACTTCCCACATGATTATGAGTAGTTTGAAAGTTGTTTCATGGCTGTACACATCAACACAAAAAAGTTGTTATCTCAGTGCATGCAATGCTTAGACAATACAAATAGTATACATTTCAATTTTACACCAAAGCACTTACTGCAAACCTAATGGAAACAACATAGATTAACTTCCCACATGATTCTGAGATGTCTGAAAGTTGTTTCATACCTGTGCACATCAAGACAAAAAAGTTGTTTTCTCAGTGCATGCAATGCTTTTACAAACAAATAGTATACATTTCAATTTTACACCAAAGCACTTACTGCAGATCTAATGGAAACACCTTAGGTTAACTTTCCACATGATTATGAGTAGTTTGAAAGTTGTTTCATGGCTGTACACATCAACAGAAAAAAGTTGTTATCTCAGTGAATGCAATGCTTAGACAATACAAATAGTATACATTTCAATTTTACTACAAAGCACTTACTGCAAACCTAATGGAAACACCTTAGGTTAACTTCCCACATGATTCTGAGATGTCTGAAAGTTGTTTCATACCTGTACACATAAAGACAAAAAAGTTGATTTCATGGTGAATAGAATGCTTTCACATAAAAGTAGTATACATTTCAATTTTACACCAAAGTACTTACTGCAAACTAATGGAAACACCTTAGGTTAACTTCCCACATTATTATGAGTAGTTTGAAAGTTGTTTCATGGCTGTAGACATCAACACATAAAAGTTGTTATCTCAGTGCATGCAATGCTTAGACAATACAAATAGTATACATTTCAATTTTACACCAAAGTACTTACTGCAAACCTAATGGAAACAACTTATATTAACTTCCCACATGATTCTGAGATGTCTGAAAGTTGTTTCATACCTGTGCACATCAAGACAAAAAAGTTGTTATCTCAGTGAATGCAATGCTTAGGCAATACAAATAGTATACATTTCAATTTTACTACAAAGCACTTACTGCAAACCTAATGGAAACACCTTAGGTTAACTTCCCACATGATTCTGAGATGTCTGAAAGTTGTTTCATGCCTGTGCACATAAAGACAAAAAAGTTGATTTCACGTTGAGTAGAATGCTTTGACATAAAAGCAGTATACATTTGAATTGTACTCAAAAGTCCTGACTGCAAACCTAATGCCAACACATTTGGTTAACTTCCCAGATGAATATGACTAGGTTTAAAGTTGTTTCATGCCTCAGTTCATCAAGACAAAAAAGTTACTTTCTCAGTACTACTATGCTCTGACATTAAGGAAGTACACATCTGAATTTTACACCAAAGTACTTACTGCAAACTAATGGAAACAACTTAGGTTAACTTCCCACATGATTATGAGTAGTTTGAAAGTTGTTTCATGGCTGTACACATCAACAGAAAAAAGTTGTTATCTCAGTGAATGCAATGCTTAGACAATACAAATAGTATACATTTCAATTTTACTACAAAGCACTTACTGCAAACCTAATGGAAACACCTTAGGTTAACCTCCCACATGATTCTGAGATGTCTGAAAGTTGTTTCATACCTGTACACATAAAGACAAAAAAGTTGATTTCACGGTGAATAGAATGCTTTGACATAAAAGTAGTATACATTTCAATTATACACCAAAGTACTTACTGCAAACTAATGGAAACACCTTAGGTTAACTTCCCACATGATTATGAGTAGTTTGAAAGTTGTTTCATGGCTGTACACATCAACACAATAAAGTTGTTTTCTCAGTGCATGCAATGCTTAGACAAAACAAATAGTATACATTTCAATTTTACACCAAAGCACTTACTGCAAACCTAATGGAAACACTTTAGGTTAACTTTCCACATGATTCTGAGATGTCTGAAAGTTGTTTCATACCTGTGCACATCAAGACAAAAAAGTTGTTTTCTCAGTGCATGCAATGCTTTTACAATACAAATAGTATACATTTCAATTTTACACCAAAGCACTTACTGCAAACCTAATGGAAACACTTTAGGTTAACTTTCCACATGATTCTGAGATGTCTGAAAGTTGTTTCATACCTGTGCACATCAAGACAAAAAAGTTGTTATCTCAGTGAATGCAATGCTTAGGCAATACAAATAGTATACATTTCAATTTTACTACAAAGCACTTACTGCAAACCTAATGGAAACACCTTAGGTTAACTTCCCACATGATTCTGAGATGTCTGAAAGTTGTTTCATGCCTGTGCACATAAAGACAAAAAAGTTGATTTCACGTTGAGTAGAATGCTTTGACATAAAAGCAGTATACATTTGAATTGTACTCAAAAGTCCTGACTGCAAACCTAATGCAAACACATTTGGTTAACTTCCCAGATGAATATGACTAGTTTTAAAGTTGTTTCATGCCTCAGTTCATCAAGACAAAAAAGTTACTTTCTCAGTACTACTATGCTCTGACATTAAGGAAGTACACATCTGAATTTTACACCAAAGTACTTACTGCAAACTAATGGAAACAACTTAGGTTAACTTCCCACATGATTATGAGTAGTTTGAAAGTTGTTTCATGGCTGTACACATCAACACAAAAAAGTTGTTATCTCAGTGCATGCAATGCTTAGACAATACAAATAGTATACATTTCAATTTTACACCAAAGCACTTACTGCAAACCTAATGGAAACAACATAGATTAACTTCCCACATGATTCTGAGATGTCTGAAAGTTGTTTCATACCTGTGCACATCAAGACAAAAAAGTTGTTTTCTCAGTGCATGCAATGCTTTTACAAACAAATAGTATACATTTCAATTTTACACCAAAGCACTTACTGCAGATCTAATGGAAACACCTTAGGTTAACTTTCCACATGATTATGAGTAGTTTGAAAGTTGTTTCATGGCTGTACACATCAACAGAAAAAAGTAGTTATCTCAGTGAATGCAATGCTTAGACAATACAAATAGTATACATTTCAATTTTACTACAAAGCACTTACTGCAAACCTAATGGAAACACCTTAGGTTAACTTCCCACATGATTCTGAGATGTCTGAAAGTTGTTTCATACCTGTACACATAAAGACAAAAAAGTTGATTTCACGGTGAATAGAATGCTTTCACATAAAAGTAGTATACATTTCAATTTTACACCAAAGTACTTACTGCAAACTAATGGAAACACCTTAGGTTAACTTCCCACATTATTATGAGTAGTTTGAAAGTTGTTTCATGGCTGTAGACATCAACACATAAAAGTTGTTATCTCAGTGCATGCAATGCTTAGACAATACAAATAGTATACATTTCAATTTTACACCAAAGTACTTACTGCAAACCTAATGGAAACAACTTAGATTAACTTCCCACATGATTCTGAGATGTCTGAAAGTTGTTTCATACCTGTGCACATCAAGACAAAAAAGTTGTTATCTCAGTGAATGCAATGCTTAGGCAATACAAATAGTATACATTTCAATTTTACTACAAAGCACTTACTGCAAACCTAATGGAAACACCTTAGGTTAACTTCCCACATGATTCTGAGATGTCTGAAAGTTGTTTCATGCCTGTGCACATAAAGACAAAAAAGTTGATTTCACGTTGAGTAGAATGCTTTGACATAAAAGCAGTATACATTTGAATTGTACTCAAAAGTCCTGACTGCAAACCTAATGCCAACACATTTGGTTAACTTCCCAGATGAATATGACTAGGTTTAAAGTTGTTTCATGCCTCAGTTCATCAAGACAAAAAAGTTACTTTCTCAGTACTACTATGCTCTGACATTAAGGAAGTACACATCTGAATTTTACACCAAAGTACTTACTGCAAACTAATGGAAACAACTTAGGTTAACTTCCCACATGATTATGAGTAATTTGAAAGTTGTTTCATGGCTGTACACATCAACACAAAAAAGTTGTTATATCAGTGCATGCAATGCTTAGACAATACAAATAGTATACATTTCAATTTTACACCAAAGCACTTACTGCAAACCTAATGGAAACAACATAGATTAACTTCCCACATGATTCTGAGATGTCTGAAAGTTGTTTCATACCTGTGCACATCAAGACAAAAAAGTTGTTTTCTCAGTGCATGCAATGCTTTTACAAACAAATAGTATACATTTCAATTTTACACCAAAGCACTTACTGCAGATCTAATGGAAACACCTTAGGTTAACTTTCCACATGATTATGAGTAGTTTGAAAGTTGTTTCATGGCTGTACACATCAACAGAAAAAAGTTGTTATCTCAGTGAATGCAATGCTTAGACAATACAAATAGTATACATTTCAATTTTACTACAAAGCACTTACAGCAAACCTAATGGAAACACCTTAGGTTAACTTCCCACATGATTCTGAGATGTCTGAAAGTTGTTTCATACCTGTACACATAAAGACAAAAAAGTTGATTTCACGGTGAATAGAATGCTTTGACATAAAAGTAGTATACATTTCAATTATACACCAAAGTACTTACTGCAAACTAATGGAAACACCTTAGGTTAACTTCCCACATGATTATGAGTAGTTTGAAAGTTGTTTCATGGCTGTACACATCAACACAATAAAGTTGTTTTCTCAGTGCATGCAATGCTTAGACAAAACAAATAGTATACATTTCAATTTTACACCAAAGCACTTACTGCAAACCTAATGGAAACACTTTAGGTTAACTTTCCACATGATTCTGAGATGTCTGAAAGTTGTTTCATACCTGTGCACATCAAGACAAAAAAGTTGTTTTCTCAGTGCATGCAATGCTTTTACAATACAAATAGTATACATTTCAATTTTACACCAAAGCACTTACTGCAAACCTAATGGAAACACTTTAGGTTAACTTTCCACATGATTCTGACATGTCTGAAAGTTGTTTCATACCTGTGCACATCAAGACAAAAAAGTTGTTATCTCAGTGAATGCAATGCTTAGGCAATACAAATAGTATACATTTCAATTTTACTACAAAGCACTTACTGCAAACCTAATGGAAACACCTTAGGTTAACTTCCCACATGATTCTGAGATGTCTGAAAGTTGTTTCATGCCTGTGCACATAAAGACAAAAAAGTTGATTTCACGTTGAGTAGAATGCTTTGACATAAAAGCAGTATACATTTGAATTGTACTCAAAAGTCCTGACTGCAAACCTAATGCAAACACATTTGGTTAACTTCCCAGATGAATATGACTAGGTTTAAAGTTGTTTCATGCCTCAGTTCATCAAGACAAAAAAGTTACTTTCTCAGTACTACTATGCTCTGACATTAAGGAAGTACACATCTGAATTTTACACCAAAGTACTTACTGCAAACTAATGGAAACAACTTAGGTTAACTTCCCACATGATTATGAGTAGTTTGAAAGTTGTTTCATGGCTGTACACATCAACACAAAAAAGTTGTTATCTCAGTGCATGCAATGCTTAGACAATACAAATAGTATACATTTCAATTTTACACCAAAGCACTTACTGCAAACCTAATGGAAACAACATAGATTAACTTCCCACATGATTCTGAGATGTCTGAAAGTTGTTTCATACCTGTGCACATCAAGACAAAAAAGTTGTTTTCTCAGTGCATGCAATGCTTTTACAAACAAATAGTATACATTTCAATTTTACTACAAAGCACTTACTGCAAACCTAATGGAAACACCTTAGGTTAACTTCCCACATGATTCTGAGATGTCTGAAAGTTGTTTCATACCTGTACACATAAAGACAAAAAAGTTGATTTCACGGTGAATAGAATGCTTTCACATAAAAGCAGTATACATTTCAATTTTACACCAAAGTACTTACTGCAAACTAATGGAAACACCTTAGGTTAACTTCCCACATTATTATGAGTAGTTTGAAAGTTGTTTCATGGCTGTAGACATCAACACATAAAAGTTGTTATCTCAGTGCATGCAATGCTTAGACAATACAAATAGTATACATTTCAATTTTACACCAAAGTACTTACTGCAAACCTAATGGAAACAACTTAGATTAACTTCCCACATGATTCTGAGATGTCTGAAAGTTGTTTCATACCTGTGCACATCAAGACAAAAAAGTTGTTATCTCAGTGAATGCAATGCTTAGGCAATACAAATAGTATACATTTCAATTTTACACCAAAGCACTTACTGCAAACCTAATGGAAACAACATAGATTAACTTCCCACATGATTCTGAGATGTCTGAAAGTTGTTTCATACCTGTGCACATCAAGACAAAAAAGTTGTTTTCTCAGTGCATGCAATGCTTTTACAAACAAATAGTATACATTTCAATTTTACACCAAAGCACTTACTGCAGATCTAATGGAAACACCTTAGGTTAACTTTCCACATGATTATGAGTAGTTTGAAAGTTGTTTCATGGCTGTACACATCAACAGAAAAAAGTTGTTATCTCAGTGAATGCAATGCTTAGACAATACAAATAGTATACATTTCAATTTTACTACAAAGCACTTACTGCAAACCTAATGGAAACACCTTAGGTTAACTTCCCACATGATTCTGAGATGTCTGAAAGTTGTTTCATACCTGTACACATAAAGACAAAAAAGTTGATTTCACGGTGAATAGAATGCTTTCACATAAAAGTAGTATACATTTCAATTTTACACCAAAGTACTTACTGCAAACTAATGGAAACACCTTAGGTTAACTTCCCACATTATTATGAGTAGTTTGAAAGTTGTTTCATGGCTGTAGACATCAACACATAAAAGTTGTTATCTCAGTGCATGCAATGCTTAGACAATACAAATAGTATACATTTCAATTTGACACCAAAGTACTTACTGCAAACCTAATGGAAACAACTTAGATTAACTTCCCACATGATTCTGAGATGTCTGAAAGTTGTTTCATACCTGTGCACATCAAGACAAAAAAGTTGTTTTCTCAGTGCACGCAATGCTTTTACAATACATATAGTATACATTTCAATTTCACACCAAAGCACTTACTGCAAACCTAATGGAAACAACTTAGATTAACTTCCCACATGATTCTGAGATGTCTGAAAGTTGTTTCATACCTGTGCACATCAAAACAAAAAAGTTCTTTTCTCAGTGCATGCAATGCTTTTACAATACAAATAGTATACATTTCAATTTTACAGCAAAGCACTTACTGCAAACCTAATGGAAACACTTTAGTTTAACATCCCACATGATTCTGAGATGTCTGAAAGTTGTTTCATACCTGTGCACATAAAGGCAAAAAAGTTGATTTCACAGTGAATAGAATGCTTTGACAGAAAAGCAGTATACATTTCAATTGTACTCAAAAGTCCTGACTGCAAACCTAATGCAAACACATTTGGTTAACTTCCCAGATGAATATGACTAGGTTTAAAGTTGTTTCATGCCTCAGTTCATCAAGACAAAAAAGTTACTTTCTCAGTACTACTATGCTCTGACATTAAGGAAGTACACATCTGAATTTTACACCAAAGTACTTACTGCAAACTAATGGATACACCTTAGGTTAACTTCCCACATGATTATGAGTAGTTTGAAAGTTGTTTCATGGCTGTACACATCAACACAATAAAGTTGTTTTCTCAGTGCATGCAATGCTTAGACAAAACAAATAGTATACATTTCAATTTTACACCAAAGCACTTACTGCAAACCTAATGGAAACACTTTAGGTTAACTTTCCACATGATTCTGAGATGTCTGAAAGTTGTTTCATACCTGTGCACATCAAGACAAAGAAGTTGTTTTCTCAGTGCATGCAATGCTTTTACAATACAAATAGTATACATTTCAATTTTACACCAAAGCACTTACTGCAAACCTAATGGAAACACTTTAGGTTAACTTTCCACATGATTCTGACATGTCTGAAAGTTGTTTCATACCTGTGCACATCAAGACAAAAAAGTTGTTATCTCAGTGAATGCAATGCTTAGGCAATACAAATAGTATACATTTCAATTTTACTACAAAGCACTTACTGCAAACCTAATGGAAACACCTTAGGTTAACTTCCCACATGATTCTGAGATGTCTGAAAGTTGTTTCATGCCTGTGCACATAAAGACAAAAAAGTTGATTTCACGTTGAGTAGAATGCTTTGACATAAAAGCAGTATACATTTGAATTGTACTCAAAAGTCCTGACTGCAAACCTAATGCAAACACATTTGGTTAACTTCCCAGATGAATATGACTAGGTTTAAAGTTGTTTCATGCCTCAGTTCATCAAGACAAAAAAGTTACTTTCTCAGTACTACTATGCTCTGACATTAAGGAAGTACACATCTGAATTTTACACCAAAGTACTTACTGCAAACTAATGGAAACAACTTAGGTTAACTTCCCACATGATTATGAGTAGTTTGAAAGTTGTTTCATGGCTGTACACATCAACACAAAAAAGTTGTTATCTCAGTGCATGCAATGCTTAGACAATACAAATAGTATACATTTCAATTTTACACCAAAGCACTTACTGCAAACCTAATGGAAACAACATAGATTAACTTCCCACATGATTCTGAGATGTCTGAAAGTTGTTTCATACCTGTGCACATCAAGACAAAAAAGTTCTTTTCTCAGTGCATGCAATGCTTTTACAATACAAATAGTATACATTTCAATTTTACAGCAAAGCACTTACTGCAAACCTAATGGAAACAACTTAGGTTAACTTTCCACATGATTCTGACATATCTGCAAGTTGTTTTATACCTGTGCACATCAAGACAAAAAAGTTGTTATCTCAGTGAATGCAATGCTTAGACAATACAAATAGTATACATTTCAATTTTACTACAAAGCACTTAATGCAAACCTAATGGAAACACCTTAGGTTAACTTCCCACATGATTCTGAGATGTCTGAAAGTTGTTTCATACCTGTGCACATAAAGACAAAAAAGTTGATTTCACGGTGAGTAGAATGCGTTGACATAAAAGTAGTATACATTTCAATTTTGCAACAAATTACTTACTGCAAACCTAATGGAAACACTTTAGGTTAACTTTCCACATGATTATCAGTAGTTTGAAAGTTGTTTCATGGCTGCACACATCAACACAAAAAAGTTGTAATCTCAGTGCATGCAATGCTTAGACAATACAAATAGTATACATTTCAATTTTACACCAAAGCACTTACTGCAAACCTAATGGAAACACTTTAGGTTAACTTCCCACATGATTCTGAGATGTCTGAAAGTTGTTTCATACCTGTGCACATCAAGACAAAAAAGTTGTTTTCTCAGTGCATGCAATGCTTTTATAATACAAATAGTATACATTTCAATTTTACACCAAAGCACTTACTGCAAACCTAATGGAAACACTTTAGGTTAACTTTCCACATGATTCTGACATGTCTGAAAGTTGTTTCATACCTGTGCACATCAAGACAAAAAAGTTGTTATCTCAGTGAATGCAATGCTTAGGCAATACAAATAGTATACATTTCAATTTTACTACAAAGCACTTACTGCAAACCTAATGGAAACAACTTAGGTTAAATTCCCACATGATTCTGAGATGTCTGAAAGTTGTTTCATGCCTGTACACATAAAGACAAAAAAGTTGATTTCACGTTGAGTAGAATGCTTTGACATAAAAGCAGTATACATTTGAATTGTACTCAAAAGTCCTGACTGCAAACCTAATGCAAACACATTTGGTTAACTTCCCAGATGAATATGACTAGGTTTAAAGTTGTTTCATGCCTCAGTTCATCAAGACAAAAAAGTTACTTTCTCAGTACTACTATGCTCTGACATTAAGGAAGTACACATCTGAATTTTACACCAAAGTACTTACTGCAAACTAATGGAAACAACTTAGGTTAACTTCCCACATGATTATGAGTAGTTTGAAAGTTGTTTCATGGCTGTACACATCAACACAAAATAGTTGTTATCTCAGTGCATGCAGTGCTTAGACAATACAAATAGTATACATTTCAATTTTACACCAAAGCAGTAACTGCAAACCTAATGGACACAACTTAGATTCACTGCCCTCATGATTCTGAGATGTCTGAAAGTTGTTTCATACCTGTGCACATAAAGACAAAAAAGTTGATTTCACAGTGAATCGAATGCTTTGACAGAAAAGTAGTATACATTTCATTTGTACTCAAAAGTCCTGACTGCAAACCTAATGCAAACACATTTGGTTAACTTCCCAGATGAATATGACTAGGTTTAAAGTCGTTTCATGCCTCAGTTCATCAAGACAAAAAAGTTACTTTCTCAGTACTACTATGCTCTGACATTAAGGAAGTACACATCTGAATTTTACACCAAAGTACTTACTGCAAACTAATGGAAACACCTTAGGTTAACTTCCCACATGATTATGAGTAGTTTGAAAGTTGTTTCATGGCTGTACACATCAACACAATAAAGTTGTTTTCTCAGTGCATGCAATGCTTAGACAAAACAAATAGTATACATTTCAATTTTACACCAAAGCACTTACTGCAGATCTAATGGAAACACCTTAGGTTAACTTTCCACATGATTATGAGTAGTTTGAAAGTTGTTTCATGGCTGTACACATCAACAGAAAAAAGTTGTTATCTCAGTGAATGCAATGCTTAGACAATACAAATAGCATACATTTCAATTTTACTACAAAGCACTTACTGCAAACCTAATGGAAACACCTTAGGTTAACTTCCCACATGATTCTGAGATGTCTGAAAGTTGTTTCATACCTGTACACATAAAGACAAAAAAGTTGATTTCACGGTGAATAGAATGCTTTGACATAAAAGTAGTATACATTTCAATTTTACACCAAAGTACTTACTGCAAACTAATGGAAACACCTTAGGTTAACTTCCCACATGATTATGAGTAGTTTGAAAGTTGTTTCATGGCTGTACACATCAACACAATAAAGTTGTTTTCTCAGTGCATGCAATGCTTTTACAATACAAATAGTATACATTTCAATTTTACACCAAAGCACTTACTGCAAACCTAATGGAAACACTTTAGGTTAACTTTCCACATGATTCTGACATGTCTGAAAGTTGTTTCATACCTGTGCACATCAAGACAAAAAAGTTGTTATCTCAGTGAATGCAATGCTTAGGCAATACAAGTAGTATACATTTCAATTTTACTACAAAGCACTTACTGCAAACCTAATGGAAACACCTTAGGTTAACTTCCCACATGATTCTGAGATGTCTGAAAGTTGTTTCATGCCTGTGCACATAAAGACAAAAAAGTTGATTTCACGTTGAGTAGAATGCTTTGACATAAAAGCAGTATACATTTGAATTGTACTCAAAAGTCCTGACTGCAAACCTAATGCAAACACATTTGGTTAACTTCCCAGATGAATATGACTAGGTTTAAAGTTCTTTCATGCCTCAGTTCATCAAGACAAAAAAGTTACTTTCTCAGTACTACTATGCTCTGACATTAAGGAAGTACACATCTGAATTTTACACCAAAGTACTTACTGCAAACTAATGGAAACAACTTAGGTTAACTTCCCACATGATTATGAGTAGTTTGAAAGTTGTTTCATGGCTGTACACATCAACACAAAAAAGTTGTTATCTCAGTGCATGCAATGCTTAGACAATACAAATAGTATACATTTCAATTTTACACCAAAGCACTTACTGCAAACCTAATGGAAACAACTTAGATTAACTTCCCACATGATTCTGAGATGTCTGAAAGTTGTTTCATACCTGTGCACATCAAGACAAAAAAGTTGTTATCTCAGTGAATGCAATGCTTAGGCAATACAAATAGTATACATTTCAATTTTACTACAAAGCACTTACTGCAAACCTAATGGAAACACCTTAGGTTAACTTCCCACATGATTCTGAGATGTCTGAAAGTTGTTTCATGCCTGTGCACATAAAGACAAAAAAGTTGATTTCACGTTGAGTAGAATGCTCTGACATAAAAGCAGTATACATTTGAATTGTACTCAAAAGTCCTGACTGCAAACCTAATGCAAACACATTTGGTTAACTTCCCAGATGAATATGACTAGGTTTAAAGTTGTTTCATGCCTCAGTTCATCAAGACAAAAAAGTTACTTTCTCAGTACTACTATGCTCTGACATTAAGGAAGTACACATCTGAATTTTACACCAAAGTACTTACTGCAAACTAATGGAAACAACTTAGGTTAACTACCCACATGATTATGAGTAGTTTGAAAGTTGTTTCATGGCTGTACACATCAACACAAAAAAGTTGTTATCTCAGTGCATGCAATGCTTAGACAATACAAATAGTATACATTTCAATTTTACACCAAAGCACTTACTGCAAACCTAATGGAAACAACATAGATTAACTTCCCACATGATTCTGAGATGTCTGAAAGTTGTTTCATACCTGTGCACATCAAGACAAAAAAGTTGTTTTCTCAGTGCATGCAATGCTTTTACAAACAAATAGTATACATTTCAATTTTACACCAAAGCACTTACTGCAGATCTAATGGAAACAACTTAGGTTAACTTTCCACATGATTATGAGTAGTTTGAAAGTTGTTTCATGGCTGTACACATCAACAGAAAAAAGTTGTTATCTCAGTGAATGCAATGCTTAGACAATACAAATAGTATACATTTCAATTTTACTACAAAGCACTTACTGCAAACCTAATGGAAACACCTTAGGTTAACTTCCCACATGATTCTGAGATGTCTGAAAGTTGTTTCATACCTGTACACATAAAGACAAAAAAGTTGATTTCACGGTGAATAGAATGCTTTGACATAAAAGTAGTATACATTTCAATTTTACACCAAAGTACTTACTGCAAACTAATGGAAACACCTTAGGTTAACTTCCCACATTATTATGAGTAGTTTGAAAGTTGTTTCATGGCTGTAGACATCAACACATAAAAGTTGTTATCTCAGTGCATGCAATGCTTAGACAATACAAATAGTATACATTTCAATTTTACAGCAAAGCACTTACTGCAAACCTAATGGAAACACTTTAGTTTAACATCCCACATGATTCTGAGATGTCTGAAAGTTGTTTCATACCTGTGCACATAAAGACAAAAAAGTTGATTTCACAGTGAATAGAATGCTTTGACAGAAAAGCAGTATACATTTCAATTGTACTCAAAAGTCCTGACTGCAAACCTAATGCAAACACATTTGGTTAACTTCCCAGATGAATATGACTAGGTTTAAAGTTGTTTCATGCCTCAGTTCATCAAGACAAAAAAGTTACTTTCTCAGTACTACTATGCTCTGACATTAAGGAAGTACACATCTGAATTTTACACCAAAGTACTTACTGCAAACTAATGGAAACACCTTAGGTTAACTTCCCACATGATTATGAGTAGTTTGAAAGTTGTTTCATGGCTGTACACATCAACACAATAAAGTTGTTTTCTCAGTGCATGCAATGCTTAGACAAAACAAATAGTATACATTTCAATTTTACACCAAAGCACTTACTGCAAACCTAATGGAAACACTTTAGGTTAACTTTCCACATGATTCTGAGATGTCTGAAAGTTGTTTCATACCTGTGCACATCAAGACAAAGAAGTTGTTTTCTCAGTGCATGCAATGCTTTTACAATACAAATAGTATACATTTCAATTTTACACCAAAGCACTTACTGCAAACCTAATGGAAACACTTTAGGTTAACTTTCCACATGATTCTGACATGTCTGAAAGTTGTTTCATACCTGTGCACATCAAGACAAAAAAGTTGTTATCTCAGTGAATGCAATGCTTAGGCAATACAAATAGTATACATTTCAATTTTACTACAAAGCACTTACTGCAAACCTAATGGAAACACCTTAGGTTAACTTCCCACATGATTCTGAGATGTCTGAAAGTTGTTTCATGCCTGTGCACATAAAGACAAAAAAGTTGATTTCACGTTGAGTAGAATGCTTTGACATAAAAGCCGTATACATTTGAATTGTACTCAAAAGTCCTGACTGCAAACCTAATGCAAACACATTTGGTTAACTTCCCAGATGAATATGACTAGGTTTAAAGTTGTTTCATGCCTCAGTTCATCAAGACAAAAAAGTTACTTTCTCAGTACTACTATGCTCTGACATTAAGGAAGTACACATCTGAATTTTACACCAAAGTACTTACTGCAAACTAATGGAAACAACTTAGGTTAACTTCCCACATGATTATGAGTAGTTTGAAAGTTGTTTCATGGCTGTACACATCAACACAAAAAAGTTGTTATCTCAGTGCATGCAATGCTTAGACAATACAAATAGTATACATTTCAATTTTACACCAAAGCACTTACTGCAAACCTAATGGAAACAAAATAGATTAACTTCCCACATGATTCTGAGATGTCTGAAAGTTGTTTCATACCTGTGCACATCAAGACAAAAAAGTTCTTTTCTCAGTGCATGCAATGCTTTTACAATACAAATAGTATACATTTCAATTTTACAGCAAAGCACTTACTGCAAACCTAATGGAAACAACTTAGGTTAACTTTCCACATGATTCTGACATATCTGCAAGTTGTTTCATACCTGTGCACATCAAGACAAAAAAGTTGTTATCTCAGTGAATGCAATGCTTAGACAATACAAATAGTATACATTTCAATTTTACTACAAAGCACTTAATGCAAACCTAATGGAAACACCTTAGGTTAACTTCCCACATGATTCTGAGATGTCTGAAAGTTGTTTCATACCTGTGCACATAAAGACAAAAAAGTTGATTTCACGGTGAGTAGAATGCGTTGACATAAAAGTAGTATACATTTCAATTTTGCAACAAATTACTTACTGCAAACCTAATGGAAACACTTTAGGTTAACTTTCCACATGATTATCAGTAGTTTGAAAGTTGTTTCATGGCTGCACACATCAACACAAAAAAGTTGTAATCTCAGTGCATGCAATGCTTAGACAATACAAATAGTATACATTTCAATTTTACACCAAAGCACTTACTGCAAACCTAATGGAAACACTTTAGGTTAACTTCCCACATGATTCTGAGATGTCTGAAAGTTGTTTCATACCTGTGCACATCAAGACAAAAAAGTTGTTTTCTCAGTGCATGCAATGCTTTTATAATACAAATAGTATACATTTCAATTTTACACCAAAGCACTTACTGCAAACCTAATGGAAACACTTTAGGTTAACTTTCCACATGATTCTGACATGTCTGAAAGTTGTTTCATACCTGTGCACATCAAGACAAAAAAGTTGTTATCTCAGTGAATGCAATGCTTAGGCAATACAAATAGTATACATTTCAATTTTACTACAAAGCACTTACTGCAAACCTAATGGAAACAACTTAGGTTAAATTCCCACATGATTCTGAGATGTCTGAAAGTTGTTTCATGCCTGTACACATAAAGACAAAAAAGTTGATTTCACGTTGAGTAGAATGCTTTGACATAAAAGCAGTATACATTTGAATTGTACTCAAAAGTCCTGACTGCAAACCTAATGCAAACACATTTGGTTAACTTCCCAGATGAATATGACTAGGTTTAAAGTTGTTTCATGCCTCAGTTCATCAAGACAAAAAAGTTACTTTCTCAGTACTACTATGCTCTGACATTAAGGAAGTACACATCTGAATTTTACACCAAAGTACTTACTGCAAACTAATGGAAACAACTTAGGTTAACTTCCCACATGATTATGAGTAGTTTGAAAGTTGTTTCATGGCTGTACACATCAACACAAAATAGTTGTTATCTCAGTGCATGCAGTGCTTAGACAATACAAATAGTATACATTTCAATTTTACACCAAAGCAGTAACTGCAAACCTAATGGACACAACTTAGATTCACTGCCCTCATGATTCTGAGATGTCTGAAAGTTGTTTCATACCTGTGCACATCAAGACAAAAAAGTTGTTTTCTCAGTGCATGCAAAGCTTTTACAATACAAATAGTATACATATCAATTTTACACCAAAGCACTTACTGCAAACCTAATGGAAACACTTTAGTTTAACTTCCCACATGATTCTGAGATGTCTGAAAGTTGTTTCATACCTGTGCACATAAAGACAAAAAAGTTGATTTCACAGTGAATCGAATGCTTTGACAGAAAAGTAGTATACATTTCATTTGTACTCAAAAGTCCTGACTGCAAACCTAATGCAAACACATTTGGTTAACTTCCCAGATGAATATGACTAGGTTTAAAGTTGTTTCATGCCTCAGTTCATCAAGACAAAAAAGTTACTTTCTCAGTACTACTATGCTCTGACATTAAGGAAGTACACATCTGAATTTTACACCAAAGTACTTACTGCAAACTAATGGAAACACCTTAGGTTAACTTCCCACATGATTATGAGTAGTTTGAAAGTTGTTTCATGGCTGTACACATCAACACAATAAAGTTGTTATCTCAGTGCATGCAATGCTTAGACAATACAAATAGTATACATTTCAATTTTACACCAAAGCACTTACTGCAGATCTAATGGAAACACCTTAGGTTAACTTTCCACATGATTATGAGTAGTTTGAAAGTTGTTTCATGGCTGTACACATCAACAGAAAAAAGTTGTTATCTCAGTGAATGCAATGCTTAGACAATACAAATAGTATACATTTCAATTTTACTACAAAGCACTTACTGCAAACCTAATGGAAACACCTTAGGTTAACTTCCCACATGATTCTGAGATGTCTGAAAGTTGTTTCATACCTGTACACATAAAGACAAAAAAGTTGATTTCACGGTGAATAGAATGCTCTGACATAAAAGTAGTATACATTTCAATTTTACACCAAAGTACTTACTGCAAACTAATGGAAACACCTTAGGTTAACTTCCCACATGATTATGAGTAGTTTGAAAGTTGTTTCATGGCTGTACACATCAACACAATAAAGTTGTTTTCTCAGTGCATGCAATGCTTAGACAAAACAAATAGTATACATTTCAATTTTACACCAAAGCACTTACTGCAAACCTAATGGAAACACTTTAGGTTAACTTTCCACATGATTCTGAGATGTCTGAAAGTTGTTTCATACCTGTGCACATCAAGACAAAAAAGTTGTTTTCTCAGTGCATGCAATGCTTTTACAATACAAATAGTATACATTTCAATTTTACACCAAAGCACTTACTGCAAACCTAATGGAAACACTTTAGGTTAACTTTCCACATGATTCTGACATGTCTGAAAGTTGTTTCATACCTGTGCACATCAAGACAAAAAAGTTGTTATCTCAGTGAATGCAATGCTTAGGCAATACAAATAGTATACATTTCAATTTTACTACAAAGCACTTACTGCAAACCTAATGGAAACACCTTAGGTTAACTTCCCACATGATTCTGAGATGTCTGAAAGTTGTTTCATGCCTGTGCACATAAAGACAAAAAAGTTGATTTCACGTTGAGTAGAATGCTTTGACATAAAAGCCGTATACATTTGAATTGTACTCAAAAGTCCTGACTGCAAACCTAATGCAAACACATTTGGTTAACTTCCCAGATGAATATGACTAGGTTTAAAGTTGTTTCATGCCTCAGTTCATCAAGACAAAAAAGTTACTTTCTCAGTACTACTATGCTCTGACATTAAGGAAGTACACATCTGAATTTTACACCAAAGTACTTACTGCAAACTAATGGAAACAACTTAGGTTAACTTCCCACATGATTATGAGTAGTTTGAAAGTTGTTTCATGGCTGTACACATCAACACAAAAAAGTTGTTATCTCAGTGCATGCAATGCTTAGACAATACAAATAGTATACATTTCAATTTTACACCAAAGCACTTACTGCAAACCTAATGGAAACAACATAGATTAACTTCCCACATGATTCTGAGATGTCTGAAAGTTGTTTCATACCTGTGCACATCAAGACAAAAAAGTTCTTTTCTCAGTGCATGCAATGCTTTTACAATACAAATAGTATACATTTCAATTTTACAGCAAAGCACTTACTGCAAACCTAATGGAAACAACTTAGGTTAACTTTCCACATGATTCTGACATATCTGCAAGTTGTTTCATACCTGTGCACATCAAGACAAAAAAGTTGTTATCTCAGTGAATGCAATGCTTAGACAATACAAATAGTATACATTTCAATTTTACTACAAAGCACTTAATGCAAACCTAATGGAAACACCTTAGGTTAACTTCCCACATGATTCTGAGATGTCTGAAAGTTGTTTCATACCTGTGCACATAAAGACAAAAAAGTTGATTTCACGGTGAGTAGAATGCGTTGACATAAAAGTAGTATACATTTCAATTTTGCAACAAATTACTTACTGCAAACCTAATGGAAACACTTTAGGTTAACTTTCCACATGATTATCAGTAGTTTGAAAGTTGTTTCATGGCTGCACACATCAACACAAAAAAGTTGTAATCTCAGTGCATGCAATGCTTAGACAATACAAATAGTATACATTTCAATTTTACACCAAAGCACTTACTGCAAACCTAATGGAAACACTTTAGGTTAACTTCCCACATGATTCTGAGATGTCTGAAAGTTGTTTCATACCTGTGCACATCAAGACAAAAAAGTTGTTTTCTCAGTGCATGCAATGCTTTTATAATACAAATAGTATACATTTCAATTTTACACCAAAGCACTTACTGCAAACCTAATGGAAACACTTTAGGTTAACTTTCCACATGATTCTGACATGTCTGAAAGTTGTTTCATACCTGTGCACATCAAGACAAAAAAGTTGTTATCTCAGTGAATGCAATGCTTAGGCAATACAAATAGTATACATTTCAATTTTACTACAAAGCACTTACTGCAAACCTAATGGAAACAACTTAGGTTAAATTCCCACATGATTCTGAGATGTCTGAAAGTTGTTTCATGCCTGTACACATAAAGACAAAAAAGTTGATTTCACGTTGAGTAGAATGCTTTGACATAAAAGCAGTATACATTTGAATTGTACTCAAAAGTCCTGACTGCAAACCTAATGCAAACACATTTGGTTAACTTCCCAGATGAATATGACTAGGTTTAAAGTTGTTTCATGCCTCAGTTCATCAAGACAAAAAAGTTACTTTCTCAGTACTACTATGCTCTGACATTAAGGAAGTACACATCTGAATTTTACACCAAAGTACTTACTGCAAACTAATGGAAACAACTTAGGTTAACTTCCCACATGATTATGAGTAGTTTGAAAGTTGTTTCATGGCTGTACACATCAACACAAAATAGTTGTTATCTCAGTGCATGCAGTGCTTAGACAATACAAATAGTATACATTTCAATTTTACACCAAAGCAGTAACTGCAAACCTAATGGACACAACTTAGATTCACTGCCCTCATGATTCTGAGATGTCTGAAAGTTGTTTCATACCTGTGCACATCAAGACAAAAAAGTTGTTTTCTCAGTGCATGCAAAGCTTTTACAATACAAATAGTATACATATCAATTTTACACCAAAGCACTTACTGCAAACCTAATGGAAACACTTTAGTTTAACTTCCCACATGATTCTGAGATGTCTGAAAGTTGTTTCATACCTGTGCACATAAAGACAAAAAAGTTGATTTCACAGTGAATCGAATGCTTTGACAGAAAAGTAGTATACATTTCATTTGTACTCAAAAGTCCTGACTGCAAACCTAATGCAAACACATTTGGTTAACTTCCCAGATGAATATGACTAGGTTTAAAGTTGTTTCATGCCTCAGTTCATCAAGACAAAAAAGTTACTTTCTCAGTACTACTATGCTCTGACATTAAGGAAGTACACATCTGAATTTTACACCAAAGTACTTACTGCAAACTAATGGAAACACCTTAGGTTAACTTCCCACATGATTATGAGTAGTTTGAAAGTTGTTTCATGGCTGTACACATCAACACAATAAAGTTGTTATCTCAGTGCATGCAATGCTTAGACAATACAAATAGTATACATTTCAATTTTACACCAAAGCACTTACTGCAGATCTAATGGAAACACCTTAGGTTAACTTTCCACATGATTATGAGTAGTTTGAAAGTTGTTTCATGGCTGTACACATCAACAGAAAAAAGTTGTTATCTCAGTGAATGCAATGCTTAGACAATACAAATAGTATACATTTCAATTTTACACCAAAGTACTTACTGCAAACCTAATGGAAACAACTTAGATTAACTTCCCACATGATTCTGAGATGTCTGAAAGTTGTTTCATACCTGTGCACATCAAGACAAAAAAGTTGTTTTCTCAGTGCACGCAATGCTTTTACAATACATATAGTATACATTTCAATTTCACACCAAAGCACTTACTGCAAACCTAATGGAAACAACTTAGATTAACTTCGCACATGATTCTGAGATGTCTGAAAGTTGTTTCATACCTGTGCACATCAAGACAAAAAAGTTCTTTTCTCAGTGCATGCAATGCTTTTACAATACAAATAGTATACATTTCAATTTTACAGCAAAGCACTTACTGCAAACCTAATGGAAACACTTTAGTTTAACATCCCACATGATTCTGAGATGTCTGAAAGTTGTTTCATACCTGTGCACATAAAGACAAAAAAGTTGATTTCACAGTGAATAGAATGCTTTGACAGAAAAGCAGTATACATTTCAATTGTACTCAAAAGTCCTGACTGCAAACCTAATGCAAACACATTTGGTTAACTTCCCAGATGAATATGACTAGGTTTAAAGTTGTTTCATGCCTCAGTTCATCAAGACAAAAAAGTTACTTTCTCAGTACTACTATGCTCTGACATTAAGGAAGTACACATCTGAATTTTACACCAAAGTACTTACTGCAAACTAATGGAAACAACTTAGGTTAACTTCCCACATGATTATGAGTAGTTTGAAAGTTGTTTCATGGCTGTACACATCAACACAAAAAAGTTGTTATCTCAGTGCATGCAATGCTTAGACAATACAAATAGTATACATTTCAATTTTACACCAAAGCACTTACTGCAAACCTAATGGAAACAACATAGATTAACTTCCCACATGATTCTGAGATGTCTGAAAGTTGTTTCATACCTGTGCACATCAAGACAAAAAAGTTCTTTTCTCAGTGCATGCAATGCTTTTACAATACAAATAGTATACATTTCAATTTTACAGCAAAGCACTTACTGCAAACCTAATGGAAACAACTTAGGTTAACTTTCCACATGATTCTGACATATCTGCAAGTTGTTTCATACCTGTGCACATCAAGACAAAAAAGTTGTTATCTCAGTGAATGCAATGCTTAGACAATACAAATAGTATACATTTCAATTTTACTACAAAGCACTTAATGCAAACCTAATGGAAACACCTTAGGTTAACTTCCCACATGATTCTGAGATGTCTGAAAGTTGTTTCATACCTGTGCACATAAAGACAAAAAAGTTGATTTCACGGTGAGTAGAATGCGTTGACATAAAAGTAGTATACATTTCAATTTTGCAACAAATTACTTACTGCAAACCTAATGGAAACACTTTAGGTTAACTTTCCACATGATTATCAGTAGTTTGAAAGTTGTTTCATGGCTGCACACATCAACACAAAAAAGTTGTAATCTCAGTGCATGCAATGCTTAGACAATACAAATAGTATACATTTCAATTTTACACCAAAGCACTTACTGCAAACCTAATGGAAACACTTTAGGTTAACTTCCCACATGATTCTGAGATGTCTGAAAGTTGTTTCATACCTGTGCACATCAAGACAAAAAAGTTGTTTTCTCAGTGCATGCAATGCTTTTATAATACAAATAGTATACATTTCAATTTTACACCAAAGCACTTACTGCAAACCTAATGGAAACACTTTAGGTTAACTTTCCACATGATTCTGACATGTCTGAAAGTTGTTTCATACCTGTGCACATCAAGACAAAAAAGTTGTTATCTCAGTGAATGCAATGCTTAGGCAATACAAATAGTATACATTTCAATTTTACTACAAAGCACTTACTGCAAACCTAATGGAAACAACTTAGGTTAAATTCCCACATGATTCTGAGATGTCTGAAAGTTGTTTCATGCCTGTACACATAAAGACAAAAAAGTTGATTTCACGTTGAGTAGAATGCTTTGACATAAAAGCAGTATACATTTGAATTGTACTCAAAAGTCCTGACTGCAAACCTAATGCAAACACATTTGGTTAACTTCCCAGATGAATATGACTAGGTTTAAAGTTGTTTCATGCCTCAGTTCATCAAGACAAAAAAGTTACTTTCTCAGTACTACTATGCTCTGACATTAAGGAAGTACACATCTGAATTTTACACCAAAGTACTTACTGCAAACTAATGGAAACAACTTAGGTTAACTTCCCACATGATTATGAGTAGTTTGAAAGTTGTTTCATGGCTGTACACATCAACACAAAATAGTTGTTATCTCAGTGCATGCAGTGCTTAGACAATACAAATAGTATACATTTCAATTTTACACCAAAGCAGTAACTGCAAACCTAATGGACACAACTTAGATTCACTGCCCTCATGATTCTGAGATGTCTGAAAGTTGTTTCATACCTGTGCACATCAAGACAAAAAAGTTGTTTTCTCAGTGCATGCAAAGCTTTTACAATACAAATAGTATACATATCAATTTTACACCAAAGCACTTACTGCAAACCTAATGGAAACACTTTAGTTTAACTTCCCACATGATTCTGAGATGTCTGAAAGTTGTTTCATACCTGTGCACATAAAGACAAAAAAGTTGATTTCACAGTGAATCGAATGCTTTGACAGAAAAGTAGTATACATTTCATTTGTACTCAAAAGTCCTGACTGCAAACCTAATGCAAACACATTTGGTTAACTTCCCAGATGAATATGACTAGGTTTAAAGTTGTTTCATGCCTCAGTTCATCAAGACAAAAAAGTTACTTTCTCAGTACTACTATGCTCTGACATTAAGGAAGTACACATCTGAATTTTACACCAAAGTACTTACTGCAAACTAATGGAAACACCTTAGGTTAACTTCCCACATGATTATGAGTAGTTTGAAAGTTGTTTCATGGCTGTACACATCAACACAATAAAGTTGTTATCTCAGTGCATGCAATGCTTAGACAATACAAATAGTATACATTTCAATTTTACACCAAAGCACTTACTGCAGATCTAATGGAAACACCTTAGGTTAACTTTCCACATGATTATGAGTAGTTTGAAAGTTGTTTCATGGCTGTACACATCAACAGAAAAAAGTTGTTATCTCAGTGAATGCAATGCTTAGACAATACAAATAGTATACATTTCAATTTTACTACAAAGCACTTACTGCAAACCTAATGGAAACACCTTAGGTTAACTTCCCACATGATTCTGAGATGTCTGAAAGTTGTTTCATACCTGTACACATAAAGACAAAAAAGTTGATTTCACGGTGAATAGAATGCTCTGACATAAAAGTAGTATACATTTCAATTTTACACCAAAGTACTTACTGCAAACTAATGGAAACACCTTAGGTTAACTTCCCACATGATTATGAGTAGTTTGAAAGTTGTTTCATGGCTGTACACATCAAGTTGTTTTCTCAGTGCATGCAATGCTTAGACAAAACAAATAGTATACATTTCAATTTTACACCAAAGCACTTACTGCAAACCTAATGGAAACACTTTAGGTTAACTTTCCACATGATTCTGAGATGTCTGAAAGTTGTTTCATACCTGTGCACATCAAGACAAAAAAGTTGTTTTCTCAGTGCATGCAATGCTTTTACAATACAAATAGTATACATTTCAATTTTACACCAAAGCACTTACTGCAAACCTAATGGAAACACTTTAGGTTAACTTTCCACATGATTCTGACATGTCTGAAAGTTGTTTCATACCTGTGCACATCAAGACAAAAAAGTTGTTATCTCAGTGAATGCAATGCTTAGGCAATACAAATAGTATACATTTCAATTTTACTACAAAGCACTTACTGCAAACCTAATGGAAACACCTTAGGTTAACTTCCCACATGATTCTGAGATGTCTGAAAGTTGTTTCATGCCTGTGCACATAAAGACAAAAAAGTTGATTTCACGTTGAGTAGAATGCTTTGACATAAAAGCCGTATACATTTGAATTGTACTCAAAAGTCCTGACTGCAAACCTAATGCAAACACATTTGGTTAACTTCCCAGATGAATATGACTAGGTTTAAAGTTGTTTCATGCCTCAGTTCATCAAGACAAAAAAGTTACTTTCTCAGTACTACTATGCTCTGACATTAAGGAAGTACACATCTGAATTTTACACCAAAGTACTTACTGCAAACTAATGGAAACAACTTAGGTTAACTTCCCACATGATTATGAGTAGTTTGAAAGTTGTTTCATGGCTGTACACATCAACACAAAAAAGTTGTTATCTCAGTGCATGCAATGCTTAGACAATACAAATAGTATACATTTCAATTTTACACCAAAGCACTTACTGCAAACCTAATGGAAACAACATAGATTAACTTCCCACATGATTCTGAGATGTCTGAAAGTTGTTTCATACCTGTGCACATCAAGACAAAAAAGTTCTTTTCTCAGTGCATGCAATGCTTTTACAATACAAATAGTATACATTTCAATTTTACAGCAAAGCACTTACTGCAAACCTAATGGAAACAACTTAGGTTAACTTTCCACATGATTCTGACATATCTGCAAGTTGTTTCATACCTGTGCACATCAAGACAAAAAAGTTGTTATCTCAGTGAATGCAATGCTTAGACAATACAAATAGTATACATTTCAATTTTACTACAAAGCACTTAATGCAAACCTAATGGAAACACCTTAGGTTAACTTCCCACATGATTCTGAGATGTCTGAAAGTTGTTTCATACCTGTGCACATAAAGACAAAAAAGTTGATTTCACGGTGAGTAGAATGCGTTGACATAAAAGTAGTATACATTTCAATTTTGCAACAAATTACTTACTGCAAACCTAATGGAAACACTTTAGGTTAACTTTCCACATGATTATCAGTAGTTTGAAAGTTGTTTCATGGCTGCACACATCAACACAAAAAAGTTGTAATCTCAGTGCATGCAATGCTTAGACAATACAAATAGTATACATTTCAATTTTACACCAAAGCACTTACTGCAAACCTAATGGAAACACTTTAGGTTAACTTCCCACATGATTCTGAGATGTCTGAAAGTTGTTTCATACCTGTGCACATCAAGACAAAAAAGTTGTTTTCTCAGTGCATGCAATGCTTTTATAATACAAATAGTATACATTTCAATTTTACACCAAAGCACTTACTGCAAACCTAATGGAAACACTTTAGGTTAACTTTCCACATGATTCTGACATGTCTGAAAGTTGTTTCATACCTGTGCACATCAAGACAAAAAAGTTGTTATCTCAGTGAATGCAATGCTTAGGCAATACAAATAGTATACATTTCAATTTTACTACAAAGCACTTACTGCAAACCTAATGGAAGCAACTTAGGTTAAATTCCCACATGATTCTGAGATGTCTGAAAGTTGTTTCATGCCTGTACACATAAAGACAAAAAAGTTGATTTCACGTTGAGTAGAATGCTTTGACATAAAAGCAGTATACATTTGAATTGTACTCAAAAGTCCTGACTGCAAACCTAATGCAAACACATTTGGTTAACTTCCCAGATGAATATGACTAGGTTTAAAGTTGTTTCATGCCTCAGTTCATCAAGACAAAAAAGTTACTTTCTCAGTACTACTATGCTCTGACATTAAGGAAGTACACATCTGAATTTTACACCAAAGTACTTACTGCAAACTAATGGAAACAACTTAGGTTAACTTCCCACATGATTATGAGTAGTTTGAAAGTTGTTTCATGGCTGTACACATCAACACAAAATAGTTGTTATCTCAGTGCATGCAGTGCTTAGACAATACAAATAGTATACATTTCAATTTTACACCAAAGCAGTAACTGCAAACCTAATGGACACAACTTAGATTCACTGCCCTCATGATTCTGAGATGTCTGAAAGTTGTTTCATACCTGTGCACATCAAGACAAAAAAGTTGTTTTCTCAGTGCATGCAAAGCTTTTACAATACAAATAGTATACATATCAATTTTACACCAAAGCACTTACTGCAAACCTAATGGAAACACTTTAGTTTAACTTCCCACATGATTCTGAGATGTCTGAAAGTTGTTTCATACCTGTGCACATAAAGACAAAAAAGTTGATTTCACAGTGAATCGAATGCTTTGACAGAAAAGTAGTATACATTTCATTTGTACTCAAAAGTCCTGACTGCAAACCTAATGCAAACACATTTGGTTAACTTCCCAGATGAATATGACTAGGTTTAAAGTTGTTTCATGCCTCAGTTCATCAAGACAAAAAAGTTACTTTCTCAGTACTACTATGCTCTGACATTAAGGAAGTACACATCTGAATTTTACACCAAAGTACTTACTGCAAACTAATGGAAACACCTTAGGTTAACTTCCCACATGATTATGAGTAGTTTGAAAGTTGTTTCATGGCTGTACACATCAACACAATAAAGTTGTTATCTCAGTGCATGCAATGCTTAGACAATACAAATAGTATACATTTCAATTTTACACCAAAGCACTTACTGCAGATCTAATGGAAACACCTTAGGTTAACTTTCCACATGATTATGAGTAGTTTGAAAGTTGTTTCATGGCTGTACACATCAACAGAAAAAAGTTGTTATCTCAGTGAATGCAATGCTTAGACAATACAAATAGTATACATTTCAATTTTACTACAAAGCACTTACTGCAAACCTAATGGAAACACCTTAGGTTAACTTCCCACATGATTCTGAGATGTCTGAAAGTTGTTTCATACCTGTACACATAAAGACAAAAAAGTTGATTTCACGGTGAATAGAATGCTCTGACATAAAAGTAGTATACATTTCAATTTTACACCAAAGTACTTACTGCAAACTAATGGAAACACCTTAGGTTAACTTCCCACATGATTATGAGTAGTTTGAAAGTTGTTTCATGGCTGTACACATCAACACAATAAAGTTGTTTTCTCAGTGCATGCAATGCTTAGACAAAACAAATAGTATACATTTCAATTTTACACCAAAGCACTTACTGCAAACCTAATGGAAACACTTTAGGTTAACTTTCCACATGATTCTGAGATGTCTGAAAGTTGTTTCATACCTGTGCACATCAAGACAAAAAAGTTGTTTTCTCAGTGCATGCAATGCTTTTACAATACAAATAGTATACATTTCAATTTTACACCAAAGCACTTACTGCAAACCTAATGGAAACACTTTAGGTTAACTTTCCACATGATTCTGACATGTCTGAAAGTTGTTTCATACCTGTGCACATCAAGACAAAAAAGTTGTTATCTCAGTGAATGCAATGCTTAGGCAATACAAATAGTATACATTTCAATTTTACTACAAAGCACTTACTTGAAACCTAATGGAAACACCTTAGGTTAACTTCCCACATGATTCTGAGATGTCTGAAAGTTGTTTCATGCCTGTGCACATAAAGACAAAAAAGTTGATTTCACGTTGAGTAGAATGCTTTGACATAAAAGCAGTATACATTTGAATTGTACTCAAAAGTCCTGACTGCAAACCTAATGCAAACACATTTGGTTAACTTCCCAGATGAATATGACTAGGTTTAAAGTTGTTTCATGCCTCAGTTCATCAAGACAAAAAAGTTACTTTCTCAGTACTACTATGCTCTGACATTAAGGAAGTACACATCTGAATTTTACACCAAAGTACTTACTGCAAACTAATGGAAACAACTTAGGTTAACTTCCCACATGATTATGAGTAGTTTGAAAGTTGTTTCATGGCTGTACACATCAACACAAAAAAGTTGTTATCTCAGTGCATGCAATGCTTAGACAATACAAATAGTATACATTTCAATTTTACACCAAAGCACTTACTGCAAACCTAATGGAAACAACATAGATTAACTTCCCACATGATTCTGAGATGTCTGAAAGTTGTTTCATACCTGTGCACATCAAGACAAAAAAGTTGTTTTCTCAGTGCATGCAATGCTTTTACAAACAAATAGTATACATTTCAATTTTACACCAAAGCACTTACTGCAGATCTAATGGAAACACCTTAGGTTAACTTTCCACATGATTATGAGTAGTTTGAAAGTTGTTTCATGGCTGTACACATCAACAGAAAAAAGTTGTTATCTCAGTGAATGCAATGCTTAGACAATACAAATAGTATACATTTCAATTTTACTACAAAGCACTTACTGCAAACCTAATGGAAACACCTTAGGTTAACTTCCCACATGATTCTGAGATGTCTGAAAGTTGTTTCATACCTGTACACATAAAGACAAAAAAGTTGATTTCACGGTGAATAGAATGCTTTCACATAAAAGTAGTATACATTTCAATTTTACACCAAAGTACTTACTGCAAACTAATGGAAACACCTTAGGTTAACTTCCCACATTATTATGAGTAGTTTGAAAGTTGTTTCATGGCTGTAGACATCAACACATAAAAGTTGTTATCTCAGTGCATGCAATGCTTAGACAATACAAATAGTATACATTTCAATTTTACACCAAAGTACTTACTGCAAACCTAATGGAAACAACTTAGATTAACTTCCCACATGATTCTGAGATGTCTGAAAGTTGTTTCATACCTGTGCACATCAAGACAAAAAAGTTGTTATCTCAGTGAATGCAATGCTTAGGCAATACAAATAGTATACATTTCAATTTTACTACAAAGCACTTACTGCAAACCTAATGGAAACACCTTAGGTTAACTTCCCACATGATTCTGAGATGTCTGAAAGTTGTTTCATGCCTGTGCACATAAAGACAAAAAAGTTGATTTCACGTTGAGTAGAATGCTTTGACATAAAAGCAGTATACATTTGAATTGTACTCAAAAGTCCTGACTGCAAACCTAATGCAAACACATTTGGTTAACTTCCCAGATGAATATGACTAGGTTTAAAGTTGTTTCATGCCTCAGTTCATCAAGACAAAAAAGTTACTTTCTCAGTACTACTATGCTCTGACATTAAGGAAGTACACATCTGAATTTTACACCAAAGTACTTACTGCAAACTAATGGAAACAACTTAGGTTAACTTCCCACATGATTATGAGTAGTTTGAAAGTTGTTACATGGCTGTACACATCAACACAAAAAGGTTGTTATCTCAGTGCATGCAATGCTTAGACAATACAAATAGTATACATTTCAATTTTACACCAAAGCACTTACTGCAAACCTAATGGAAACAACATAGATTAACTTCCCACATGATTCTGAGATGTCTGAAAGTTGTTTCATACCTGTGCACATCAAGACAAAAAAGTTGTTTTCTCAGTGCATGCAATGCTTTTACAAACAAATAGTATACATTTCAATTTTACACCAAAGCACTTACTGCAGATCTAATGGAAACACCTTAGGTTAACTTTCCACATGATTATGAGTAGTTTGAAAGTTGTTTCATGGCTGTACACATCAACAGAAAAAAGTTGTTATCTCAGTGAATGCAATGCTTAGACAATACAAATAGTATACATTTCAATTTTACTACAAAGCACTTACTGCAAACCTAATGGAAACACCTTAGGTTAACTTCCCACATGATTCTGAGATGTCTGAAAGTTGTTTCATACCTGTACACATAAAGACAAAAAAGTTGATTTCACGGTGAATAGAATGCTTTGACATAAAAGTAGTATACATTTCAATTTTACACCAAAGTACTTACTGCAAACTAATGGAAACACCTTAGGTTAACTTCCCACATGATTATGAGTAGTTTGAAAGTTGTTTCATGGCTGTACACATCAACACAATAAAGATGTTTTCTCAGTGCATGCAATGCTTAGACAAAACAAATAGTATACATTTCAATTTTACACCAAAGCACTTACTGCAAACCTAATGGAAACACTTTAGGTTAACTTTCCACATGATTCTGAGATGTCTGAAAGTTGTTTCATACCTGTGCACATCAAGACAAAAAAGTTGTTTTCTCAGTGCATGCAATGCTTTCACAATACAAATAGTATACATTTCAATTTTACACCAAAGCACTTACTGCAAACCTAATGGAAACACTTTAGGTTAACTTTCCACATGATTCTGACATGTCTGAAAGTTGTTTCATACCTGTGCACATCAAGACAAAAAAGTTGTTATCTCAGTGAATGCAATGCTTAGGCAATACAAATAGTATACATTTCAATTTTACTACAAAGCACTTACTGCAAACCTAATGGAAACACCTTAGGTTAACTTCCCACATGATTCTGAGATGTCTGAAAGTTGTTTCATGCCTGTGCACATAAAGACAAAAAAGTTGATTTCACGTTGAGTAGAATGCTTTGACATAAAAGCCGTATACATTTGAATTGTACTCAAAAGTCCTGACTGCAAACCTAATGCAAACACATTTGGTTAACTTCCCAGATGAATATGACTAGGTTTAAAGTTGTTTCATGCCTCAGTTCATCAAGACAAAAAAGTTACTTTCTCAGTACTACTATGCTCTGACATTAAGGAAGTACACATCTGAATTTTACACCAAAGTACTTACTGCAAACTAATGGAAACAACTTAGGTTAACTTCCCACATGATTATGAGTAGTTTGAAAGTTGTTTCATGGCTGTACACATCAACACAAAAAAGTTGTTATCTCAGTGCATGCAATGCTTAGACAATACAAATAGTATACATTTCAATTTTACACCAAAGCACTTACTGCAAACCTAATGGAAACAACATAGATTAACTTCCCACATGATTCTGAGATGTCTGAAAGTTGTTTCATACCTGTGCACATCAAGACAAAAAAGTTGTTTTCTCAGTGCATGCAATGCTTTTACAAACAAATAGTATACATTTCAATTTTACACCAAAGCACTTACTGCAGATCTAATGGAAACACCTTAGGTTAACTTTCCAGATGATTATGAGTAGTTTGAAAGTTGTTTCATGGCTGTACACATCAACAGAAAAAAGTTGTTATCTCAGTGAATGCAATGCTTAGACAATACAAATAGTATACATTTCAATTTTACTACAAAGCACTTACTGCAAACCTAATGGAAACACCTTAGGTTAACTTCCCACATGATTCTGAGATGTCTGAAAGTTGTTTCATACCTGTACACATAAAGACAAAAAAGTTGATTTCACGGTGAATAGAATGCTTTGACATAAAAGTAGTATACATTTCAATTTTACACCAAAGTACTTACTGCAAACTAATGGAAACACCTTAGGTTAACTTCCCACATTATTATGAGTAGTTTGAAAGTTGTTTCATGGCTGTAGACATCAACACATAAAAGTTGTTATCTCAGTGCATGCAATGCTTAGACAATACAAATAGTATACATTTCAATTTTACACCAAAGTACTTACTGCAAACCTAATGGAAACAACTTAGATTAACTTCCCACATGATTCTGAGATGTCTGAAAGTTGTTTCATACCTGTGCACATCAAGACAAAAAAGTTGTTTTCTCAGTGCACGCAATGCTTTTACAATACATATAGTATACATTTCAATTTCACACCAAAGCACTTACTGCAAACCTAATGGAAACAACTTAGATTAACTTCCCACATGATTCTGAGATGTCTGAAAGTTGTTTCATGCCTGTGCACATAAAGACAAAAAAGTTGATTTCACGTTGAGTAGAATGCTTTGACATAAAAGCAGTATACATTTGAATTGTACTCAAAAGTCCTGACTGCAAACCTAATGCAAACACATTTGGTTAACTTCCCAGATGAATATGACTAGGTTTAAAGTTGTTTCATGCCTCAGTTCATCAAGACAAAAAAGTTACTTTCTCAGTACTACTATGCTCTGACATTAAGGAAGTACACATCTGAATTTTACACCAAAGTACTTACTGCAAACTAATGGAAACAACTTAGGTTAACTTCCCACATGATTATGAGTAGTTCGAAAGTTGTTTCATGGCTGTACACATCAACACAAAAAAGTTGTTATCTCAGTGCATGCAATGCTTAGACAATACAAATAGTATACATTTCAATTTTACACCAAAGCACTTACTGCAAACCTAATGGAAACAACATAGATTAACTTCCCACATGATTCTGAGATGTCTGAAAGTTGTTTCATACCTGTGCACATCAAGACAAAAAAGTTGTTTTCTCAGTGCATGCAATGCTTTTACAAACAAATAGTATACATTTCAATTTTACTACAAAGCACTTACTGCAAACCTAATGGAAACACCTTAGGTTAACTTCCCACATGATTCTGAGATGTCTGAAAGTTGTTTCATACCTGTACACATAAAGACAAAAAAGTTGATTTCACGGTGAATAGAATGCTTTCACATAAAAGTAGTATACATTTCAATTTTACACCAAAGTACTTACTGCAAACTAATGGAAACACCTTAGGTTAACTTCCCACATTATTATGAGTAGTTTGAAAGTTGTTTCATGGCTGTAGACATCAACACATAAAGGTTGTTATCTCAGTGCATGCAATGCTTAGACAATACAAATAGTATACATTTCAATTTTACACCAAAGTACTTACTGCAAACCTAATGGAAACAACTTAGATTAACTTCCCACATGATTCTGAGATGTCTGAAAGTTGTTTCATACCTGTGCACATCAAGACAAAAAAGTTGTTATCTCAGTGAATGCAATGCTTAGGCAATACAAATACTATACATTTCAATTTTACACCAAAGCACTTACTGCAAACCTAATGGAAACAACATAGATTAACTTCCCACATGATTCTGAGATGTCTGAAAGTTGTTTCATACCTGTGCACATCAAGACAAAAAAGTTGTTTTCTCAGTGCATGCAATGCTTTTACAAACAAATAGTATACATTTCAATTTTACACCAAAGCACTTACTGCAGATCTAATGGAAACACCTTAGGTTAACTTTCCAGATGATTATGAGTAGTTTGAAAGTTGTTTCATGGCTGTACACATCAACAGAAAAATGTTGTTATCTCAGTGAATGCAATGCTTAGACAATACAAATAGTATACATTTCAATTTTACTACAAAGCACTTACTGCAAACCTAATGGAAACACCTTAGGTTAACTTCCCACATGATTCTGAGATGTCTGAAAGTTGTTTCATACCTGTACACATAAAGACAAAAAAGTTGATTTCACGGTGAATAGAATGCTTTGACATAAAAGTAGTATACATTTCAATTTTACACCAAAGTACTTACTGCAAACTAATGGAAACACCTTAGGTTAACTTCCCACATTATTATGAGTAGTTTGAAAGTTGTTTCATGGCTGTAGACATCAACACATAAAAGTTGTTATCTCAGTGCATGCAATGCTTAGACAATACAAATAGTATACATTTCAATTTTACACCAAAGTACTTACTGCAAACCTAATGGAAACAACTTAGATTAACTTCCCACATGATTCTGAGATGTCTGAAAGTTGTTTCATACCTGTGCACATCAAGACAAAAAAGTTGTTTTCTCAGTGCACGCAATGCTTTTACAATACATATAGTATACATTTCAATTTCACACCAAAGCACTTACTGCAAACCTAATGGAAACAACTTAGATTAACTTCCCACATGATTCTGAGATGTCTGAAAGTTGTTTCATGCCTGTGCACATAAAGACAAAAAAGTTGATTTCACGTTGAGTAGAATGCTTTGACATAAAAGCAGTATACATTTGAATTGTACTCAAAAGTCCTGACTGCAAACCTAATGCAAACACATTTGGTTAACTTCCCAGATGAATATGACTAGGTTTAAAGTTGTTTCATGCCTCAGTTCATCAAGACAAAAAAGTTACTTTCTCAGTACTACTATGCTCTGACATTAAGGAAGTACACATCTGAATTTTACACCAAAGTACTTACTGCAAACTAATGGAAACAACTTAGGTTAACTTCCCACATGATTATGAGTAGTTTGAAAGTTGTTTCATGGCTGTACACATCAACACAAAAAAGTTGTTATCTCAGTGCATGCAATGCTTAGACAATACAAATAGTATACATTTCAATTTTACACCAAAGCACTTACTGCAAACCTAATGGAAACAACATAGATTAACTTCCCACATGATTCTGAGATGTCTGAAAGTTGTTTCATACCTGTGCACATCAAGACAAAAAAGTTGTTTTCTCAGTGCATGCAATGCTTTTACAAACAAATAGTATACATTTCAATTTTACACCAAAGCACTTACTGCAGATCTAATGGAAACACCTTAGGTTAACTTTCCACATGATTATGAGTAGTTTGAAAGTTGTTTCATGGCTGTACACATCAACAGAAAAAAGTTGTTATCTCAGTGAATGCAATGCTTAGACAATACAAATAGTATACATTTCAATTTTACTACAAAGCACTTACTGCAAACCTAATGGAAACACCTTAGGTTAACTTCCCACATGATTCTGAGATGTCTGAAAGTTGTTTCATACCTGTACACATAAAGACAAAAAAGTTGATTTCACGGTGAATAGAATGCTTTGACATAAAAGTAGTATACATTTCAATTTTACACCAAAGTACTTACTGCAAACTAATGGAAACACCTTAGGTTAACTTCCCACATTATTATGAGTAGTTTGAAAGTTGTTTCATGGCTGTAGACATCAACACATAAAAGTTGTTATCTCAGTGAATGCAATGCTTAGACAATACAAATAGTATACATTTCAATTTTACTACAAAGCACTTACTGCAAACCTAATGGAAACACCTTAGGTTAACTTCCCACATGATTCTGAGATGTCTGAAAGTTGTTTCATACCTGTACACATAAAGACAAAAAAGTTGATTTCACGGTGAATAGAATGCTTTGACATAAAAGTAGTATACATTTCAATTTTACACCAAAGTACTTACTGCAAACTAATGGAAACACCTTAGGTTAACTTCCCACATTATTATGAGTAGTTTGAAAGTTGTTTCATGGCTGTAGACATCAACACATAAAAGTTGTTATCTCAGTGCATGCAATGCTTAGACAATACAAATAGTATACATTTCAATTTTACACCAAAGTACTTACTGCAAACCTAATGGAAACAACTTAGATTAACTTCCCACATGATTCTGAGATGTCTGAAAGTTGTTTCATACCTGTGCACATCAAGACAAAAAAGTTGTTTTCTCAGTGCACGCAATGCTTTTACAATACATATAGTATACATTTCAATTTCACACCAAAGCACTTACTGCAAACCTAATGGAAACAACTTAGATTAACTTCCCACATGATTCTGAGATGTCTGAAAGTTGTTTCATGCCTGTGCACATAAAGACAAAAAAGTTGATTTCACGTTGAGTAGAATGCTTTGACATAAAAGCAGTATACATTTGAATTGTACTCAAAAGTCCTGACTGCAAACCTAATGCAAACACATTTGGTTAACTTCCCAGATGAATATGACTAGGTTTAAAGTTGTTTCATGCCTCAGTTCATCAAGACAAAAAAGTTACTTTCTCAGTACTACTATGCTCTGACATTAAGGAAGTACACATCTGAATTTTACACCAAAGTACTTACTGCAAACTAATGGAAACAACTTAGGTTAACTTCCCACATGATTATGAGTAGTTTGAAAGTTGTTTCATGGCTGTACACATCAACACAAAAAAGTTGTTATCTCAGTGCATGCAATGCTTAGACAATACAAATAGTATACATTTCAATTTTACACCAAAGCACTTACTGCAAACCTAATGGAAACAACATAGATTAACTTCCCACATGATTCTGAGATGTCTGAAAGTTGTTTCATACCTGTGCACATCAAGACAAAAAAGTTGTTTTCTCAGTGCATGCAATGCTTTTACAAACAAATAGTATACATTTCAATTTTACACCAAAGCACTTACTGCAGATCTAATGGAAACACCTTAGGTTAACTTTCCACATGATTATGAGTAGTTTGAAAGTTGTTTCATGGCTGTACACATCAACAGAAAAAAGTTGTTATCTCAGTGAATGCAATGCTTAGACAATACAAATAGTATACATTTCAATTTTACTACAAAGCACTTACTGCAAACCTAATGGAAACACCTTAGGTTAACTTCCCACATGATTCTGAGATGTCTGAAAGTTGTTTCATACCTGTACACATAAAGACAAAAAAGTTGATTTCATGGTGAATAGAATGCTTTCACATAAAAGTAGTATACATTTCAATTTTACACCAAAGTACTTACTGCAAACTAATGGAAACACCTTAGGTTAACTTCCCACATTATTATGAGTAGTTTGAAAGTTGTTTCATGGCTGTAGACATCAACACATAAAAGTTGTTATCTCAGTGCATGCAATGCTTAGACAATACAAATAGTATACATTTCAATTTTACACCAAAGTACTTACTGCAAACCTAATGGAAACAACTTATATTAACTTCCCACATGATTCTGAGATGTCTGAAAGTTGTTTCATACCTGTGCACATCAAGACAAAAAAGTTGTTATCTCAGTGAATGCAATGCTTAGGCAATACAAATAGTATACATTTCAATTTTACTACAAAGCACTTACTGCAAACCTAATGGAAACACCTTAGGTTAACTTCCCACATGATTCTGAGATGTCTGAAAGTTGTTTCATGCCTGTGCACATAAAGACAAAAAAGTTGATTTCACGTTGAGTAGAATGCTTTGACATAAAAGCAGTATACATTTGAATTGTACTCAAAAGTCCTGACTGCAAACCTAATGCCAACACATTTGGTTAACTTCCCAGATGAATATGACTAGGTTTAAAGTTGTTTCATGCCTCAGTTCATCAAGACAAAAAAGTTACTTTCTCAGTACTACTATGCTCTGACATTAAGGAAGTACACATCTGAATTTTACACCAAAGTACTTACTGCAAACTAATGGAAACAACTTAGGTTAACTTCCCACATGATTATGAGTAATTTGAAAGTTGTTTCATGGCTGTACACATCAACACAAAAAAGTTGTTATATCAGTGCATGCAATGCTTAGACAATACAAATAGTATACATTTCAATTTTACACCAAAGCACTTACTGCAAACCTAATGGAAACAACATAGATTAACTTCCCACATGATTCTGAGATGTCTGAAAGTTGTTTCATACCTGTGCACATCAAGACAAAAAAGTTGTTTTCTCAGTGCATGCAATGCTTTTACAAACAAATAGTATACATTTCAATTTTACACCAAAGCACTTACTGCAGATCTAATGGAAACACCTTAGGTTAACTTTCCACATGATTATGAGTAGTTTGAAAGTTGTTTCATGGCTGTACACATCAACAGAAAAAAGTTGTTATCTCAGTGAATGCAATGCTTAGACAATACAAATAGTATACATTTCAATTTTACTACAAAGCACTTACTGCAAACCTAATGGAAACACCTTAGGTTAACTTCCCACATGATTCTGAGATGTCTGAAAGTTGTTTCATACCTGTACACATAAAGACAAAAAAGTTGATTTCACGGTGAATAGAATGCTTTGACATAAAAGTAGTATACATTTCAATTATACACCAAAGTACTTACTGCAAACTAATGGAAACACCTTAGGTTAACTTCCCACATGATTATGAGTAGTTTGAAAGTTGTTTCATGGCTGTACACATCAACACAATAAAGTTGTTTTCTCAGTGCATGCAATGCTTAGACAAAACAAATAGTATACATTTCAATTTTACACCAAAGCACTTACTGCAAACCTAATGGAAACACTTTAGGTTAACTTTCCACATGATTCTGAGATGTCTGAAAGTTGTTTCATACCTGTGCACATCAAGACAAAAAAGTTGTTTTCTCAGTGCATGCAATGCTTTTACAATACAAATAGTATACATTTCAATTTTACACCAAAGCACTTACTGCAAACCTAATGGAAACACTTTAGGTTAACTTTCCACATGATTCTGACATGTCTGAAAGTTGTTTCATACCTGTGCACATCAAGACAAAAAAGTTGTTATCTCAGTGAATGCAATGCTTAGGCAATACAAATAGTATACATTTCAATTTTACTACAAAGCACTTACTGCAAACCTAATGGAAACACCTTAGGTTAACTTCCCACATGATTCTGAGATGTCTGAAAGTTGTTTCATGCCTGTGCACATAAAGACAAAAAAGTTGATTTCACGTTGAGTAGAATGCTTTGACATGAAAGCAGTATACATTTGAATTGTACTCAAAAGTCCTGACTGCAAACCTAATGCAAACACATTTGGTTAACTTCCCAGATGAATATGACTAGTTTTAAAGTTGTTTCATGCCTCAGTTCATCAAGACAAAAAAGTTACTTTCTCAGTACTACTATGCTCTGACATTAAGGAAGTACACATCTGAATTTTACACCAAAGTACTTACTGCAAACTAATGGAAACAACTTAGGTTAACTTCCCACATGATTATGAGTAGTTTGAAAGTTGTTTCATGGCTGTACACATCAACACAAAAAAGTTGTTATCTCAGTGCATGCAATGCTTAGACAATACAAATAGTATACATTTCAATTTTACACCAAAGCACTTACTGCAAACCTAATGGAAACAACATAGATTAACTTCCCACATGATTCTGAGATGTCTGAAAGTTGTTTCATACCTGTGCACATCAAGACAAAAAAGTTGTTTTCTCAGTGCATGCAATGCTTTTACAAACAAATAGTATACATTTCAATTTTACACCAAAGCACTTACTGCAGATCTAATGGAAACACCTTAGGTTAACTTTCCACATGATTATGAGTAGTTTGAAAGTTGTTTCATGGCTGTACACATCAACAGAAAAAAGTTGTTATCTCAGTGAATGCAATGCTTAGACAATACAAATAGTATACATTTCAATTTTACTACAAAGCACTTACTGCAAACCTAATGGAAACACCTTAGGTTAACTTCCCACATGATTCTGAGATGTCTGAAAGTTGTTTCATACCTGTACACATAAAGACAAAAAAGTTGATTTCACGGTGAATAGAATGCTTTCACATAAAAGTAGTATACATTTCAATTTTACACCAAAGTACTTACTGCAAACTAATGGAAACACCTTAGGTTAACTTCCCACATTATTATGAGTAGTTTGAAAGTTGTTTCATGGCTGTAGACATCAACACATAAAAGTTGTTATCTCAGTGCATGCAATGCTTAGACAATACAAATAGTATACATTTCAATTTTACACCAAAGTACTTACTGCAAACCTAATGGAAACAACTTAGATTAACTTCCCACATGATTCTGAGATGTCTGAAAGTTGTTTCATACCTGTGCACATCAAGACAAAAAAGTTGTTATCTCAGTGAATGCAATGCTTAGGCAATACAAATAGTATACATTTCAATTTTACTACAAAGCACTTACTGCAAACCTAATGGAAACACCTTAGGTTAACTTCCCACATGATTCTGAGATGTCTGAAAGTTGTTTCATGCCTGTGCACATAAAGACAAAAAAGTTGATTTCACGTTGAGTAGAATGCTTTGACATAAAAGCAGTATACATTTGAATTGTACTCAAAAGTCCTGACAGCAAACCTAATGCCAACACATTTGGTTAACTTCCCAGATGAATATGACTAGGTTTAAAGTTGTTTCATGCCTCAGTTCATCAAGACAAAAAAGTTACTTTCTCAGTACTACTATGCTCTGACATTAAGGAAGTACACATCTGAATTTTACACCAAAGTACTTACTGCAAACTAATGGAAACAACTTAGGTTAACTTCCCACATGATTATGAGTAATTTGAAAGTTGTTTCATGGCTGTACACATCAACACAAAAAAGTTGTTATATCAGTGCATGCAATGCTTAGACAATACAAATAGCATACATTTCAATTTTACACCAAAGCACTTACTGCAAACCTAATGGAAACAACATAGATTAACTTCCCACATGATTCTGAGATGTCTGAAAGTTGTTTCATACCTGTGCACATCAAGACAAAAAAGTTGTTTTCTCAGTGCATGCAATGCTTTTACAAACAAATAGTATACATTTCAATTTTACACCAAAGCACTTACTGCAGATCTAATGGAAACACCTTAGGTTAACTTTCCACATGATTATGAGTAGTTTGAAAGTTGTTTCATGGCTGTACACATCAACAGAAAAAAGTTGTTATCTCAGTGAATGCAATGCTTAGACAATACAAATAGTATACATTTCAATTTTACTACAAAGCACTTACTGCAAACCTAATGGAAACACCTTAGGTTAACTTCCCACATGATTCTGAGATGTCTGAAAGTTGTTTCATACCTGTACACATAAAGACAAAAAAGTTGATTTCACGGTGAATAGAATGCTTTGACATAAAAGTAGTATACATTTCAATTATACACCAAAGTACTTACTGCAAACTAATGGAAACACCTTAGGTTAACTTCCCACATGATTATGAGTAGTTTGAAAGTTGTTTCATGGCTGTACACATCAACACAATAAAGTTGTTTTCTCAGTGCATGCAATGCTTAGACAAAACAAATAGTATACATTTCAATTTTACACCAAAGCACTTACTGCAAACCTAATGGAAACACTTTAGGTTAACTTTCCACATGATTCTGAGATGTCTGAAAGTTGTTTCATACCTGTGCACATCAAGACAAAAAAGTTGTTTTCTCAGTGCATGCAATGCTTTTACAAACAAATAGTATACATTTCAATTTTACACCAAAGCACTTACTGCAAACCTAATGGAAACACCTTAGGTTAACTTCCCACATGATTCTGAGATGTCTGAAAGTTGTTTCATACCTGTACACATAAAGACAAAAAAGTTGATTTCACGGTGAATAGAATGCTTTCACATAAAAGCAGTATACATTTCAATTTTACACCAAAGTACTTACTGCAAACTAATGGAAACACCTTAGGTTAACTTCCCACATTATTATGAGTAGTTTGAAAGTTGTTTCATGGCTGTAGACATCAACACATAAAAGTTGTTATCTCAGTGCATGCAATGCTTAGACAATACAAATAGTATACATTTCAATTTTACACCAAAGTACTTACTGCAAACCTAATGGAAACAACTTAGATTAACTTCCCACATGATTCTGAGATGTCTGAAAGTTGTTTCATACCTGTGCACATCAAGACAAAAAAGTTGTTATCTCAGTGAATGCAATGCTTAGGCAATACAAATAGTATACATTTCAATTTTACACCAAAGCACTTACTGCAAACCTAATGGAAACAACATAGATTAACTTCCCACATGATTCTGAGATGTCTGAAAGTTGTTTCATACCTGTGCACATCAAGACAAAAAAGTTGTTTTCTCAGTGCATGCAATGCTTTTACAAACAAATAGTATACATTTCAATTTTACACCAAAGCACTTACTGCAGATCTAATGGAAACACCTTAGGTTAACTTTCCACATGATTATGAGTAGTTTGAAAGTTGTTTCATGGCTGTACACATCAACAGAAAAAAGTTGTTATCTCAGTGAATGCAATGCTTAGACAATACAAATAGTATACATTTCAATTTTACTACAAAGCACTTACTGCAAACCTAATGGAAACACCTTAGGTTAACTTCCCACATGATTCTGAGATGTCTGAAAGTTGTTTCATACCTGTACACATAAAGACAAAAAAGTTGATTTCACGGTGAATAGAATGCTTTCACATAAAAGTAGTATACATTTCAATTTTACACCAAAGTACTTACTGCAAACTAATGGAAACACCTTAGGTTAACTTCCCACATTATTATGAGTAGTTTGAAAGTTGTTTCATGGCTGTAGACATCAACACATAAAAGTTGTTATCTCAGTGCATGCAATGCTTAGACAATACAAATAGTATACATTTCAATTTGACACCAAAGTACTTACTGCAAACCTAATGGAAACAACTTAGATTAACTTCCCACATGATTCTGAGATGTCTGAAAGTTGTTTCATACCTGTGCACATCAAGACAAAAAAGTTGTTTTCTCAGTGCACGCAATGCTTTTACAATACATATAGTATACATTTCAATTTCACACCAAAGCACTTACTGCAAACCTAATGGAAACAACTTAGATTAACTTCCCACATGATTCTGAGATGTCTGAAAGTTGTTTCATACCTGTGCACATCAAAACAAAAAAGTTCTTTTCTCAGTGCATGCAATGCTTTTACAATACAAATAGTATACATTTCAATTTTACAGCAAAGCACTTACTGCAAACCTAATGGAAACACTTTAGTTTAACATCCCACATGATTCTGAGATGTCTGAAAGTTGTTTCATACCTGTGCACATAAAGACAAAAAAGTTGATTTCACAGTGAATAGAATGCTTTGACAGAAAAGCAGTATACATTTCAATTGTACTCAAAAGTCCTGACTGCAAACCTAATGCAAACACATTTGGTTAACTTCCCAGATGAATATGACTAGGTTTAAAGTTGTTTCATGCCTCAGTTCATCAAGACAAAAAAGTTACTTTCTCAGTACTACTATGCTCTGACATTAAGGAAGTACACATCTGAATTTACACCAAAGTACTTACTGCAAACTAATGGATACACCTTAGGTTAACTTCCCACATGATTATGAGTAGTTTGAAAGTTGTTTCATGGCTGTACACATCAACACAATAAAGTTGTTTTCTCAGTGCATGCAATGCTTAGACAAAACAAATAGTATACATTTCAATTTTACACCAAAGCACTTACTGCAAACCTAATGGAAACACTTTAGGTTAACTTTCCACATGATTCTGAGATGTCTGAAAGTTGTTTCATACCTGTGCACATCAAGACAAAAAAGTTGTTTTCTCAGTGCATGCAATGCTTTTACAATACAAATAGTATACATTTCAATTTTACACCAAAGCACTTACTGCAAACCTAATGGAAACACTTTAGGTTAACTTTCCACATGATTCTGACATGTCTGAAAGTTGTTTCATACCTGTGCACATCAAGACAAAAAAGTTGTTATCTCAGTGAATGCAATGCTTAGGCAATACAAATAGTATACATTTCAATTTTACTACAAAGCACTTACTGCAAACCTAATGGAAACACCTTAGGTTAACTTCCCACATGATTCTGAGATGTCTGAAAGTTGTTTCATGCCTGTGCACATAAAGACAAAAAAGTTGATTTCACGTTGAGTAGAATGCTTTGACATAAAAGCAGTATACATTTGAATTGTACTCAAAAGTCCTGACTGCAAACCTAATGCAAACACATTTGGTTAACTTCCCAGATGAATATGACTAGGTTTAAAGTTGTTTCATGCCTCAGTTCATCAAGACAAAAAAGTTACTTTCTCAGTACTACTATGCTCTGACATTAAGGAAGTACACATCTGAATTTTACACCAAAGTACTTACTGCAAACTAATGGAAACAACTTAGGTTAACTTCCCACATGATTATGAGTAGTTTGAAAGTTGTTTCATGGCTGTACACATCAACACAAAAAAGTTGTTATCTCAGTGCATGCAATGCTTAGACAATACAAATAGTATACATTTCAATTTTACACCAAAGCACTTACTGCAGATCTAATGGAAACACCTTAGGTTAACTTTCCAGATGATTATGAGTAGTTTGAAAGTTGTTTCATGGCTGTACACATCAACAGAAAAATGTTGTTATCTCAGTGAATGCAATGCTTAGACAATACAAATAGTATACATTTCAATTTTACTACAAAGCACTTACTGCAAACCTAATGGAAACACCTTAGGTTAACTTCCCACATGATTCTGAGATGTCTGAAAGTTGTTTCATACCTGTACACATAAAGACAAAAAAGTTGATTTCACGGTGAATAGAATGCTTTGACATAAAAGTAGTATACATTTCAATTTTACACCAAAGTACTTACTGCAAACTAATGGAAACACCTTAGGTTAACTTCCCACATTATTATGAGTAGTTTGAAAGTTGTTTCATGGCTGTAGACATCAACACATAAAAGTTGTTATCTCAGTGCATGCAATGCTTAGACAATACAAATAGTATACATTTCAATTTGACACCAAAGTACTTACTGCAAACCTAATGGAAACAACTTAGATTAACTTCCCACATGATTCTGAGATGTCTGAAAGTTGTTTCATACCTGTGCACATCAAGACAAAAAAGTTGTTTTCTCAGTGCACGCAATGCTTTTACAATACATATAGTATACATTTCAATTTCACACCAAAGCACTTACTGCAAACCTAATGGAAACAACTTAGATTAACTTCCCACATGATTCTGAGATGTCTGAAAGTTGTTTCATGCCTGTGCACATAAAGACAAAAAAGTTGATTTCACGTTGAGTAGAATGCTTTGACATAAAAGCAGTATACATTTGAATTGTACTCAAAAGTCCTGACTGCAAACCTAATGCAAACACATTTGGTTAACTTCCCAGATGAATATGACTAGGTTTAAAGTTGTTTCATGCCTCAGTTCATCAAGACAAAAAAGTTACTTTCTCAGTACTACTATGCTCTGACATTAAGGAAGTACACATCTGAATTTTACACCAAAGTACTTACTGCAAACTAATGGAAACAACTTAGGTTAACTTCCCACATGATTATGAGTAGTTTGAAAGTTGTTTCATGGCTGTACACATCAACACAAAAAAGTTGTTATCTCAGTGCATGCAATGCTTAGACAATACAAATAGTATACATTTCAATTTTACACCAAAGCACTTACTGCAAACCTAATGGAAACAACATAGATTAACTTCCCACATGATTCTGAGATGTCTGAAAGTTGTTTCATACCTGTGCACATCAAGACAAAAAAGTTGTTTTCTCAGTGCATGCAATGCTTTTACAAACAAATAGTATACATTTCAATTTTACACCAAAGCACTTACTGCAGATCTAATGGAAACACCTTAGGTTAACTTTCCACATGATTATGAGTAGTTTGAAAGTTGTTTCATGGCTGTACACATCAACAGAAAAAAGTTGTTATCTCAGTGAATGCAATGCTTAGACAATACAAATAGTATACATTTCAATTTTACTACAAAGCACTTACTGCAAACCTAATGGAAACACCTTAGGTTAACTTCCCACATGATTCTGAGATGTCTGAAAGTTGTTTCATACCTGTACACATAAAGACAAAAAAGTTGATTTCACGGTGAATAGAATGCTTTCACATAAAAGTAGTATACATTTCAATTTTACACCAAAGTACTTACTGCAAACTAATGGAAACACCTTAGGTTAACTTCCCACATTATTATGAGTAGTTTGAAAGTTGTTTCATGGCTGTAGACATCAACACATAAAAGTTGTTATCTCAGTGCATGCAATGCTTAGACAATACAAATAGTATACATTTCAATTTTACACCAAAGTACTTACTGCAAACCTAATGGAAACAACTTAGATTAACTTCCCACATGATTCTGAGATGTCTGAAAGTTGTTTCATACCTGTGCACATCAAGACAAAAAAGTTGTTATCTCAGTGAATGCAATGCTTAGGCAATACAAATAGTATACATTTCAATTTTACTACAAAGCACTTACTGCAAACCTAATGGAAACACCTTAGGTTAACTTCCCACATGATTCTGAGATGTCTGAAAGTTGTTTCATGCCTGTGCACATAAAGACAAAAAAGTTGATTTCACGTTGAGTAGAATGCTTTGACATAAAAGCAGTATACATTTGAATTGTACTCAAAAGTCCTGACTGCAAACCTAATGCCAACACATTTGGTTAACTTCCCAGATGAATATGACTAGGTTTAAAGTTGTTTCATGCCTCAGTTCATCAAGACAAAAAAGTTACTTTCTCAGTACTACTATGCTCTGACATTAAGGAAGTACACATCTGAATTTTACACCAAAGTACTTACTGCAAACTAATGGAAACAACTTAGGTTAACTTCCCACATGATTATGAGTAATTTGAAAGTTGTTTCATGGCTGTACACATCAACACAAAAAAGTTGTTATATCAGTGCATGCAATGCTTAGACAATACAAATAGTATACATTTCAATTTTACACCAAAGCACTTACTGCAAACCTAATGGAAACAACATAGATTAACTTCCCACATGATTCTGAGATGTCTGAAAGTTGTTTCATACCTGTGCACATCAAGACAAAAAAGTTGTTTTCTCAGTGCATGCAATGCTTTTACAAACAAATAGTATACATTTCAATTTTACACCAAAGCACTTACTGCAGATCTAATGGAAACACCTTAGGTTAACTTTCCACATGATTATGAGTAGTTTGAAAGTTGTTTCATGGCTGTACACATCAACAGAAAAAAGTTGTTATCTCAGTGAATGCAATGCTTAGACAATACAAATAGTATACATTTCAATTTTACTACAAAGCACTTACTGCAAACCTAATGGAAACACCTTAGGTTAACTTCCCACATGATTCTGAGATGTCTGAAAGTTGTTTCATACCTGTACACATAAAGACAAAAAAGTTGATTTCACGGTGAATAGAATGCTTTGACATAAAAGTAGTATACATTTCAATTATACACCAAAGTACATACTGCAAACTAATGGAAACACCTTAGGTTAACTTCCCACATGATTATGAGTAGTTTGAAAGTTGTTTCATGGCTGTACACATCAACACAATAAAGTTGTTTTCTCAGTGCATGCAATGCTTAGACAAAACAAATAGTATACATTTCAATTTTACACCAAAGCACTTACTGCAAACCTAATGGAAACACTTTAGGTTAACTTTCCACATGATTCTGAGATGTCTGAAAGTTGTTTCATATCTGTGCACATCAAGACAAAAAAGTTGTTTTCTCAGTGCATGCAATGCTTTTACAATACAAATAGTATACATTTCAATTTTACACCAAAGCACTTACTGCAAACCTAATGGAAACACTTTAGGTTAACTTTCCACATGATTCTGACATGTCTGAAAGTTGTTTCATACCTGTGCACATCAAGACAAAAAAGTTGTTATCTCAGTGAATGCAATGCTTAGGCAATACAAATAGTATACATTTCAATTTTACTACAAAGCACTTACTGCAAACCTAATGGAAACACCTTAGGTTAACTTCCCACATGATTCTGAGATGTCTGAAAGTTGTTTCATGCCTGTGCACATAAAGACAAAAAAGTTGATTTCACGTTGAGTAGAATGCTTTGACATAAAAGCAGTATACATTTGAATTGTACTCAAAAGTCCTGACTGCAAACCTAATGCAAACACATTTGGTTAACTTCCCAGATGAATATGACTAGGTTTAAAGTTGTTTCATGCCTCAGTTCATCAAGACAAAAAAGTTACTTTCTCAGTACTACTATGCTCTGACATTAAGGAAGTACACATCTGAATTTTACACCAAAGTACTTACTGCAAACTAATGGAAACAACTTAGGTTAACTTCCCACATGATTATGAGTAGTTTGAAAGTTGTTTCATGGCTGTACACATCAACACAAAAAAGTTGTTATCTCAGTGCATGCAATGCTTAGACAATACAAATAGTATACATTTCAATTTTACACCAAAGCACTTACTGCAAACCTAATGGAAACAACATAGATTAACTTCCCACATGATTCTGAGATGTCTGAAAGTTGTTTCATACCTGTGCACATCAAGACAAAAAAGTTGTTTTCTCAGTGCATGCAATGCTTTTACAAACAAATAGTATACATTTCACTTTTACTACAAAGCACTTACTGCAAACCTAATGGAAACACCTTAGGTTAACTTCCCACATGATTCTGAGATGTCTGAAAGTTGTTTCATACCTGTACACATAAAGACAAAAAAGTTGATTTCACGGTGAATAGAATGCTTTCACATAAAAGCAGTATACATTTCAATTTTACACCAAAGTACTTACTGCAAACTAATGGAAACACCTTAGGTTAACTTCCCACATTATTATGAGTAGTTTGAAAGTTGTTTCATGGCTGTAGACATCAACACATAAAAGTTGTTATCTCAGTGCATGCAATGCTTAGACAATACAAATAGTATACATTTCAATTTTACACCAAAGTACTTACTGCAAACCTAATGGAAACAACTTAGATTAACTTCCCACATGATTCTGAGATGTCTGAAAGTTGTTTCATACCTGTGCACATCAAGACAAAAAAGTTGTTATCTCAGTGAATGCAATGCTTAGGCAATACAAATAGTATACATTTCAATTTTACACCAAAGCACTTACTGCAAACCTAATGGAAACAACATAGATTAACTTCCCACATGATTCTGAGATGTCTGAAAGTTGTTTCATACCTGTGCACATCAAGACAAAAAAGTTGTTTTCTCAGTGCATGCAATGCTTTTACAAACAAATAGTATACATTTCAATTTTACACCAAAGCACTTACTGCAGATCTAATGGAAACACCTTAGGTTAACTTTCCACATGATTATGAGTAGTTTGAAAGTTGTTTCATGGCTGTACACATCAACAGAAAAAAGTTGTTATCTCAGTGAATGCAATGCTTAGACAATACAAATAGTATACATTTCAATTTTACTACAAAGCACTTACTGCAAACCTAATGGAAACACCTTAGGTTAACTTCCCACATGATTCTGAGATGTCTGAAAGTTGTTTCATACCTGTACACATAAAGACAAAAAAGTTGATTTCACGGTGAATAGAATGCTTTCACATAAAAGTAGTATACATTTCAATTTTACACCAAAGTACTTACTGCAAACTAATGGAAACACCTTAGGTTAACTTCCCACATTATTATGAGTAGTTTGAAAGTTGTTTCATGGCTGTAGACATCAACACATAAAAGTTGTTATCTCAGTGCATGCAATGCTTAGACAATACAAATAGTATACATTTCAATTTGACACCAAAGTACTTACTGCAAACCTAATGGAAACAACTTAGATTAACTTCCCACATGATTCTGAGATGTCTGAAAGTTGTTTCATACCTGTGCACATCAAGACAAAAAAGTTGTTTTCTCAGTGCACGCAATGCTTTTACAATACATATAGTATACATTTCAATTTCACACCAAAGCACTTACTGCAAACCTAATGGAAACAACTTAGATTAACTTCCCACATGATTCTGAGATGTCTGAAAGTTGTTTCATACCTGTGCACATCAAAACAAAAAAGTTCTTTTCTCAGTGCATGCAATGCTTTTACAATACAAATAGTATACATTTCAATTTTACAGCAAAGCACTTACTGCAAACCTAATGGAAACACTTTAGTTTAACATCCCACATGATTCTGAGATGTCTGAAAGTTGTTTCATACCTGTGCACATAAAGACAAAAAAGTTGATTTCACAGTGAATAGAATGCTTTGACAGAAAAGCAGTATACATTTCAATTGTACTCAAAAGTCCTGACTGCAAACCTAATGCAAACACATTTGGTTAACTTCCCAGATGAATATGACTAGGTTTAAAGTTGTTTCATGCCTCAGTTCATCAAGACAAAAAAGTTACTTTCTCAGTACTACTATGCTCTGACATTAAGGAAGTACACATCTGAATTTTACACCAAAGTACTTACTGCAAACTAATGGAAACACCTTAGGTTAACTTCCCACATGATTATGAGTAGTTTGAAAGTTGTTTCATGGCTGTACACATCAACACAATAAAGTTGTTTTCTCAGTGCATGCAATGCTTAGACAAAACAAATAGTATACATTTCAATTTTACACCAAAGCACTTACTGCAAACCTAATGGAAACACTTTAGGTTAACTTTCCACATGATTCTGAGATGTCTGAAAGTTGTTTCATACCTGTGCACATCAAGACAAAAAAGTTGTTTTCTCAGTGCATGCAATGCTTTTACAATACAAATAGTATACATTTCAATTTTACACCAAAGCACTTACTGCAAACCTAATGGAAACACTTTAGGTTAACTTTCCACATGATTCTGACATGTCTGAAAGTTGTTTCATACCTGTGCACATCAAGACAAAAAAGTTGTTATCTCAGTGAATGCAATGCTTAGGCAATACAAATAGTATACATTTCAATTTTACTACAAAGCACTTACTACAAACCTAATGGAAACACCTTAGGTTAACTTCCCACATGATTCTGAGATGTCTGAAAGTTGTTTCATGCCTGTGCACATAAAGACAAAAAAGTTGATTTCACGTTGAGTAGAATGCTTTGACATAAAAGCAGTATACATTTGAATTGTACTCAAAAGTCCTGACTGCAAACCTAATGCAAACACATTTGGTTAACTTCCCAGATGAATATGACTAGGTTTAAAGTTGTTTCATGCCTCAGTTCATCAAGATAAAAAAGTTACTTTCTCAGTACTACTATGCTCTGACATTAAGGAAGTACACATCTGAATTTTACACCAAAGTACTTACTGCAAACTAATGGAAACAACTTAGGTTAACTTCCCACATGATTATGAGTAGTTTGAAAGTTGTTTCATGGCTGTACACATCAACACAAAAAAGTTGTTATCTCAGTGCATGCAATGCTTAGACAATACAAATAGTATACATTTCAATTTTACACCAAAGCACTTACTGCAAACCTAATGGAAACAACATAGATTAACTTCCCACATGATTCTGAGATGTCTGAAAGTTGTTTCATACCTGTACACATAAAGACAAAAAAGTTGATTTCACGGTGAATAGAATGCTTTGACATAAAAGTAGTATACATTTCAATTTTACACCAAAGTACTTACTGCAAACTAATGGAAACACCTTAGGTTAACTTCCCACATTATTATGAATAGTTTGAAAGTTGTTTCATGGCTGTAGACATCAACACATAAAAGTTGTTATCTCAGTGCATGCAATGCTTAGACAATACAAATAGTATACATTTCAATTTGACACCAAAGTACTTACTGCAAACCTAATGGAAACAACTTAGATTAACTTCCCACATGATTCTGAGATGTCTGAAAGTTGTTTCATACCTGTGCACATCAAGACAAAAAAGTTGTTTTCTCAGTGCACGCAATGCTTTTACAATACATATAGTATACATTTCAATTTCACACCAAAGCACTTACTGCAAACCTAATGGAAACAACTTAGATTAACTTCCCACATGATTCTGAGATGTCTGAAAGTTGTTTCATACCTGTGCACATCAAGACAAAAAAGTTCTTTTCTCAGTGCATGCAATGCTTTTACAATACAAATAGTATACATTTCAATTTTACAGCAAAGCACTTACTGCAAACCTAATGGAAACAACTTAGGTTAACTTTCCACATGATTCTGACATATCTGCAAGTTGTTTCATACCTGTGCACATCAAGACAAAAAAGTTGTTATCTCAGTGAATGCAATGCTTAGACAATACAAATAGTATACATTTCAATTTTACTACAAAGCACTTAATGCAAACCTAATGGAAACACCTTAGGTTAACTTCCCACATGATTCTGAGATGTCTGAAAGTTGTTTCATACCTGTGCACATAAAGACAAAAAAGTTGATTTCACGGTGAGTAGAATGCGTTGACATAAAAGTAGTATACATTTCAATTTTACAACAAATTACTTACTGCAAACCTAATGGAAACACTTTAGGTTAACTTTCCACATGATTATGAGTAGTTTGAAAGTTGTTTCATGGCTGTACACATCAACACAAAATAGTTGTTATCTCAGTGCATGCAGTGCTTAGACAATACAAATAGTATACATTTCAATTTTACACCAAAGCAGTAACTGCAAACCTAATGGAAACAACTTAGATTCACTGCCCTCATGATTCTGAGATGTCTGAAAGTTGTTTCATACCTGTGCACATCAAGACAAAAAAGTTGTTTTCTCAGTGCATGCAATGCTTTTACAATACAAATAGTATACATATCAATTTTACACCAAAGCACTTACTGCAAACCTAATGGAAACACTTTAGTTTAACTTCCCACATGATTCTGAGATGTCTGAAAGTTGTTTCATACCTGTGCACATAAAGACAAAAAAGTTGATTTCACAGTGAATCGAATGCTTTGACAGAAAAGTAGTATACATTTCATTTGTACTCAAAAGTCCTGACTGCAAACCTAATGCAAACACATTTGGTTAACTTCCCAGATGAATATGACTAGGTTTAAAGTTGTTTCATGCCTCAGTTCATCAAGACAAAAAAGTTACTTTCTCAGTACTACTATGCTCTGACATTAAGGAAGTACACAACTGAATTTTACACCAAAGTACTTACTGCAAACTAATGGAAACACCTTAGGTTAACTTCCCACATTATTATGAGTAGTTTGAAAGTTGTTTCATGGCTGTAGACATCAACACATAAAAGTTGTTATCTCAGTGCATGCAATGCTTAGACAATACAAATAGTATACATTTCAATTTTACACCAAAGTACTTACTGCAAACCTAATGGAAACAACTTAGATTAACTTCCCACATGATTCTGAGATGTCTGAAAGTTGTTTCATACCTGTGCACATCAAGACAAAAAAGTTGTTATCTCAGTGAATGCAATGCTTAGGCAATACAAATAGTATACATTTCAATTTTACACCAAAGCACTTACTGCAAACCTAATGGAAACAACATAGATTAACTTCCCACATGATTCTGAGATGTCTGAAAGTTGTTTCATACCTGTGCACATCAAGACAAAAAAGTTGTTTTCTCAGTGCATGCAATGCTTTTACAAACAAATAGTATACATTTCAATTTTACACCAAAGCACTTACTGCAGATCTAATGGAAACACCTTAGGTTAACTTTCCACATGATTATGAGTAGTTTGAAAGTTGTTTCATGGCTGTACACATCAACAGAAAAAAGTTGTTATCTCAGTGAATGCAATGCTTAGACAATACAAATAGTATACATTTCAATTTTACTACAAAGCACTTACTGCAAACCTAATGGAAACACCTTAGGTTAACTTCCCACATGATTCTGAGATGTCTGAAAGTTGTTTCATACCTGTACACATAAAGACAAAAAAGTTGATTTCACGGTGAATAGAATGCTTTCACATAAAAGTAGTATACATTTCAATTTTACACCAAAGTACTTACTGCAAACTAATGGAAACACCTTAGGTTAACTTCCCACATTATTATGAGTAGTTTGAAAGTTGTTTCATGGCTGTAGACATCAACACATAAAAGTTGTTATCTCAGTGCATGCAATGCTTAGACAATACAAATAGTATACATTTCAATTTGACACCAAAGTACTTACTGCAAACCTAATGGAAACAACTTAGATTAACTTCCCACATGATTCTGAGATGTCTGAAAGTTGTTTCATACCTGTGCACATCAAGACAAAAAAGTTGTTTTCTCAGTGCACGCAATGCTTTTACAATACATATAGTATACATTTCAATTTCACACCAAAGCACTTACTGCAAACCTAATGGAAACAACTTAGATTAACTTCCCACATGATTCTGAGATGTCTGAAAGTTGTTTCATACCTGTGCACATCAAAACAAAAAAGTTCTTTTCTCAGTGCATGCAATGCTTTTACAATACAAATAGTATACATTTCAATTTTACAGCAAAGCACTTACTGCAAACCTAATGGAAACACTTTAGTTTAACATCCCACATGATTCTGAGATGTCTGAAAGTTGTTTCATACCTGTGCACATAAAGACAAAAAAGTTGATTTCACAGTGAATAGAATGCTTTGACAGAAAAGCAGTATACATTTCAATTGTACTCAAAAGTCCTGACTGCAAACCTAATGCAAACACATTTGGTTAACTTCCCAGATGAATATGACTAGGTTTAAAGTTGTTTCATGCCTCAGTTCATCAAGACAAAAAAGTTACTTTCTCAGTACTACTATGCTCTGACATTAAGGAAGTACACATCTGAATTTTACACCAAAGTACTTACTGCAAACTAATGGAAACACCTTAGGTTAACTTCCCACATGATTATGAGTAGTTTGAAAGTTGTTTCATGGCTGTACACATCAACACAATAAAGTTGTTTTCTCAGTGCATGCAATGCTTAGACAAAACAAATAGTATACATTTCAATTTTACACCAAAGCACTTACTGCAAACCTAATGGAAACACTTTAGGTTAACTTTCCACATGATTCTGAGATGTCTGAAAGTTGTTTCATACCTGTGCACATCAAGACAAAAAAGTTGTTTTCTCAGTGCATGCAATGCTTTTACAATACAAATAGTATACATTTCAATTTTACACCAAAGCACTTACTGCAAACCTAATGGAAACACTTTAGGTTAACTTTCCACATGATTCTGACATGTCTGAAAGTTGTTTCATACCTGTGCACATCAAGACAAAAAAGTTGTTATCTCAGTGAATGCAATGCTTAGGCAATACAAATAGTATACATTTCAATTTTACTACAAAGCACTTACTGCAAACCTAATGGAAACACCTTAGGTTAACTTCCCACATGATTCTGAGATGTCTGAAAGTTGTTTCATGCCTGTGCACATAAAGACAAAAAAGTTGATTTCACGTTGAGTAGAATGCTTTGACATAAAAGCAGTATACATTTGAATTGTACTCAAAAGTCCTGACTGCAAACCTAATGCAAACACATTTGGTTAACTTCCCAGATGAATATGACTAGGTTTAAAGTTGTTTCATGCCTCAGTTCATCAAGACAAAAAAGTTACTTTCTCAGTACTACTATGCTCTGACATTAAGGAAGTACACATCTGAATTTTACACCAAAGTACTTACTGCAAACTAATGGAAACAACTTAGGTTAACTTCCCACATGATTATGAGTAGTTTGAAAGTTGTTTCATGGCTGTACACATCAACACAAAAAAGTTGTTATCTCAGTGCATGCAATGCTTAGACAATACAAATAGTATACATTTCAATTTTACACCAAAGCACTTACTGCAAACCTAATGGAAACAACATAGATTAACTTCCCACATGATTCTGAGATGTCTGAAAGTTGTTTCATACCTGTACACATAAAGACAAAAAAGTTGATTTCACGGTGAATAGAATGCTTTGACATAAAAGTAGTATACATTTCAATTTTACACCAAAGTACTTACTGCAAACTAATGGAAACACCTTAGGTTAACTTCCCACATTATTATGAATAGTTTGAAAGTTGTTTCATGGCTGTAGACATCAACACATAAAAGTTGTTATCTCAGTGCATGCAATGCTTAGACAATACAAATAGTATACATTTCAATTTGACACCAAAGTACTTACTGCAAACCTAATGGAAACAACTTAGATTAACTTCCCACATGATTCTGAGATGTCTGAAAGTTGTTTCATACCTGTGCACATCAAGACAAAAAAGTTGTTTTCTCAGTGCACGCAATGCTTTTACAATACATATAGTATACATTTCAATTTCACACCAAAGCACTTACTGCAAACCTAATGGAAACAACTTAGATTAACTTCCCACATGATTCTGAGATGTCTGAAAGTTGTTTCATACCTGTGCACATCAAGACAAAAAAGTTCTTTTCTCAGTGCATGCAATGCTTTTACAATACAAATAGTATACATTTCAATTTTACAGCAAAGCACTTACTGCAAACCTAATGGAAACAACTTAGGTTAACTTTCCACATGATTCTGACATATCTGCAAGTTGTTTCATACCTGTGCACATCAAGACAAAAAAGTTGTTATCTCAGTGAATGCAATGCTTAGACAATACAAATAGTATACATTTCAATTTTACTACAAAGCACTTAATGCAAACCTAATGGGAACACCTTAGGTTAACTTCCCACATGATTCTGAGATGTCTGAAAGTTGTTTCATACCTGTGCACATAAAGACAAAAAAGTTGATTTCACGGTGAGTAGAATGCGTTGACATAAAAGTAGTATACATTTCAATTTTACAACAAATTACTTACTGCAAACCTAATGGAAACACTTTAGGTTAACTTTCCACATGATTATGAGTAGTTTGAAAGTTGTTTCATGGCTGTACACATCAACACAAAATAGTTGTTATCTCAGTGCATGCAGTGCTTAGACAATACAAATAGTATACATTTCAATTTTACACCAAAGCAGTAACTGCAAACCTAATGGAAACAACTTAGATTCACTGCCCTCATGATTCTGAGATGTCTGAAAGTTGTTTCATACCTGTGCACATCAAGACAAAAAAGTTGTTTTCTCAGTGCATGCAATGCTTTTACAATACAAATAGTATACATATCAATTTTACACCAAAGCACTTACTGCAAACCTAATGGAAACACTTTAGTTTAACTTCCCACATGATTCTGAGATGTCTGAAAGTTGTTTCATACCTGTGCACATAAAGACAAAAAAGTTGATTTCACAGTGAATCGAATGCTTTGACAGAAAAGTAGTATACATTTCATTTGTACTCAAAAGTCCTGACTGCAAACCTAATGCAAACACATTTGGTTAACTTCCCAGATGAATATGACTAGGTTTAAAGTTGTTTCATGCCTCAGTTCATCAAGACAAAGAAGTTACTTTCTCAGTACTACTATGCTCTGACATTAAGGAAGTACACAACTGAATTTTACACCAAAGTACTTACTGCAAACTAATGGAAACACCTTAGGTTAACTTCCCACATGATTATGAGTAGTTTGAAAGTTGTTTCATGGCTGTACACATCAACACAATAAAGTTGTTTTCTCAGTGCATGCAATGCTTAGACAAAACAAATAGTATACATTTCAATTTTACACCAAAGCACTTACTGCAAACCTAATGGAAACACTTTAGGTTAACTTTCCACATGATTCTGACATGTCTGAAAGTTGTTTCATACCTGTGCACATCAAGACAAAAAAGTTGTTATCTCAGTGAATGCAATGCTTAGGCAATACAAATAGTATACATTTCAATTTTACTACAAAGCACTTACTGCAAACCTAATGGAAACACCTTAGGTTAACTTCCCACATGATTCTGAGATGTCTGCAAGTTGTTTCATGCCTGTACACATAAAGACAAAAAAGTTGATTTCACGTTGAGTAGAATGCTTTGACATAAAAGCAGTATACATTTGAATTGTACTCAAAAGTCCTGACTGCAAACCTAATGCAAACACATTTGGTTAACTTCCCAGATGAATATGACTAGGTTTAAAGTTGTTTCATGCCTCAGTTCATCAAGACAAAAAAGTTACTTTCTCAGTACTACTATGCTCTGACATTAAGGAAGTACACATCTGAATTTTACACCAAAGTACTTACTGCAAACTAATGGAAACAACTTAGGTTAACTTCCCACATGATTATGAGTAGTTTGAAAGTTGTTTCATGGCTGTACACATCAACACAAAAAAGTTGTTATCTCAGTGCATGCAATGCTTAGACAATACAAATAGTATACATTTCAATTTTACACCAAAGCACTTACTGCAAACCTAATGGAAACAACATAGATTAACTTCCCACATGATTCTGAGATGTCTGAAAGTTGTTTCATACCTGTGCACATCAAGACAAAAAAGTTGTTTTCTCAGTGCATGCAATGCTTTTACAAACAAATAGTATACATTTCAATTTTACACCAAAGCACTTACTGCAGATCTAATGGAAACACCTTAGGTTAACTTTCCACATGATTATGAGTAGTTTGAAAGTTGTTTCATGGCTGTACACATCAACAGAAAAAAGTTGTTATCTCAGTGAATGCAATGCTTAGACAATACAAATAGTATACATTTCAATTTTACTACAAAGCACTTACTGCAAACCTAATGGAAACACCTTAGGTTAACTTCCCACATGATTCTGAGATGTCTGAAAGTTGTTTCATACCTGTACACATAAAGACAAAAAAGTTGATTTCACGGTGAATAGAATGCTTTGACATAAAAGTAGTATACATTTCAATTTTACACCAAAGTACTTACTGCAAACTAATGGAAACACCTTAGGTTAACTTCCCACATTATTATGAGTAGTTTGAAAGTTGTTTCATGGCTGTAGACATCAACACATAAAAGTTGTTATCTCAGTGCATGCAATGCTTAGACAATACAAATAATATACATTTCAATTTGACACCAAAGTACTTACTGCAAACCTAATGGAAACAACTTAGATTAACTTCCCACATGATTCTGAGATGTCTGAAAGTTGTTTCATACCTGTGCACATCAAGACAAAAAAGTTGTTTTCTCAGTGCACGCAATGCTTTTACAATACATATAGTATACATTTCAATTTCACACCAAAGCACTTACTGCAAACCTAATGGAAACAACTTAGATTAACTTCCCACATGATTCTGAGATGTCTGAAAGTTGTTTAATACCTGTGCACATCAAGACAAAAAAGTTCTTTTCTCAGTGCATGCAATGCTTTTACAATACAAATAGTATACATTTCAATTTTACAGCAAAGCACTTACTGCAAACCTAATGGAAACACTTTAGTTTAACATCCCACATGATTCTGAGATGTCTGAAAGTTGTTTCATACCTGTGCACATAAAGACAAAAAAGTTGATTTCACAGTGAATAGAATGCTTTGACAGAAAAGCAGTATACATTTCAATTGTACTCAAAAGTCCTGACTGCAAACCTAATGCAAACACATTTGGTTAACTTCCCAGATGAATATGACTAGGTTTAAAGTTGTTTCATGCCTCAGTTCATCAAGACAAAAAAGTTACTTTCTCAGTACTACTATGCTCTGACATTAAGGAAGTACACATCTGAATTTTACACCAAAGTACTTACTACAAACTAATGGAAACACCTTAGGTTAACTTCCCACATGATTATGAGTAGTTTGAAAGTTGTTTCATGGCTGTACACATCAACACAATAAAGTTGTTATCTCAGTGCATGCAATGCTTAGACAAAACAAATAGTATACATTTCAATTTTACACCAAAGCACTTACTGCAAACCTAATGGAAACACTTTAGGTTAACTTTCCACATGATTCTGAGATGTCTGAAAGTTGTTTCATACCTGTGCACATCAAGACAAAAAAGTTGTTTTCTCAGTGCATGCAATGCTTTTACAATACAAATAGTATACATTTCAATTTTACACCAAAGCACTTACTGCAAACCTAATGGAAACACTTTAGGTTAACTTTCCACATGATTCTGACATGTCTGAAAGTTGTTTCATACCTGTGCACATCAAGACAAAAAAGTTGTTATCTCAGTGAATGCAATGCTTAGGCAATACAAATAGTATACATTTCAATTTTACTACAAAGCACTTACTGCAAACCTAATGGAAACACCTTAGGTTAACTTCCCACATGATTCTGAGATGTCTGAAAGTTGTTTCATGCCTGTGCACATAAAGACAAAAAAGTTGATTTCACGTTGAGTAGAATGCTTTGACATAAAAGCAGTATACATTTGAATTGTACTCAAAAGTCCTGACTGCAAACCTAATGCAAACACATTTGGTTAACTTCCCAGATGAATATGACTAGGTTTAAAGTTGTTTCATGCCTCAGTTCATCAAGACAAAAAAGTTACTTTCTCAGTACTACTATGCTCTGACATTAAGGAAGTACACATCTGAATTTTACACCAAAGTACTTACTGCAAACTAATGGAAACAACTTAGGTTAACTTCCCACATGATTATGAGTAGTTTGAAAGTTGTTTCATGGCTGTACACATCAACACAAAAAAGTTGTTATCTCAGTGCATGCAATGCTTAGACAATACAAATAGTATACATTTCAATTTTACACCAAAGCACTTACTGCAAACCTAATGGAAACAACATAGATTAACTTCCCACATGATTCTGAGATGTCTGAAAGTTGTTTCATACCTGTGCACATCAAGACAAAAAAGTTGTTTTCTCAGTGCATGCAATGCTTTTACAAACAAATAGTATACATTTCAATTTTACACCAAAGCACTTACTGCAGATCTAATGGAAACACCTTAGGTTAACTTTCCACATGATTATGAGTAGTTTGAAAGTTGTTTCATGGCTGTACACATCAACAGAAAAAAGTTGTTATCTCAGTGAATGCAATGCTTAGACAATACAAATAGTATACATTTCAATTTTACTACAAAGCACTTACTGCAAACCTAATGGAAACACCTTAGGTTAACTTCCCACATGATTCTGAGATCTCTGAAAGTTGTTTCATACCTGTACACATAAAGACAAAAAAGTTGATTTCACGGTGAATAGAATGCTTTGACATAAAAGTAGTATACATTTCAATTTTACACCAAAGTACTTACTGCAAACTAATGGAAACACCTTAGGTTAACTTCCCACATGATTATGAGTAGTTTGAAAGTTGTTTCATGGCTGTACACATCAACACAAAAAAGTTGTTATCTCAGTGCATGCAATGCTTAGACAATACAAATAGTATACATTTCAATTTTACACCAAAGCACTTACTGCAAACCTAATGGAAACAACATAGATTAACTTCCCACATGATTCTGAGATGTCTGAAAGTTGTTTCATACCTGTACACATAAAGACAAAAAAGTTGATTTCACGGTGAATAGAATGCTTTGACATAAAAGTAGTATACATTTCAATTTTACACCAAAGTACTTACTGCAAACTAATGGAAACACCTTAGGTTAACTTCCCACATTATTATGAATAGTTTGAAAGTTGTTTCATGGCTGTAGACATCAACACATAAAAGTTGTTATCTCAGTGCATGCAATGCTTAGACAATACAAATAGTATACATTTCAATTTGACACCAAAGTACTTACTGCAAACCTAATGGAAACAACTTAGATTAACTTCCCACATGATTCTGAGATGTCTGAAAGTTGTTTCATACCTGTGCACATCAAGACAAAAAAGTTGATTTCACGGTGAATAGAATGCTTTGACATAAAAGTAGTATACATTTCAATTTTACACCAAAGTACTTACTGCAAACTAATGGAAACACCTTAGGTTAACTTCCCACATTATTATGAATAGTTTGAAAGTTGTTTCATGGCTGTAGACATCAACACATAAAAGTTGTTATCTCAGTGCATGCAATGCTTAGACAATACAAATAGTATACATTTCAATTTGACACCAAAGTACTTACTGCAAACCTAATGGAAACAACTTAGATTAACTTCCCACATGATTCTGAGATGTCTGAAAGTTGTTTCATACCTGTGCACATCAAGACAAAAAAGTTGTTTTCTCAGTGCACGCAATGCTTTTACAATACATATAGTATACATTTCAATTTCACACCAAAGCACTTACTGCAAACCTAATGGAAACAACTTAGATTAACTTCCCACATGATTCTGAGATGTCTGAAAGTTGTTTCATACCTGTGCACATCAAGACAAAAAAGTTCTTTTCTCAGTGCATGCAATGCTTTTACAATACAAATAGTATACATTTCAATTTTACAGCAAAGCACTTACTGCAAACCTAATGGAAACAACTTAGGTTAACTTTCCACATGATTCTGACATATCTGCAAGTTGTTTCATACCTGTGCACATCAAGACAAAAAAGTTGTTATCTCAGTGAATGCAATGCTTAGACAATACAAATAGTATACATTTCAATTTTACTACAAAGCACTTAATGCAAACCTAATGGAAACACCTTAGGTTAACTTCCCACATGATTCTGAGATGTCTGAAAGTTGTTTCATACCTGTGCACATAAAGACAAAAAAGTTGATTTCACGGTGAGTAGAATGCGTTGACATAAAAGTAGTATACATTTCAATTTTACAACAAATTACTTACTGCAAACCTAATGGAAACACTTTAGGTTAACTTTCCACATGATTATGAGTAGTTTGAAAGTTGTTTCATGGCTGTACACATCAACACAAAATAGTTGTTATCTCAGTGCATGCAGTGCTTAGACAATACAAATAGTATACATTTCAATTTTACACCAAAGCAGTAACTGCAAACCTAATGGAAACAACTTAGATTCACTGCCCTCATGATTCTGAGATGTCTGAAAGTTGTTTCATACCTGTGCACATCAAGACAAAAAAGTTGTTTTCTCAGTGCATGCAATGCTTTTACAATACAAATAGTATACATATCAATTTTACACCAAAGCACTTACTGCAAACCTAATGGAAACACTTTAGTTTAACTTCCCACATGATTCTGAGATGTCTGAAAGTTGTTTCATACCTGTGCACATAAAGACAAAAAAGTTGATTTCACAGTGAATCGAATGCTTTGACAGAAAAGTAGTATACATTTCATTTGTACTCAAAAGTCCTGACTGCAAACCTAATGCAAACACATTTGGTTAACTTCCCAGATGAATATGACTAGGTTTAAAGTTGTTTCATGCCTCAGTTCATCAAGACAAAAAAGTTACTTTCTCAGTACTACTATGCTCTGACATTAAGGAAGTACACAACTGAATTTTACACCAAAGTACTTACTGCAAACTAATGGAAACACCTTAGGTTAACTTCCCACATGATTATGAGTAGTTTGAAAGTTGTTTCATGGCTGTACACATCAACACAATGAAGTTGTTTTCTCAGTGCATGCAATGCTTAGACAAAACAAATAGTATACATTTCAATTTTACACCAAAGCACTTACTGCAAACCTAATGGAAACACTTTAGGTTAACTTTCCACATGATTCTGAGATGTCTGAAAGTTGTTTCATACCTGTGCACATCAAGACAAAAAAGTTGTTTTCTCAGTGCATGCAATGCTTTTACAATACAAATAGTATACATTTCAATTTTACACCAAAGCACTTACTGCAAACCTAATGGAAACACTTTAGGTTAACTTTCCACATGATTCTGACATGTCTGAAAGTTGTTTCATACCTGTGCACATCAAGACAAAAAAGTTGTTATCTCAGTGAATGCAATGCTTAGGCAATACAAATAGTATACATTTCAATTTTACTACAAAGCACTTACTGCAAACCTAATGGAAACACCTTAGGTTAACTTCCCACATGATTCTGAGATGTCTGCAAGTTGTTTCATGCCTGTACACATAAAGACAAAAAAGTTGATTTCACGTTGAGTAGAATGCTTTGACATAAAAGCAGTATACATTTGAATTGTACTCAAAAGTCCTGACTGCAAACCTAATGCAAACACATTTGGTTAACTTCCCAGATGAATATGACTAGGTTTAAAGTTGTTTCATGCCTCAGTTCATCAAGACAAAAAAGTTACTTTCTCAGTACTACTATGCTCTGACATTAAGGAAGTACACATCTGAATTTTACACCAAAGTACTTACTGCAAACTAATGGAAACAACTTAGGTTAACTTCCCACATGATTATGAGTAGTTTGAAAGTTGTTTCATGGCTGTACACATCAACACAAAAAAGTTGTTATCTCAGTGCATGCAATGCTTAGACAATACAAATAGTATACATTTCAATTTTACACCAAAGCACTTACTGCAAACCTAATGGAAACAACATAGATTAACTTCCCACATGATTCTGAGATGTCTGAAAGTTGTTTCATACCTGTGCACATCAAGACAAAAAAGTTGTTTTCTCAGTGCATGCAATGCTTTTACAAACAAATAGTATACATTTCAATTTTACACCAAAGCACTTACTGCAGATCTAATGGAAACACCTTAGGTTAACTTTCCACATGATTATGAGTAGTTTGAAAGTTGTTTCATGGCTGTACACATCAACAGAAAAAAGTTGTTATCTCAGTGAATGCAATGCTTAGACAATACAAATAGTATACATTTCAATTTTACTACAAAGCACTTACTGCAAACCTAATGGAAACACCTTAGGTTAACTTCCCACATGATTCTGAGATGTCTGAAAGTTGTTTCATACCTGTACACATAAAGACAAAAAAGTTGATTTCACGGTGAATAGAATGCTTTGACATAAAAGTAGTATACATTTCAATTTTACACCAAAGTACTTACTGCAAACTAATGGAAACACCTTAGGTTAACTTCCCACATGATTATGAGTAGTTTGAAAGTTGTTTCATGGCTGTACACATCAACACAAAAAAGTTGTTATCTCAGTGCATGCAATGCTTAGACAATACAAATAGTATACATTTCAATTTTACACCAAAGCACTTACTGCAAACCTAATGGAAACAACATAGATTAACTTCCCACATGATTCTGAGATGTCTGAAAGTTGTTTCATACCTGTACACATAAAGACAAAAAAGTTGATTTCACGGTGAATAGAATGCTTTGACATAAAAGTAGTATACATTTCAATTTTACACCAAAGTACTTACTGCAAACTAATGGAAACACCTTAGGTTAACTTCCCACATTATTATGAATAGTTTGAAAGTTGTTTCATGGCTGTAGACATCAACACATAAAAGTTGTTATCTCAGTGCATGCAATGCTTAGACAATACAAATAGTATACATTTCAATTTGACACCAAAGTACTTACTGCAAACCTAATGGAAACAACTTAGATTAACTTCCCACATGATTCTGAGATGTCTGAAAGTTGTTTCATACCTGTGCACATCAAGACAAAAAAGTTGATTTCACGGTGAATAGAATGCTTTGACATAAAAGTAGTATACATTTCAATTTTACACCAAAGTACTTACTGCAAACTAATGGAAACACCTTAGGTTAACTTCCCACATTATTATGAATAGTTTGAAAGTTGTTTCATGGCTGTAGACATCAACACATAAAAGTTGTTATCTCAGTGCATGCAATGCTTAGACAATACAAATAGTATACATTTCAATTTGACACCAAAGTACTTACTGCAAACCTAATGGAAACAACTTAGATTAACTTCCCACATGATTCTGAGATGTCTGAAAGTTGTTTCATACCTGTGCACATCAAGACAAAAAAGTTGTTTTCTCAGTGCACGCAATGCTTTTACAATACATATAGTATACATTTCAATTTCACACCAAAGCACTTACTGCAAACCTAATGGAAACAACTTAGATTAACTTCCCACATGATTCTGAGATGTCTGAAAGTTGTTTCATACCTGTGCACATCAAGACAAAAAAGTTCTTTTCTCAGTGCATGCAATGCTTTTACAATACAAATAGTATACATTTCAATTTTACAGCAAAGCACTTACTGCAAACCTAATGGAAACAACTTAGGTTAACTTTCCACATGATTCTGACATATCTGCAAGTTGTTTCATACCTGTGCACATCAAGACAAAAAAGTTGTTATCTCAGTGAATGCAATGCTTAGACAATACAAATAGTATACATTTCAATTTTACTACAAAGCACTTAATGCAAACCTAATGGAAACACCTTAGGTTAACTTCCCACATGATTCTGAGATGTCTGAAAGTTGTTTCATACCTGTGCACATAAAGACAAAAAAGTTGATTTCACGGTGAGTAGAATGCGTTGACATAAAAGTAGTATACATTTCAATTTTACAACAAATTACTTACTGCAAACCTAATGGAAACACTTTAGGTTAACTTTCCACATGATTATGAGTAGTTTGAAAGTTGTTTCATGGCTGTACACATCAACACAAAATAGTTGTTATCTCAGTGCATGCAGTGCTTAGACAATACAAATAGTATACATTTCAATTTTACACCAAAGCAGTAACTGCAAACCTAATGGAAACAACTTAGATTCACTGCCCTCATGATTCTGAGATGTCTGAAAGTTGTTTCATACCTGTGCACATCAAGACAAAAAAGTTGTTTTCTCAGTGCATGCAATGCTTTTACAATACAAATAGTATACATATCAATTTTACACCAAAGCACTTACTGCAAACCTAATGGAAACACTTTAGTTTAACTTCCCACATGATTCTGAGATGTCTGAAAGTTGTTTCATACCTGTGCACATAAAGACAAAAAAGTTGATTTCACAGTGAATCGAATGCTTTGACAGAAAAGTAGTATACATTTCATTTGTACTCAAAAGTCCTGACTGCAAACCTAATGCAAACACATTTGGTTAACTTCCCAGATGAATATGACTAGGTTTAAAGTTGTTTCATGCCTCAGTTCATCAAGACAAAAAAGTTACTTTCTCAGTACTACTATGCTCTGACATTAAGGAAGTACACAACTGAATTTTACACCAAAGTACTTACTGCAAACTAATGGAAACACCTTAGGTTAACTTCCCACATGATTATGAGTAGTTTGAAAGTTGTTTCATGGCTGTACACATCAACACAATGAAGTTGTTTTCTCAGTGCATGCAATGCTTAGACAAAACAAATAGTATACATTTCAATTTTACACCAAAGCACTTACTGCAAACCTAATGGAAACACTTTAGGTTAACTTTCCACATGATTCTGAGATGTCTGAAAGTTGTTTCATACCTGTGCACATCAAGACAAAAAAGTTGTTTTCTCAGTGCATGCAATGCTTTTACAATACAAATAGTATACATTTCAATTTTACACCAAAGCACTTACTGCAAACCTAATGGAAACACTTTAGGTTAACTTTCCACATGATTCTGACATGTCTGAAAGTTGTTTCATACCTGTGCACATCAAGACAAAAAAGTTGTTATCTCAGTGAATGCAATGCTTAGGCAATACAAATAGTATACATTTCAATTTTACTACAAAGCACTTACTGCAAACCTAATGGAAACACCTTAGGTTAACTTCCCACATGATTCTGAGATGTCTGCAAGTTGTTTCATGCCTGTACACATAAAGACAAAAAAGTTGATTTCACGTTGAGTAGAATGCTTTGACATAAAAGCAGTATACATTTGAATTGTACTCAAAAGTCCTGACTGCAAACCTAATGCAAACACATTTGGTTAACTTCCCAGATGAATATGACTAGGTTTAAAGTTGTTTCATGCCTCAGTTCATCAAGACAAAAAAGTTACTTTCTCAGTACTACTATGCTCTGACATTAAGGAAGTACACATCTGAATTTTACACCAAAGTACTTACTGCAAACTAATGGAAACAACTTAGGTTAACTTCCCACATGATTATGAGTAGTTTGAAAGTTGTTTCATGGCTGTACACATCAACACAAAAAAGTTGTTATCTCAGTGCATGCAATGCTTAGACAATACAAATAGTATACATTTCAATTTTACACCAAAGCACTTACTGCAAACCTAATGGAAACAACATAGATTAACTTCCCACATGATTCTGAGATGTCTGAAAGTTGTTTCATACCTGTGCACATCAAGACAAAAAAGTTGTTTTCTCAGTGCATGCAATGCTTTTACAAACAAATAGTATACATTTCAATTTTACACCAAAGCACTTACTGCAGATCTAATGGAAACACCTTAGGTTAACTTTCCACATGATTATGAGTAGTTTGAAAGTTGTTTCATGGCTGTACACATCAACAGAAAAAAGTTGTTATCTCAGTGAATGCAATGCTTAGACAATACAAATAGTATACATTTCAATTTTACTACAAAGCACTTACTGCAAACCTAATGGAAACACCTTAGGTTAACTTCCCACATGATTCTGAGATGTCTGAAAGTTGTTTCATACCTGTACACATAAAGACAAAAAAGTTGATTTCACGGTGAATAGAATGCTTTGACATAAAAGTAGTATACATTTCAATTTTACACCAAAGTACTTACTGCAAACTAATGGAAACACCTTAGGTTAACTTCCCACATTATTATGAGTAGTTTGAAAGTTGTTTCATGGCTGTAGACATCAACACATAAAAGTTGTTATCTCAGTGCATGCAATGCTTAGACAATACAAATAATATACATTTCAATTTGACACCAAAGTACTTACTGCAAACCTAATGGAAACAACTTAGATTAACTTCCCACATGATTCTGAGATGTCTGAAAGTTGTTTCATACCTGTGCACATCAAGACAAAAAAGTTGTTTTCTCAGTGCACGCAATGCTTTTACAATACATATAGTATACATTTCAATTTCACACCAAAGCACTTACTGCAAACCTAATGGAAACAACTTAGATTAACTTCCCACATGATTCTGAGATGTCTGAAAGTTGTTTCATACCTGTGCACATCAAGACAAAAAAGTTCTTTTCTCAGTGCATGCAATGCTTTTACAATACAAATAGTATACATTTCAATTTTACAGCAAAGCACTTACTGCAAACCTAATGGAAACACTTTAGTTTAACATCCCACATGATTCTGAGATGTCTGAAAGTTGTTTCATACCTGTGCACATAAAGACAAAAAAGTTGATTTCACAGTGAATAGAATGCTTTGACAGAAAAGCAGTATACATTTCAATTGTACTCAAAAGTCCTGACTGCAAACCTAATGCAAACACATTTGGTTAACTTCCCAGATGAATATGACTAGGTTTAAAGTTGTTTCATGCCTCAGTTCATCAAGACAAAAAAGTTACTTTCTCAGTACTACTATGCTCTGACATTAAGGAAGTACACATCTGAATTTTACACCAAAGTACTTACTACAAACTAATGGAAACACCTTAGGTTAACTTCCCACATGATTATGAGTAGTTTGAAAGTTGTTTCATGGCTGTACACATCAACACAATAAAGTTGTTATCTCAGTGCATGCAATGCTTAGACAAAACAAATAGTATACATTTCAATTTTACACCAAAGCACTTACTGCAAACCTAATGGAAACACTTTAGGTTAACTTTCCACATGATTCTGAGATGTCTGAAAGTTGTTTCATACCTGTGCACATCAAGACAAAAAAGTTGTTTTCTCAGTGCATGCAATGCTTTTACAATACAAATAGTATACATTTCAATTTTACACCAAAGCACTTACTGCAAACCTAATGGAAACACTTTAGGTTAACTTTCCACATGATTCTGACATGTCTGAAAGTTGTTTCATACCTGTGCACATCAAGACAAAAAAGTTGTTATCTCAGTGAATGCAATGCTTAGGCAATACAAATAGTATACATTTCAATTTTACTACAAAGCACTTACTGCAAACCTAATGGAAACACCTTAGGTTAACTTCCCACATGATTCTGAGATGTCTGAAAGTTGTTTCATGCCTGTGCACATAAAGACAAAAAAGTTGATTTCACGTTGAGTAGAATGCTTTGACATAAAAGCAGTATACATTTGAATTGTACTCAAAAGTCCTGACTGCAAACCTAATGCAAACACATTTGGTTAACTTCCCAGATGAATATGACTAGGTTTAAAGTTGTTTCATGCCTCAGTTCATCAAGACAAAGAAGTTACTTTCTCAGTACTACTATGCTCTGACATTAAGGAAGTACACATCTGAATTTTACACCAAAGTACTTACTGCAAACTAATGGAAACAACTTAGGTTAACTTCCCACATGATTATGAGTAGTTTGAAAGTTGTTTCATGGCTGTACACATCAACACAAAAAAGTTGTTATCTCAGTGCATGCAATGCTTAGACAATACAAATAGTATACATTTCAATTTTACACCAAAGCACTTACTGCAAACCTAATGGAAACAACATAGATTAACTTCCCACATGATTCTGAGATGTCTGAAAGTTGTTTCATACCTGTGCACATCAAGACAAAAAAGTTGTTTTCTCAGTGCATGCAATGCTTTTACAAACAAATAGTATACATTTCAATTTTACACCAAAGCACTTACTGCAGATCTAATGGAAACACCTTAGGTTAACTTTCCACATGATTATGAGTAGTTTGAAAGTTGTTTCATGGCTGTACACATCAACAGAAAAAAGTTGTTATCTCAGTGAATGCAATGCTTAGACAATACAAATAGTATACATTTCAATTTTACTACAAAGCACTTACTGCAAACCTAATGGAAACACCTTAGGTTAACTTCCCACATGATTCTGAGATGTCTGAAAGTTGTTTCATACCTGTACACATAAAGACAAAAAAGTTGATTTCACGGTGAATAGAATGCTTTGACATAAAAGTAGTATACATTTCAATTTTACACCAAAGTACTTACTGCAAACTAATGGAAACACCTTAGGTTAACTTCCCACATTATTATGAGTAGTTTGAAAGTTGTTTCATGGCTGTAGACATCAACACATAAAAGTTGTTATCTCAGTGCATGCAATGCTTAGACAATACAAATAGTATACATTTCAATTTGACACCAAAGTACTTACTGCAAACCTAATGGAAACAACTTAGATTAACTTCCCACATGATTCTGAGATGTCTGAAAGTTGTTTCATACCTGTGCACATCAAGACAAAAAAGTTGTTTTCTCAGTGCACGCAATGCTTTTACAATACATATAGTATACATTTCAATTTCACACCAAAGCACTTACTGCAAACCTAATGGAAACAACTTAGATTAACTTCGCACATGATTCTGAGATGTCTGAAAGTTGTTTCATACCTGTGCACATCAAGACAAAAAAGTTCTTTTCTCAGTGCATGCAATGCTTTTACAATACAAATAGTATACATTTCAATTTTACAGCAAAGCACTTACTGCAAACCTAATGGAAACACTTTAGTTTAACATCCCACATGATTCTGAGATGTCTGAAAGTTGTTTCATACCTGTGCACATAAAGACAAAAAAGTTGATTTCACAGTGAATAGAAAGCTTTGACAGAAAAGCAGTATACATTTCAATTGTACTCAAAAGTCCTGACTGCAAACCTAATGCAAACACATTTGGTTAACTTCCCAGATGAATATGACTAGGTTTAAAGTTGTTTCATGCCTCAGTTCAGCAAGACAAAAAAGTTACTTTCTCAGTACTACTATGCTCTGACATTAAGGAAGTACACATCTGAATTTTACACCAAAGTACTTACTGCAAACTAATGGAAACACCTTAGGTTAACTTCCCACATGATTATGAGTAGTTTGAAAGTTGTTTCATGGCTGTACACATCAACACAATAAAGTTGTTTTCTCAGTGCATGCAATGCTTAGACAAAACAAATAGTATACATTTCAATTTTACACCAAAGCACTTACTGCAAACCTAATGGAAACACTTTAGGTTAACTTTCCACATGATTCTGAGATGTCTGAAAGTTGTTTCATACCTGTGCACATCAAGACAAAAAAGTTGTTATCTCAGTGAATGCAATGCTTAGGCAATACAAATAGTATACATTTCAATTTTACTACAAAGCACTTACTGCAAACCTAATGGAAACACCTTAGGTTAACTTCCCACATGATTCTGAGATGTCTGAAAGTTGTTTCATGCCTGTGCACATAAAGACAAAAAAGTTGATTTCACAGTGAATAGAATGCTTTGACAGAAAAGCAGTATACATTTCAATTGTACTCAAAAGTCCTGACTGCAAACCTAATGCAAACACATTTGGTTAACTTCCCAGATGAATATGACTAGGTTTAAAGTTGTTTCATGCCTCAGTTCATCAAGACAAAAAAGTTACTTTCTCAGTACTACTATGCTCTGACATTAAGGAAGTACACATCTGAATTTTACACCAAAGTACTTACTGCAAACTAATGGAAACACCTTAGGTTAACTTCCCACATGATTATGAGTAGTTTGAAAGTTGTTTCATGGCTGTACACATCAACACAATAAAGTTGTTTTCTCAGTGCATGCAATGCTTAGACAAAACAAATAGTATACATTTCAATTTTACACCAAAGCACTTACTGCAAACCTAATGGAAACACTTTAGGTTAACTTTCCACATGATTCTGAGATGTCTGAAAGTTGTTTCATACCTGTGCACATCAAGACAAAAAAGTTGTTTTCTCAGTGCATGCAATGCTTTTACAATACAAATAGTATACATTTCAATTTTACACCAAAGCACTTACTGCAAACCTAATGGAAACACTTTAGGTTAACTTTCCACATGATTCTGACATGTCTGAAAGTTGTTTCATACCTGTGCACATCAAGACAAAAAAGTTGTTATCTCAGTGAATGCAATGCTTAGGCAATACAAATAGTATACATTTCAATTTTACTACAAAGCACTTACTGCAAACCTAATGGAAACACCTTAGGTTAACTTCCCACATGATTCTGAGATGTCTGAAAGTTGTTTCATGCCTGTGCACATAAAGACAAAAAAGTTGATTTCACGTTGAGTAGAATGCTTTGACATAAAAGCAGTATACATTTGAATTGTACTCAAAAGTCCTGACTGCAAACCTAATGCAAACACATTTGGTTAACTTCCCAGATGAATATGACTAGGTTTAAAGTTGTTTCATGCCTCAGTTCATCAAGACAAAAAAGTTACTTTCTCAGTACTACTATGCTCTGACATTAAGGAAGTACACATCTGAATTTTACACCAAAGTACTTACTGCAAACTAATGGAAACAACTTAGGTTAACTTCCCACATGATTATGAGTAGTTTGAAAGTTGTTTCATGGCTGTACACATCAACACAAAAAAGTTGTTATCTCAGTGCATGCAATGCTTAGACAATACAAATAGTATACATTTCAATTTTACACCAAAGCACTTACTGCAAACCTAATGGAAACAACATAGATTAACTTCCCACATGATTCTGAGATGTCTGAAAGTTGTTTCATACCTGTACACATAAAGACAAAAAAGTTGATTTCACGGTGAATAGAATGCTTTGACATAAAAGTAGTATACATTTCAATTTTACACCAAAGTACTTACTGCAAACTAATGGAAACACCTTAGGTTAACTTCCCACATTATTATGAATAGTTTGAAAGTTGTTTCATGGCTGTAGACATCAACACATAAAAGTTGTTATCTCAGTGCATGCAATGCTTAGACAATACAAATAGTATACATTTCAATTTGACACCAAAGTACTTACTGCAAACCTAATGGAAACAACTTAGATTAACTTCCCACATGATTCTGAGATGTCTGAAAGTTGTTTCATACCTGTGCACATCAAGACAAAAAAGTTGTTTTCTCAGTGCACGCAATGCTTTTACAATACATATAGTATACATTTCAATTTCACACCAAAGCACTTACTGCAAACCTAATGGAAACAACTTAGATTAACTTCCCACATGATTCTGAGATGTCTGAAAGTTGTTTCATACCTGTGCACATCAAGACAAAAAAGTTCTTTTCTCAGTGCATGCAATGCTTTTACAATACAAATAGTATACATTTCAATTTTACAGCAAAGCACTTACTGCAAACCTAATGGAAACAACTTAGGTTAACTTTCCACATGATTCTGACATATCTGCAAGTTGTTTCATACCTGTGCACATCAAGACAAAAAAGTTGTTATCTCAGTGAATGCAATGCTTAGACAATACAAATAGTATACATTTCAATTTTACTACAAAGCACTTAATGCAAACCTAATGGGAACACCTTAGGTTAACTTCCCACATGATTCTGAGATGTCTGAAAGTTGTTTCATACCTGTGCACATAAAGACAAAAAAGTTGATTTCACGGTGAGTAGAATGCGTTGACATAAAAGTAGTATACATTTCAATTTTACAACAAATTACTTACTGCAAACCTAATGGAAACACTTTAGGTTAACTTTCCACATGATTATGAGTAGTTTGAAAGTTGTTTCATGGCTGTACACATCAACACAAAATAGTTGTTATCTCAGTGCATGCAGTGCTTAGACAATACAAATAGTATACATTTCAATTTTACACCAAAGCAGTAACTGCAAACCTAATGGAAACAACTTAGATTCACTGCCCTCATGATTCTGAGATGTCTGAAAGTTGTTTCATACCTGTGCACATCAAGACAAAAAAGTTGTTTTCTCAGTGCATGCAATGCTTTTACAATACAAATAGTATACATATCAATTTTACACCAAAGCACTTACTGCAAACCTAATGGAAACACTTTAGTTTAACTTCCCACATGATTCTGAGATGTCTGAAAGTTGTTTCATACCTGTGCACATAAAGACAAAAAAGTTGATTTCACAGTGAATCGAATGCTTTGACAGAAAAGTAGTATACATTTCATTTGTACTCAAAAGTCCTGACTGCAAACCTAATGCAAACACATTTGGTTAACTTCCCAGATGAATATGACTAGGTTTAAAGTTGTTTCATGCCTCAGTTCATCAAGACAAAGAAGTTACTTTCTCAGTACTACTATGCTCTGACATTAAGGAAGTACACAACTGAATTTTACACCAAAGTACTTACTGCAAACTAATGGAAACACCTTAGGTTAACTTCCCACATGATTATGAGTAGTTTGAAAGTTGTTTCATGGCTGTACACATCAACACAATAAAGTTGTTTTCTCAGTGCATGCAATGCTTAGACAAAACAAATAGTATACATTTCAATTTTACACCAAAGCACTTACTGCAAACCTAATGGAAACACTTTAGGTTAACTTTCCACATGATTCTGACATGTCTGAAAGTTGTTTCATACCTGTGCACATCAAGACAAAAAAGTTGTTATCACAGTGAATGCAATGCTTAGGCAATACAAATAGTATACATTTCAATTTTACTACAAAGCACTTACTGCAAACCTAATGGAAACACCTTAGGTTAACTTCCCACATGATTCTGAGATGTCTGCAAGTTGTTTCATGCCTGTACACATAAAGACAAAAAAGTTGATTTCACGTTGAGTAGAATGCTTTGACATAAAAGCAGTATACATTTGAATTGTACTCAAAAGTCCTGACTGCAAACCTAATGCAAACACATTTGGTTAACTTCCCAGATGAATATGACTAGGTTTAAAGTTGTTTCATGCCTCAGTTCATCAAGACAAAAAAGTTACTTTCTCAGTACTACTATGCTCTGACATTAAGGAAGTACACATCTGAATTTTACACCAAAGTACTTACTGCAAACTAATGGAAACAACTTAGGTTAACTTCCCACATGATTATGAGTAGTTTGAAAGTTGTTTCATGGCTGTACACATCAACACAAAAAAGTTGTTATCTCAGTGCATGCAATGCTTAGACAATACAAATAGTATACATTTCAATTTTACACCAAAGCACTTACTGCAAACCTAATGGAAACAACATAGATTAACTTCCCACATGATTCTGAGATGTCTGAAAGTTGTTTCATACCTGTGCACATCAAGACAAAAAAGTTGTTTTCTCAGTGCATGCAATGCTTTTACAAACAAATAGTATACATTTCAATTTTACACCAAAGCACTTACTGCAGATCTAATGGAAACACCTTAGGTTAACTTTCCACATGATTATGAGTAGTTTGAAAGTTGTTTCATGGCTGTACACATCAACAGAAAAAAGTTGTTATCTCAGTGAATGCAATGCTTAGACAATACAAATAGTATACATTTCAATTTTACTACAAAGCACTTACTGCAAACCTAATGGAAACACCTTAGGTTAACTTCCCACATGATTCTGAGATGTCTGAAAGTTGTTTCATACCTGTACACATAAAGACAAAAAAGTTGATTTCACGGTGAATAGAATGCTTTGACATAAAAGTAGTATACATTTCAATTTTACACCAAAGTACTTACTGCAAACTAATGGAAACACCTTAGGTTAACTTCCCACATTATTATGAGTAGTTTGAAAGTTGTTTCATGGCTGTAGACATCAACACATAAAAGTTGTTATCTCAGTGCATGCAATGCTTAGACAATACAAATAATATACATTTCAATTTGACACCAAAGTACTTACTGCAAACCTAATGGAAACAACTTAGATTAACTTCCCACATGATTCTGAGATGTCTGAAAGTTGTTTCATACCTGTGCACATCAAGACAAAAAAGTTGTTTTCTCAGTGCACGCAATGCTTTTACAATACATATAGTATACATTTCAATTTCACACCAAAGCACTTACTGCAAACCTAATGGAAACAACTTAGATTAACTTCCCACATGATTCTGAGATGTCTGAAAGTTGTTTAATACCTGTGCACATCAAGACAAAAAAGTTCTTTTCTCAGTGCATGCAATGCTTTTACAATACAAATAGTATACATTTCAATTTTACAGCAAAGCACTTACTGCAAACCTAATGGAAACACTTTAGTTTAACATCCCACATGATTCTGAGATGTCTGAAAGTTGTTTCATACCTGTGCACATAAAGACAAAAAAGTTGATTTCACAGTGAATAGAATGCTTTGACAGAAAAGCAGTATACATTTCAATTGTACTCAAAAGTCCTGACTGCAAACCTAATGCAAACACATTTGGTTAACTTCCCAGATGAATATGACTAGGTTTAAAGTTGTTTCATGCCTCAGTTCATCAAGACAAAAAAGTTACTTTCTCAGTACTACTATGCTCTGACATTAAGGAAGTACACATCTGAATTTTACACCAAAGTACTTACTACAAACTAATGGAAACACCTTAGGTTAACTTCCCACATGATTATGAGTAGTTTGAAAGTTGTTTCATGGCTGTACACATCAACACAATAAAGTTGTTATCTCAGTGCATGCAATGCTTAGACAAAACAAATAGTATACATTTCAATTTTACACCAAAGCACTTACTGCAAACCTAATGGAAACACTTTAGGTTAACTTTCCACATGATTCTGAGATGTCTGAAAGTTGTTTCATACCTGTGCACATCAAGACAAAAAAGTTGTTTTCTCAGTGCATGCAATGCTTTTACAATACAAATAGTATACATTTCAATTTTACACCAAAGCACTTACTGCAAACCTAATGGAAACACTTTAGGTTAACTTTCCACATGATTCTGACATGTCTGAAAGTTGTTTCATACCTGTGCACATCAAGACAAAAAAGTTGTTATCTCAGTGAATGCAATGCTTAGGCAATACAAATAGTATACATTTCAATTTTACTACAAAGCACTTACTGCAAACCTAATGGAAACACCTTAGGTTAACTTCCCACATGATTCTGAGATGTCTGAAAGTTGTTTCATGCCTGTGCACATAAAGACAAAAAAGTTGATTTCACGTTGAGTAGAATGCTTTGACATAAAAGCAGTATACATTTGAATTGTACTCAAAAGTCCTGACTGCAAACCTAATGCAAACACATTTGGTTAACTTCCCAGATGAATATGACTAGGTTTAAAGTTGTTTCATGCCTCAGTTCATCAAGACAAAAAAGTTACTTTCTCAGTACTACTATGCTCTGACATTAAGGAAGTACACATCTGAATTTTACACCAAAGTACTTACTGCAAACTAATGGAAACAACTTAGGTTAACTTCCCACATGATTATGAGTAGTTTGAAAGTTGTTTCATGGCTGTACACATCAACACAAAAAAGTTGTTATCTCAGTGCATGCAATGCTTAGACAATACAAATAGTATACATTTCAATTTTACACCAAAGCACTTACTGCAAACCTAATGGAAACAACATAGATTAACTTCCCACATGATTCTGAGATGTCTGAAAGTTGTTTCATACCTGTGCACATCAAGACAAAAAAGTTGTTTTCTCAGTGCATGCAATGCTTTTACAAACAAATAGTATACATTTCAATTTTACACCAAAGCACTTACTGCAGATCTAATGGAAACACCTTAGGTTAACTTTCCACATGATTATGAGTAGTTTGAAAGTTGTTTCATGGCTGTACACATCAACAGAAAAAAGTTGTTATCTCAGTGAATGCAATGCTTAGACAATACAAATAGTATACATTTCAATTTTACTACAAAGCACTTACTGCAAACCTAATGGAAACACCTTAGGTTAACTTCCCACATGATTCTGAGATCTCTGAAAGTTGTTTCATACCTGTACACATAAAGACAAAAAAGTTGATTTCACGGTGAATAGAATGCTTTGACATAAAAGTAGTATACATTTCAATTTTACACCAAAGTACTTACTGCAAACTAATGGAAACACCTTAGGTTAACTTCCCACATGATTATGAGTAGTTTGAAAGTTGTTTCATGGCTGTACACATCAACACAAAAAAGTTGTTATCTCAGTGCATGCAATGCTTAGACAATACAAATAGTATACATTTCAATTTTACACCAAAGCACTTACTGCAAACCTAATGGAAACAACATAGATTAACTTCCCACATGATTCTGAGATGTCTGAAAGTTGTTTCATACCTGTACACATAAAGACAAAAAAGTTGATTTCACGGTGAATAGAATGCTTTGACATAAAAGTAGTATACATTTCAATTTTACACCAAAGTACTTACTGCAAACTAATGGAAACACCTTAGGTTAACTTCCCACATTATTATGAATAGTTTGAAAGTTGTTTCATGGCTGTAGACATCAACACATAAAAGTTGTTATCTCAGTGCATGCAATGCTTAGACAATACAAATAGTATACATTTCAATTTGACACCAAAGTACTTACTGCAAACCTAATGGAAACAACTTAGATTAACTTCCCACATGATTCTGAGATGTCTGAAAGTTGTTTCATACCTGTGCACATCAAGACAAAAAAGTTGTTTTCTCAGTGCACGCAATGCTTTTACAATACATATAGTATACATTTCAATTTCACACCAAAGCACTTACTGCAAACCTAATGGAAACAACTTAGATTAACTTCCCACATGATTCTGAGATGTCTGAAAGTTGTTTCATACCTGTGCACATCAAGACAAAAAAGTTCTTTTCTCAGTGCATGCAATGCTTTTACAATACAAATAGTATACATTTCAATTTTACAGCAAAGCACTTACTGCAAACCTAATGGAAACAACTTAGGTTAACTTTCCACATGATTCTGACATATCTGCAAGTTGTTTCATACCTGTGCACATCAAGACAAAAAAGTTGTTATCTCAGTGAATGCAATGCTTAGACAAAACAAATAGTATACATTTCAATTTTACTACAAAGCACTTAATGCAAACCTAATGGAAACACCTTAGGTTAACTTCCCACATGATTCTGAGATGTCTGAAAGTCGTTTCATACCTGTGCACATAAAGACAAAAAAGTTGATTTCACGGTGAGTAGAATGCGTTGACATAAAAGTAGTATACATTTCAATTTTACAACAAATTACTTACTGCAAACCTAATGGAAACACTTTAGGTTAACTTTCCACATGATTATGAGTAGTTTGAAAGTTGTTTCATGGCTGTACACATCAACACAAAATAGTTGTTATCTCAGTGCATGCAGTGCTTAGACAATACAAATAGTATACATTTCAATTTTACACCAAAGCAGTAACTGCAAACCTAATGGAAACAACTTAGATTCACTGCCCTCATGATTCTGAGATGTCTGAAAGTTGTTTCATACCTGTGCACATCAAGACAAAAAAGTTGTTTTCTCAGTGCATGCAATGCTTTTACAATACAAATAGTATACATATCAATTTTACACCAAAGCACTTACTGCAAACCTAATGGAAACACTTTAGTTTAACTTCCCACATGATTCTGAGATGTCTGAAAGTTGTTTCATACCTGTGCACATAAAGACAAAAAAGTTGATTTCACAGTGAATCGAATGCTTTGACAGAAAAGTAGTATACATTTCATTTGTACTCAAAAGTCCTGACTGCAAACCTAATGCAAACACATTTGGTTAACTTCCCAGATGAATATGACTAGGTTTAAAGTTGTTTCATGCCTCAGTTCATCAAGACAAAAAAGTTACTTTCTCAGTACTACTATGCTCTGACATTAAGGAAGTACACAACTGAATTTTACACCAAAGTACTTACTGCAAACTAATGGAAACACCTTAGGTTAACTTCCCACATGATTATGAGTAGTTTGAAAGTTGTTTCATGGCTGTACACATCAACACAATGAAGTTGTTTTCTCAGTGCATGCAATGCTTAGACAAAACAAATAGTATACATTTCAATTTTACACCAAAGCACTTACTGCAAACCTAATGGAAACACTTTAGGTTAACTTTCCACATGATTCTGAGATGTCTGAAAGTTGTTTCATACCTGTGCACATCAAGACAAAAAAGTTGTTTTCTCAGTGCATGCAATGCTTTTACAATACAAATAGTATACATTTCAATTTTACACCAAAGCACTTACTGCAAACCTAATGGAAACACTTTAGGTTAACTTTCCACATGATTCTGACATGTCTGAAAGTTGTTTCATACCTGTGCACATCAAGACAAAAAAGTTGTTATCTCAGTGAATGCAATGCTTAGGCAATACAAATAGTATACATTTCAATTTTACTACAAAGCACTTACTGCAAACCTAATGGAAACACCTTAGGTTAACTTCCCACATGATTCTGAGATGTCTGCAAGTTGTTTCATGCCTGTACACATAAAGACAAAAAAGTTGATTTCACGTTGAGTAGAATGCTTTGACATAAAAGCAGTATACATTTGAATTGTACTCAAAAGTCCTGACTGCAAACCTAATGCAAACACATTTGGTTAACTTCCCAGATGAATATGACTAGGTTTAAAGTTGTTTCATGCCTCAGTTCATCAAGACAAAAAAGTTACTTTCTCAGTACTACTATGCTCTGACATTAAGGAAGTACACATCTGAATTTTACACCAAAGTACTTACTGCAAACTAATGGAAACAACTTAGGTTAACTTCCCACATGATTATGAGTAGTTTGAAAGTTGTTTCATGGCTGTACACATCAACACAAAAAAGTTGTTATCTCAGTGCATGCAATGCTTAGACAATACAAATAGTATACATTTCAATTTTACACCAAAGCACTTACTGCAAACCTAATGGAAACAACATAGATTAACTTCCCACATGATTCTGAGATGTCTGAAAGTTGTTTCATACCTGTGCACATCAAGACAAAAAAGTTGTTTTCTCAGTGCATGCAATGCTTTTACAAACAAATAGTATACATTTCAATTTTACACCAAAGCACTTACTGCAGATCTAATGGAAACACCTTAGGTTAACTTTCCACATGATTATGAGTAGTTTGAAAGTTGTTTCATGGCTGTACACATCAACAGAAAAAAGTTGTTATCTCAGTGAATGCAATGCTTAGACAATACAAATAGTATACATTTCAATTTTACTACAAAGCACTTACTGCAAACCTAATGGAAACACCTTAGGTTAACTTCCCACATGATTCTGAGATGTCTGAAAGTTGTTTCATACCTGTACACATAAAGACAAAAAAGTTGATTTCACGGTGAATAGAATGCTTTGACATAAAAGTAGTATACATTTCAATTTTACACCAAAGTACTTACTGCAAACTAATGGAAACACCTTAGGTTAACTTCCCACATTATTATGAGTAGTTTGAAAGTTGTTTCATGGCTGTAGACATCAACACATAAAAGTTGTTATCTCAGTGCATGCAATGCTTAGACAATACAAATAATATACATTTCAATTTGACACCAAAGTACTTACTGCAAACCTAATGGAAACAACTTAGATTAACTTCCCACATGATTCTGAGATGTCTGAAAGTTGTTTCATACCTGTGCACATCAAGACAAAAAAGTTGTTTTCTCAGTGCACGCAATGCTTTTACAATACATATAGTATACATTTCAATTTCACACCAAAGCACTTACTGCAAACCTAATGGAAACAACTTAGATTAACTTCCCACATGATTCTGAGATGTCTGAAAGTTGTTTCATACCTGTGCACATCAAGACAAAAAAGTTCTTTTCTCAGTGCATGCAATGCTTTTACAATACAAATAGTATACATTTCAATTTTACAGCAAAGCACTTACTGCAAACCTAATGGAAACACTTTAGTTTAACATCCCACATGATTCTGAGATGTCTGAAAGTTGTTTCATACCTGTGCACATAAAGACAAAAAAGTTGATTTCACAGTGAATAGAATGCTTTGACAGAAAAGCAGTATACATTTCAATTGTACTCAAAAGTCCTGACTGCAAACCTAATGCAAACACATTTGGTTAACTTCCCAGATGAATATGACTAGGTTTAAAGTTGTTTCATGCCTCAGTTCATCAAGACAAAAAAGTTACTTTCTCAGTACTACTATGCTCTGACATTAAGGAAGTACACATCTGAATTTTACACCAAAGTACTTACTACAAACTAATGGAAACACCTTAGGTTAACTTCCCACATGATTATGAGTAGTTTGAAAGTTGTTTCATGGCTGTACACATCAACACAATAAAGTTGTTATCTCAGTGCATGCAATGCTTAGACAAAACAAATAGTATACATTTCAATTTTACACCAAAGCACTTACTGCAAACCTAATGGAAACACTTTAGGTTAACTTTCCACATGATTCTGAGATGTCTGAAAGTTGTTTCATACCTGTGCACATCAAGACAAAAAAGTTGTTTTCTCAGTGCATGCAATGCTTTTACAATACAAATAGTATACATTTCAATTTTACACCAAAGCACTTACTGCAAACCTAATGGAAACACTTTAGGTTAACTTTCCACATGATTCTGACATGTCTGAAAGTTGTTTCGTACCTGTGCACATCAAGACAAAAAAGTTGTTATCTCAGTGAATGCAATGCTTAGGCAATACAAATAGTATACATTTCAATTTTACTACAAAGCACTTACTGCAAACCTAATGGAAACACCTTAGGTTAACTTCCCACATGATTCTGAGATGTCTGAAAGTTGTTTCATGCCTGTGCACATAAAGACAAAAAAGTTGATTTCACGTTGAGTAGAATGCTTTGACATAAAAGCAGTATACATTTGAATTGTACTCAAAAGTCCTGACTGCAAACCTAATGCAAACACATTTGGTTAACTTCCCAGATGAATATGACTAGGTTTAAAGTTGTTTCATGCCTCAGTTCATCAAGACAAAGAAGTTACTTTCTCAGTACTACTATGCTCTGACATTAAGGAAGTACACATCTGAATTTTACACCAAAGTACTTACTGCAAACTAATGGAAACAACTTAGGTTAACTTCCCACATGATTATGAGTAGTTTGAAAGTTGTTTCATGGCTGTACACATCAACACAAAAAAGTTGTTATCTCAGTGCATGCAATGCTTAGACAATACAAATAGTATACATTTCAATTTTACACCAAAGCACTTACTGCAAACCTAATGGAAACAACATAGATTAACTTCCCACATGATTCTGAGATGTCTGAAAGTTGTTTCATACCTGTGCACATCAAGACAAAAAAGTTGTTTTCTCAGTGCATGCAATGCTTTTACAAACAAATAGTATACATTTCAATTTTACACCAAAGCACTTACTGCAGATCTAATGGAAACACCTTAGGTTAACTTTCCACATGATTATGAGTAGTTTGAAAGTTGTTTCATGGCTGTACACATCAACAGAAAAAAGTTGTTATCTCAGTGAATGCAATGCTTAGACAATACAAATAGTATACATTTCAATTTTACTACAAAGCACTTACTGCAAACCTAATGGAAACACCTTAGGTTAACTTCCCACATGATTCTGAGATGTCTGAAAGTTGTTTCATACCTGTACACATAAAGACAAAAAAGTTGATTTCACGGTGAATAGAATGCTTTGACATAAAAGTAGTATACATTTCAATTTTACACCAAAGTACTTACTGCAAACTAATGGAAACACCTTAGGTTAACTTCCCACATTATTATGAGTAGTTTGAAAGTTGTTTCATGGCTGTAGACATCAACACATAAAAGTTGTTATCTCAGTGCATGCAATGCTTAGACAATACAAATAGTATACATTTCAATTTGACACCAAAGTACTTACTGCAAACCTAATGGAAACAACTTAGATTAACTTCCCACATGATTCTGAGATGTCTGAAAGTTGTTTCATACCTGTGCACATCAAGACAAAAAAGTTGTTTTCTCAGTGCACGCAATGCTTTTACAATACATATAGTATACATTTCAATTTCACACCAAAGCACTTACTGCAAACCTAATGGAAACAACTTAGATTAACTTCGCACATGATTCTGAGATGTCTGAAAGTTGTTTCATACCTGTGCACATCAAGACAAAAAAGTTCTTTTCTCAGTGCATGCAATGCTTTTACAATACAAATAGTATACATTTCAATTTTACAGCAAAGCACTTACTGCAAACCTAATGGAAACACTTTAGTTTAACATCCCACATGATTCTGAGATGTCTGAAAGTTGTTTCATACCTGTGCACATAAAGACAAAAAAGTTGATTTCACAGTGAATAGAAAGCTTTGACAGAAAAGCAGTATACATTTCAATTGTACTCAAAAGTCCTGACTGCAAACCTAATGCAAACACATTTGGTTAACTTCCCAGATGAATATGACTAGGTTTAAAGTTGTTTCATGCCTCAGTTCAGCAAGACAAAAAAGTTACTTTCTCAGTACTACTATGCTCTGACATTAAGGAAGTACACATCTGAATTTTACACCAAAGTACTTACTGCAAACTAATGGAAACACCTTAGGTTAACTTCCCACATGATTATGAGTAGTTTGAAAGTTGTTTCATGGCTGTACACATCAACACAATAAAGTTGTTTTCTCAGTGCATGCAATGCTTAGACAAAACAAATAGTATACATTTCAATTTTACACCAAAGCACTTACTGCAAACCTAATGGAAACACTTTAGGTTAACTTTCCACATGATTCTGAGATGTCTGAAAGTTGTTTCATACCTGTGCACATCAAGACAAAAAAGTTGTTATCTCAGTGAATGCAATGCTTAGGCAATACAAATAGTATACATTTCAATTTTACTACAAAGCACTTACTGCAAACCTAATGGAAACACCTTAGGTTAACTTCCCACATGATTCTGAGATGTCTGAAAGTTGTTTCATGCCTGTGCACATAAAGACAAAAAAGTTGATTTCACGTTGAGTAGAATGCTTTGACATAAAAGCAGTATACATTTGAATTGTACTCAAAAGTCCTGACTGCAAACCTAATGCAAACACATTTGGTTAACTTCCCAGATGAATATGACTAGGTTTAAAGTTGTTTCATGCCTCAGTTCATCAAGACAAAAAAGTTACTTTCTCAGTACTACTATGCTCTGACATTAAGGAAGTACACATCTGAATTTTACACCAAAGTACTTACTGCAAACTAATGGAAACAACTTAGGTTAACTTCCCACATGATTATGAGTAGTTTGAAAGTTGTTTCATGGCTGTACACATCAACACAAAAAAGTTGTTATCTCAGTGCATGCAATGCTTAGACAATACAAATAGTATACATTTCAATTTTACACCAAAGCACTTACTGCAAACCTAATGGAAACAACATAGATTAACTTCCCACATGATTCTGAGATGTCTGAAAGTTGTTTCATACCTGTGCACATCAAGACAAAAAAGTTGTTTTCTCAGTGCATGCAATGCTTTTACAAACAAATAGTATACATTTCAATTTTACACCAAAGCACTTACTGCAGATCTAATGGAAACACCTTAGGTTAACTTTCCACATGATTATGAGTAGTTTGAAAGTTGTTTCATGGCTGTACACATCAACAGAAAAAAGTTGTTATCTCAGTGAATGCAATGCTTAGACAATACAAATAGTATACATTTCAATTTTACTACAAAGCACTTACTGCAAACCTAATGGAAACACCTTAGGTTAACTTCCCACATGATTCTGAGATGTCTGAAAGTTGTTTCATACCTGTACAGATAAAGACAAAAAAGTTGATTTCACGGTGAATAGAATGCTTTGACATAAAAGTAGTATACATTTCAATTTTACACCAAAGTACTTACTGCAAACTAATGGAAACACCTTAGGTTAACTTCCCACATTATTATGAGTAGTTTGAAAGTTGTTTCATGGCTGTAGACATCAACACATAAAAGTTGTTATCTCAGTGCATGCAATGCTTAGACAATACAAATAGTATACATTTCAATTTGACACCAAAGTACTTACTGCAAACCTAATGGAAACAACTTAGATTAACTTCCCACATGATTCTGAGATGTCTGAAAGTTGTTTCATACCTGTGCACATCAAGACAAAAAAGTTGTTTTCTCAGTGCACGCAATGCTTTTACAATACATATAGTATACATTTCAATTTCACACCAAAGCACTTACTGCAAACCTAATGGAAACAACTTAGATTGACTTCCCACATGATTCTGAGATGTCTGAAAGTTGTTTCATACCTGTGCACATCAAGACAAAAAAGTTCTTTTCTCAGTGCATGCAATGCTTTTACAATACAAATAGTATACATTTCAATTTTACAGCAAAGCACTTACTGCAAACCTAATGGAAACACTTTAGTTTAACATCCCACATGATTCTGAGATGTCTGAAAGTTGTTTCATACCTGTGCACATAAAGACAAAAAAGTTGATTTCACAGTGAATAGAATGCTTTGACAGAAAAGCAGTATACATTTCAATTGTACTCAAAAGTCCTGACTGCAAACCTAATGCAAACACATTTGGTTAACTTCCCAGATGAATATGACTAGGTTTAAAGTGGTTTCATGCCTCAGTTCATCAAGACAAAAAAGTTACTTTCTCAGTACTACTATGCTCTGACATTAAGGAAGTACACATCTGAATTTTACACCAAAGTACTTACTGCAAACTAATGGAAACACCTTAGGTTAACTTCCCACATGATTATGAGTAGTTTGAAAGTTGTTTCATGGCTGTACACATCAACACAATAAAGTTGTTTTCTCAGTGCATGCAATGCTTAGACAAAACAAATAGTATACATTTCAATTTTACACCAAAGCACTTACTGCAAACCTAATGGAAACACTTTAGGTTAACTTTCCACATGATTCTGACATGTCTGAAAGTTGTTTCATACCTGTGCACATCAAGACAAAAAAGTTGTTATCTCAGTGAATGCAATGCTTAGGCAATACAAATAGTATACATTTCAATTTTACTACAAAGCACTTACTGCAAACCTAATGGAAACACCTTAGGTTAACTTCCCACATGATTCTGAGATGTCTGAAAGTTGTTTCATACCTGTGCACATCAAGACAAAAAAGTTCTTTTCTCAGTGCATGCAATGCTTTTATAATACAAATAGTATACATTTCAATTTTACACCAAAGCACTTACTGCAAACGTAATGGAAACACTTTAGGTTAACTTTCCACATGATTCTGACATGTCTGAAAGTTGTTTCATACCTGTGCACATCAAGACAAAAAAGTTGTTATCTCAGTGAATGCAATGCTTAGGCAATACAAATAGTATACATTTCAATTTCACTACAAAGTACTTACTGCAAACCTAATGGAAACAACTTAGGTTAACTTCCCACATGATTCTGAGATGTCTGAAAGTTGTTTCATGCCTGTACACATAAAGACAAAAAAGTTGATTTCACGTTGAGTAGAATGCTTTGACATAAAAGCAGTATACATTTGAATTGTACTCAAAAGTCCTGACTGCAAACCTAATGCAAACACATTTGGTTAACTTCCCAGATGAATATGACTAGGTTTAAAGTTGTTTCATGCCTCAGTTCATCAAGACAAAAAAGTTACTTTCTCAGTACTACTATGCTCTGACATTAAGGAAGTACACATCTGAATTTTACACCAAAGTACTTACTGCAAACTAATGGAAACAACTTAGGTTAACTTCCCACATGATTATGAGTAGTTTGAAAGTTGTTTCATGGCTGTACACATCAACACAAAAAAGTTGTTATCTCAGTGCATGCAATGCTTAGACAATACAAATAGTATACATTTCAATTTTACACCAAAGCACTTACTGCAAACCTAATGGAAACAACATAGATTAACTTCCCACATGATTCTGAGATGTCTGAAAGTTGTTTCATACCTGTGCACATCAAGACAAAAAAGTTGTTTTCTCAGTGCATGCAATGCTTTTACAAACAAATAGTATACATTTCAATTTTACACCAAAGCACTTACTGCAGATCTAATGGAAACACCTTAGGTTAACTTTCCACATGATTATGAGTAGTTTGAAAGTTGTTTCATGGCTGTACACATCAACAGAAAAAAGTTGTTATCTCAGTGAATGCAATGCTTAGACAATACAAATAGTATACATTTCAATTTTACTACAAAGCACTTACTGCAAACCTAATGGAAACACCTTAGGTTAACTTCCCACATGATTCTGAGATGTCTGAAAGTTGTTTCATACCTGTACAGATAAAGACAAAAAAGTTGATTTCACGGTGAATAGAATGCTTTGACATAAAAGTAGTATACATTTCAATTTTACACCAAAGTACTTACTGCAAACTAATGGAAACACCTTAGGTTAACTTCCCACATTATTATGAGTAGTTTGAAAGTTGTTTCATGGCTGTAGACATCAACACATAAAAGTTGTTATCTCAGTGCATGCAATGCTTAGACAATACAAATAGTATACATTTCAATTTGACACCAAAGTACTTACTGCAAACCTAATGGAAACAACTTAGATTAACTTCCCACATGATTCTGAGATGTCTGAAAGTTGTTTCATACCTGTGCACATCAAGACAAAAAAGTTGTTTTCTCAGTGCACGCAATGCTTTTACAATACATATAGTATACATTTCAATTTCACACCAAAGCACTTACTGCAAACCTAATGGAAACAACTTAGATTGACTTCCCACATGATTCTGAGATGTCTGAAAGTTGTTTCATACCTGTGCACATCAAGACAAAAAAGTTGTTTTCTCAGTGCATGCAATGCTTTTACAATACAAATAGTATACATTTCAATTTTACAGCAAAGCACTTACTGCAAACCTAATGGAAACACTTTAGTTTAACATCCCACATGATTCTGAGATGTCTGAAAGTTGTTTCATACCTGTGCACATAAAGACAAAAAAGTTGATTTCACAGTGAATAGAATGCTTTGACAGAAAAGCAGTATACATTTCAATTGTACTCAAAAGTCCTGACTGCAAACCTAATGCAAACACATTTGGTTAACTTCCCAGATGAATATGACTAGGTTTAAAGTGGTTTCATGCCTCAGTTCATCAAGACAAAAAAGTTACTTTCTCAGTACTACTATGCTCTGACATTAAGGAAGTACACATCTGAATTTTACACCAAAGTACTTACTGCAAACTAATGGAAACACCTTAGGTTAACTTCCCACATGATTATGAGTAGTTTGAAAGTTGTTTCATGGCTGTACACATCAACACAATAAAGTTGTTTTCTCAGTGCATGCAATGCTTAGACAAAACAAATAGTATACATTTCAATTTTACACCAAAGCACTTACTGCAAACCTAATGGAAACACTTTAGGTTAACTTTCCACATGATTCTGACATGTCTGAAAGTTGTTTCATACCTGTGCACATCAAGACAAAAAAGTTGTTATCTCAGTGAATGCAATGCTTAGGCAATACAAATAGTATACATTTCAATTTTACTACAAAGCACTTACTGCAAACCTAATGGAAACACCTTAGGTTAACTTCCCACATGATTCTGAGATGTCTGAAAGTTGTTTCATACCTGTGCACATCAAGACAAAAAAGTTCTTTTCTCAGTGCATGCAATGCTTTTATAATACAAATAGTATACATTTCAATTTTACACCAAAGCACTTACTGCAAACGTAATGGAAACACTTTAGGTTAACTTTCCACATGATTCTGACATGTCTGAAAGTTGTTTCATACCTGTGCACATCAAGACAAAAAAGTTGTTATCTCAGTGAATGCAATGCTTAGGCAATACAAATAGTATACATTTCAATTTCACTACAAAGTACTTACTGCAAACCTAATGGAAACAACTTAGGTTAACTTCCCACATGATTCTGAGATGTCTGAAAGTTGTTCCATGCCTGTACACATAAAGACAAAAAAGTTGATTTCACGTTGAGTAGAATGCTTTGACATAAAAGCAGTATACATTTGAATTGTACTCAAAAGTCCTGACTGCAAACCTAATGCAAACACATTTGGTTAACTTCCCAGATGAATATGACTAGGTTTAAAGTTGTTTCATGCCTCAGTTCATCAAGACAAAAAAGTTACTTTCTCAGTACTACTATGCTCTGACATTAAGGAAGTACACATCTGAATTTTACACCAAAGTACTTACTGCAAACTAATGGAAACAACTTAGGTTAACTTCCCACATCATTATGAGTAGTTTGAAAGTTGTTTCATGGCTGTACACATCAACACAAAATAGTTGTTATCTCAGTGCATGCAGTGCTTAGACAATACAAATAGTATACATTTCAATTTTACACCAAAGCAGTAACTGCAAACCTAATGGAAACAACTTAGATTCACTGCCCTCATGATTCTGAGATGTCTGAAAGTTGTTTCATACCTGTGCACATCAAGACAAAAAAGTTGTTTTCTCAGTGCATGCAATGCTTTTACAATACAAATAGTATACATTTCAATTTTACACCAAAGCACTTACTGCAAACCTAATGGAAACACTTTAGTTTAACTTCCCACATGATTCTGAGATGTCTGAAAGTTGTTTCATACCTGTGCACATAAAGACAAAAAAGTTGATTTCACAGTGAATCGAATGCTTTGACAGAAAAGTAGTATACATTTCATTTGTACTCAAAAGTCCTGACTGCAAACCTAATGCAAACACATTTGGTTAACTTCCCAGATGAATATGACTAGGTTTAAAGTTGTTTCATGCCTCAGTTCATCAAGACAAAAAAGTTACTTTCTCAGTACTACTATGCTCTGACATTAAGGAAGTACACATCTGAATTTTACACCAAAGTACTTACTGCAAACTAATGGAAACACCTTAGGTTAACTTCCCACATGATTATGAGTAGTTTGAAAGTTGTTTCATGGCTGTACACATCAACACAATAAAGTTGTTTTCTCAGTGCATGACTACTATGCTCTGACATTAAGGAAGTACACATCTGAATTTTACACCAAAGTACTTACTGCAAACTAATGGAAACAACTTAGGTTAACTTCCCACATGATTATGAGTAGTTTGAAAGTTGTTTCATGGCTGTACACATCAACACAAAATAGTTGTTATCTCAGTGCATGCAGTGCTTAGACAATACAAATAGTATACATTTCAATTTTACACCAAAGCAGTAACTGCAAACCTAATGGAAACAACTTAGATTCACTGCCCTCATGATTCTGAGATGTCTGAAAGTTGTTTCATACCTGTGCACATCAAGACAAAAAAGATGTTTTCTCAGTGCATGCAATGCTTTTACAATACAAATAGTATACATTTCAATTTTACACCAAAGCACTTACTGCAAACCTAATGGAAACACTTTAGTTTAACTTCCCACATGATTCTGAGATGTCTGAAAGTTGTTTCATACCTGTGCACATAAAGACAAAAAAGTTGATTTCACAGTGAATCGAATGCTTTGACAGAAAAGTAGTATACATTTCATTTGTACTCAAAAGTCCTGACTGCAAACCTAATGCAAACACATTTGGTTAACTTCCCAGATGAATATGACTAGGTTTAAAGTTGTTTCATGCCTCAGTTCATCAAGACAAAAAAGTTACTTTCTCAGTACTACTATGCTCTGACATTAAGGAAGTACACATCTGAATTTTACACCAAAGTACTTACTGCAAACTAATGGAAACACCTTAGGTTAACTTTCCACATGATTATGAGTAGTTTGAAAGTTGTTTCATGGCTGTACACATCAACAGAAAAAAGTTGTTATCTCAGTGAATGCAATGCTTAGACAATACAAATAGTATACATTTCAATTTTACTACAAAGCACTTACTGCAAACCTAATGGAAACACCTTAGGTTAACTTCCCACATGATTCTGAGATGTCTGAAAGTTGTTTCATACCTGTACACATAAAGACAAAAAAGTTGATTTCACGGTGAATAGAATGCTTTGACATAAAAGTAGTATACATTTCAATTTTACACCAAAGTACTTACTGCAAACTAATGGAAACACCTTAGGTTAACTTCCCACATTATTATGAGTAGTTTGAAAGTTGTTTCATGGCTGTAGACATCAACACATAAAAGTTGTTATCTCAGTGCATGCAATGCTTAGACAATACAAATAGTATACATTTCAATTTGACACCAAAGTACTTACTGCAAACCTAATGGAAACAACTTAGATTAACTTCCCACATGATTCTGAGATGTCTGAAAGTTGTTTCATACCTGTGCACATAAAGACAAAAAAGTTGATTTCACAGTGAATCGAATGCTTTGACAGAAAAGTAGTATACATTTCATTTGTACTCAAAAGTCCTGACTGCAAACCTAATGCAAACACATTTGGTTAACTTCCCAGATGAATATGACTAGGTTTAAAGTTGTTTCATGCCTCAGTTCATCAAGACAAAAAAGTTACTTTCTCAGTACTACTATGCTCTGACATTAAGGAAGTACACATCTGAATTTTACACCAAAGTACTTACTGCAAACTAATGGAAACACCTTAGGTTAACTTCCCACATGATTATGAGTAGTTTGAAAGTTGTTTCATGGCTGTACACATCAACACAATAAAGTTGTTTTCTCAGTGCATGCAATGCTTAGACAAAACAAATAGTATACATTTCAATTTTACACCAAAGTACTTACTGCAAACCTAATGGAAACACTTTAGGTTAACTTTCCACATGATTCTGAGATGTCTGAAAGTTGTTTCATACCTGTGCACATCAAGACAAAAAAGTTGTTTTCTGAGTGCATGCAATACTTTTACAATACAAATAGTATACATTTCAATGTTACACCAAAGCACTTACTGCAAACCTAATGGAAACACTTTAGGTTAACTTTCCACATGATTCTGACATGTCTGAAAGTTGTTTCATACCTGTGCACATCAAGACAAAAAAGTTGTTATCTCAGTGAATGCAATGCTTAGGCAATACAAATAGTATACATTTCAATTTTACTACAAAGCACTTACTGCAAACCTAATGGAAACACCTTAGGTTAACTTCCCACATGATTCTGAGATGTCTGAAAGTTGTTTCATGCCTGTACACATAAAGACAAAAAAGTTGATTTCACGTTGAGTAGAATGCTTTGACATAAAAGCAGTATACATTTGAATTGTACTCAAAAGTCCTGACTGCAAACCTAATGCAAACACATTTGGTTAACTTCCCAGATGAATATGACTAGGTTTAAAGTTGTTTCATGCCTCAGTTCATCAAGACAAAAAAGTTACTTTCTCAGTACTACAATGCTCTGACATTAAGGAAGTACACATCTGAATTTTACACCAAAGTACTTACTGCAAACTAATGGAAACAACTTAGGTTAACTTCCCACATGATTATGAGTAGTTTGAAAGTTGTTTCATGGCTGTACACATCAACACAAAAAAGTTGTTATCTCAGTGCATGCAATGCTTAGACAATACAAATAGTATACATTTCAATTTTACACCAAAGCACTTACTGCAAACCTAATGGAAACAACATAGATTAACTTCCCACATGATTCTGAGATGTCTGAAAGTTGTTTCATACCTGTGCACATCAAGACAAAAAAGTTGTTTTCTCAGTGCATGCAATGCTTTTACAAACAAATAGTATACATTTCAATTTTACACCAAAGCACTTACTGCAGATCTAATGGAAACACCTTAGGTTAACTTTCCACATGATTATGAGTAGTTTGAAAGTTGTTTCATGGCTGTACACATCAACAGAAAAAAGTTGTTATCTCAGTGAATGCAATGCTTAGACAATACAAATAGTATACATTTCAATTTTACTACAAAGCACTTACTGCAAACCTAATGGAAACACCTTAGGTTAACTTCCCACATGATTCTGAGATGTCTGAAAGTTGTTTCATACCTGTACACATAAAGACAAAAAAGTTGATTTCACGGTGAATAGAATGCTTTGACATAAAAGTAGTATACATTTCAATTTTACACCAAAGTACTTACTGCAAACTAATGGAAACACCTTAGGTTAACTTCCCACATTATTATGAGTAGTTTGAAAGTTGTTTCATGGCTGTAGACATCAACACATAAAAGTTGTTATCTCAGTGCATGCAATGCTTAGACAATACAAATAGTATACATTTCAATTTGACACCAAAGTACTTACTGCAAACCTAATGGAAACAACTTAGATTAACTTCCCACATGATTCTGAGATGTCTGAAAGTTGTTTCATACCTGTGCACATCAAGGCAAAAAAGTTGTTTTCTCAGTGCACGCAATGCTTTTACAATACATATAGTATACATTTCAATTTCACACCAAAGCACTTACTGCAAACCTAATGGAAACAACTTAGATTAACTTCCCACATGATTCTGAGATGTCTGAAAGTTGTTTCATACCTGTGCACATCAAGACAAAAAAGTTCTTTTCTCAGTGCATGCAATGCTTTTATAATACAAATAGTATACATTTCAATTTTACACCAAAGCACTTACTGCAAACCTAATGGAAACACTTTAGGTTAACTTTCCACATGATTCTGACATGTCTGAAAGTTGTTTCATACCTGTGCACATCAAGACAAAAAAGTTGTTATCTCAGTGAATGCAATGCTTAGGCAATACAAATAGTATACATTTCAATTTTACTACAAAGCACTTACTGCAAACCTAATGGAAACAACTTAGGTTAACTTCCCACATGATTCTGAGATGTCTGAAAGTTGTTTCATGCCTGTACACATAAAGACAAAAAAGTTGATTTCACGTTGAGTAGAATGCTTTGACATAAAAGCAGTATACATTTGAATTGTACTCAAAAGTCCTGACTGCAAACCTAATGCAAACACAATTGGTTAACTTCCCAGATGAATATGACTAGGTTTAAAGTTGTTTCATGCCTCAGTTCATCAAGACAAAAAAGTTACTTTCTCAGTACTACTATGCTCTGACATTAAGGAAGTACACATCTGAATTTTACACCAAAGTACTTACTGCAAACTAATGGAAACAACTTAGGTTAACTTCCCACATGATTATGAGTAGTTTGAAAGTTGTTTCATGGCTGTACACATCAACACAAAATAGTTGTTATCTCAGTGCATGCAGTGCTTAGACAATACAAATAGTATACATTTCAATTTTACACCAAAGCAGTAACTGCAAACCTAATGGAAACAACTTAGATTCACTGCCCTCATGATTCTGAGATGTCTGAAAGTTGTTTCATACCTGTGCACATCAAGACAAAAAAGATGTTTTCTCAGTGCATGCAATGCTTTTACAATACAAATAGTATACATTTCAATTTTACACCAAAGCACTTACTGCAAACCTAATGGAAACACTTTAGTTTAACTTCCCACATGATTCTGAGATGTCTGAAAGTTGTTTCATACCTGTGCACATAAAGACAAAAAAGTTGATTTCACAGTGAATCGAATGCTTTGACAGAAAAGTAGTATACATTTCATTTGTACTCAAAAGTCCTGACTGCAAACCTAATGCAAACACATTTGGTTAACTTCCCAGATGAATATGACTAGGTTTAAAGTTGTTTCATGCCTCAGTTCATCAAGACAAAAAAGTTACTTTCTCAGTACTACTATGCTCTGACATTAAGGAAGTACACATCTGAATTTTACACCAAAGTACTTACTGCAAACTAATGGAAACACCTTAGGTTAACTTCCCACATGATTATGAGTAGTTTGAAAGTTGTTTCATGGCTGTACACATCAACACAATAAAGTTGTTTTCTCAGTGCATGCAATGCTTAGACAAAACAAATAGTATACATTTCAATTTTACACCAAAGTACTTACTGCAAACCTAATGGAAACACTTTAGGTTAACTTTCCACATGATTCTGAGATGTCTGAAAGTTGTTTCATACCTGTGCACATCAAGACAAAAAAGTTGTTTTCTCAGTGCATGCAATACTTTTACAATACAAATAGTATACATTTCAATTTTACACCAAAGCACTTACTGCAAACCTAATGGAAACACTTTAGGTTAACTTTCCACATGATTCTGACATGTCTGAAAGTTGTTTCATACCTGTGCACATCAAGACAAAAAAGTTGTTATCTCAGTGAATGCAATGCTTAGGCAATACAAATAGTATACATTTCAATTTTACTACAAAGCACTTACTGCAAACCTAATGGAAACACCTTAGGTTAACTTCCCACATGATTCTGAGATGTCTGAAAGTTGTTTCATGCCTGTACACATAAAGACAAAAAAGTTGATTTCACGTTGAGTAGAATGCTTTGACATAAAAGCAGTATACATTTGAATTGTACTCAAAAGTCCTGACTGCAAACCTAATGCAAACACATTTGGTTAACTTCCCAGATGAATATGACTAGGTTTAAAGTTGTTTCATGCCTCAGTTCATCAAGACAAAAAAGTTACTTTCTCAGTACTACTATGCTCTGACATTAAGGAAGTACACATCTGAATTTTACACCAAAGTACTTACTGCAAACTAATGGAAACAACTTAGGTTAACTTCCCACATGATTATGAGTAGTTTGAAAGTTGTTTCATGGCTGTACACATCAACACAAAAAAGTTGTTATCTCAGTGCATGCAATGCTTAGACAATACAAATAGTATACATTTCAATTTTACACCAAAGCACTTACTGCAAACCTAATGGAAACAACATAGATTAACTTCCCACATGATTCTGAGATGTCTGAAAGTTGTTTCATACCTGTGCACATCAAGACAAAAAAGTTGTTTTCTCAGTGCATGCAATGCTTTTACAAACAAATAGTATACATTTCAATTTTACACCAAAGCACTTACTGCAGATCTAATGGAAACACCTTAGGTTAACTTTCCACATGATTATGAGTAGTTTGAAAGTTGTTTCATGGCTGTACACATCAACAGAAAAAAGTTGTTATCTCAGTGAATGCAATGCTTAGACAATACAAATAGTATACATTTCAATTTTACTACAAAGCACTTACTGCAAACCTAATGGAAACACCTTAGGTTAACTTCCCACATGATTCTGAGATGTCTGAAAGTTGTTTCATACCTGTACACATAAAGACAAAAAAGTTGATTTCACGGTGAATAGAATGCTTTGACATAAAAGTAGTATACATTTCAATTTTACACCAAAGTACTTACTGCAAACTAATGGAAACACCTTAGGTTAACTTCCCACATTATTATGAGTAGTTTGAAAGTTGTTTCATGGCTGTAGACATCAACACATAAAAGTTGTTATCTCAGTGCATGCAATGCTTAGACAATACAAATAGTATACATTTCAATTTGACACCAAAGTACTTACTGCAAACCTAATGGAAACAACTTAGATTAACTTCCCACATGATTCTGAGATGTCTGAAAGTTGTTTCATACCTGTGCACATCAAGACAAAAAAGTTGTTTTCTCAGTGCACGCAATGCTTTTACAATACATATAGTATACATTTCAATTTCACACCAAAGCACTTACTGCAAACCTAATGGAAACAACTTAGATTAACTTCCCACATGATTCTGAGATGTCTGAAAGTTGTTTCATACCTGTGCACATCAAGACAAAAAAGTTCTTCTCTCAGTGCATGCAATGCTTTTATAATACAAATAGTATACATTTCAATTTTACACCAAAGCACTTACTGCAAACCTAATGGAAACACTTTAGGTTAACTTTCCACATGATTCTGACATGTCTGAAAGTTGTTTCATACCTGTGCACATCAAGACAAAAAAGTTGTTATCTCAGTGAATGCAATGCTTAGGCAATACAAATAGTATACATTTCAATTTTACTACAAAGCACTTACTGCAAACCTAATGGAAACAACTTAGGTTAACTTCCCACATGATTCTGAGATGTCTGAAAGTTGTTTCATGCCTGTACACATAAAGACAAAAAAGTTGATTTCACGTTGAGTAGAATGCTTTGACATAAAAGCAGTATACATTTGAATTGTACTCAAAAGTCCTGACTGCAAACCTAATGCAAACACATTTGGTTAACTTCCCAGATGAATATGACTAGGTTTAAAGTTGTTTCATGCCTCAGTTCATCAAGACAAAAAAGTTACTTTCTCAGTACTACTATGCTCTGACATTAAGGAAGTACACATCTGAATTTTACACCAAAGTACTTACTGCAAACTAATGGAAACAACTTAGGTTAACTTCCCACATGATTATGAGTAGTTTGAAAGTTGTTTCATGGCTGTACACATCAACACAAAATAGTTGTTATCTCAGTGCATGCAGTGCTTAGACAATACAAATAGTATACATTTCAATTTTACACCAAAGCAGTAACTGCAAACCTAATGGAAACAACATAGATTAACTTCCCACATGATTCTGAGATGTCTGAAAGTTGTTTCATACCTGTGCACATCAAGACAAAAAAGTTGTTTTCTCAGTGCATGCAATGCTTTTACAAACAAATAGTATACATTTCAATTTTACACCAAAGCACTTACTGCAGATCTAATGGAAACACCTTAGGTTAACTTTCCACATGATTATGAGTAGTTTGAAAGTTGTTTCATGGCTGTACACATCAACAGAAAAAAGTTGTTATCTCAGTGAATGCAATGCTTAGACAATACAAATAGTATACATTTCAATTTTACTACAAAGCACTTACTGCAAACCTAATGGAAACACCTTAGGTTAACTTCCCACATGATTCTGAGATGTCTGAAAGTTGTTTCATACCTGTACACATAAAGACAAAAAAGTTGATTTCACGGTGAATAGAATGCTTTGACATAAAAGTAGTATACATTTCAATTTTACACCAAAGTACTTACTGCAAACTAATGGAAACACCTTAGGTTAACTTCCCACATTATTATGAGTAGTTTGAAAGTTGTTTCATGGCTGTAGACATCAACACATAAAAGTTGTTATCTCAGTGCATGCAATGCTTAGACAATACAAATAGTATACATTTCAATTTGACACCAAAGTACTTACTGCAAACCTAATGGAAACAACTTAGATTAACTTCCCACATGATTCTGAGATGTCTGAAAGTTGTTTCATACCTGTGCACATAAAGACAAAAAAGTTGATTTCACAGTGAATCGAATGCTTTGACAGAAAAGTAGTATACATTTCATTTGTACTCAAAAGTCCTGACTGCAAACCTAATGCAAACACATTTGGTTAACTTCCCAGATGAATATGACTAGGTTTAAAGTTGTTTCATGCCTCAGTTCATCAAGACAAAAAAGTTACTTTCTCAGTACTACTATGCTCTGACATTAAGGAAGTACACATCTGAATTTTACACCAAAGTACTTACTGCAAACTAATGGAAACACCTTAGGTTAACTTCCCACATGATTATGAGTAGTTTGAAAGTTGTTTCATGGCTGTACACATCAACACAATAAAGTTGTTTTCTCAGTGCATGCAATGCTTAGACAAAACAAATAGTATACATTTCAATTTTACACCAAAGTACTTACTGCAAACCTAATGGAAACACTTTAGGTTAACTTTCCACATGATTCTGAGATGTCTGAAAGTTGTTTCATACCTGTGCACATCAAGACAAAAAAGTTGTTTTCTGAGTGCATGCAATACTTTTACAATACAAATAGTATACATTTCAATGTTACACCAAAGCACTTACTGCAAACCTAATGGAAACACTTTAGGTTAACTTTCCACATGATTCTGACATGTCTGAAAGTTGTTTCATACCTGTGCACATCAAGACAAAAAAGTTGTTATCTCAGTGAATGCAATGCTTAGGCAATACAAATAGTATACATTTCAATTTTACTACAAAGCACTTACTGCAAACCTAATGGAAACACCTTAGGTTAACTTCCCACATGATTCTGAGATGTCTGAAAGTTGTTTCATGCCTGTACACATAAAGACAAAAAAGTTGATTTCACGTTGAGTAGAATGCTTTGACATAAAAGCAGTATACATTTGAATTGTACTCAAAAGTCCTGACTGCAAACCTAATGCAAACACATTTGGTTAACTTCCCAGATGAATATGACTAGGTTTAAAGTTGTTTCATGCCTCAGTTCATCAAGACAAAAAAGTTACTTTCTCAGTACTACAATGCTCTGACATTAAGGAAGTACACATCTGAATTTTACACCAAAGTACTTACTGCAAACTAATGGAAACAACTTAGGTTAACTTCCCACATGATTATGAGTAGTTTGAAAGTTGTTTCATGGCTGTACACATCAACACAAAAAAGTTGTTATCTCAGTGCATGCAATGCTTAGACAATACAAATAGTATACATTTCAATTTTACACCAAAGCACTTACTGCAAACCTAATGGAAACAACATAGATTAACTTCCCACATGATTCTGAGATGTCTGAAAGTTGTTTCATACCTGTGCACATCAAGACAAAAAAGTTGTTTTCTCAGTGCATGCAATGCTTTTACAAACAAATAGTATACATTTCAATTTTACACCAAAGCACTTACTGCAGATCTAATGGAAACACCTTAGGTTAACTTTCCACATGATTATGAGTAGTTTGAAAGTTGTTTCATGGCTGTACACATCAACAGAAAAAAGTTGTTATCTCAGTGAATGCAATGCTTAGACAATACAAATAGTATACATTTCAATTTTACTACAAAGCACTTACTGCAAACCTAATGGAAACACCTTAGGTTAACTTCCCACATGATTCTGAGATGTCTGAAAGTTGTTTCATACCTGTACACATAAAGACAAAAAAGTTGATTTCACGGTGAATAGAATGCTTTGACATAAAAGTAGTATACATTTCAATTTTACACCAAAGTACTTACTGCAAACTAATGGAAACACCTTAGGTTAACTTCCCACATTATTATGAGTAGTTTGAAAGTTGTTTCATGGCTGTAGACATCAACACATAAAAGTTGTTATCTCAGTGCATGCAATGCTTAGACAATACAAATAGTATACATTTCAATTTGACACCAAAGTACTTACTGCAAACCTAATGGAAACAACTTAGATTAACTTCCCACATGATTCTGAGATGTCTGAAAGTTGTTTCATACCTGTGCACATCAAGACAAAAAAGTTGTTTTCTCAGTGCACGCAATGCTTTTACAATACATATAGTATACATTTCAATTTCACACCAAAGCACTTACTGCAAACCTAATGGAAACAACTTAGATTAACTTCCCACATGATTCTGAGATGTCTGAAAGTTGTTTCATACCTGTGCACATCAAGACAAAAAAGTTCTTTTCTCAGTGCATGCAATGCTTTTATAATACAAATAGTATACATTTCAATTTTACACCAAAGCACTTACTGCAAACCTAATGGAAACACTTTAGGTTAACTTTCCACATGATTCTGACATGTCTGAAAGTTGTTTCATACCTGTGCACATCAAGACAAAAAAGTTGTTATCTCAGTGAATGCAATGCTTAGGCAATACAAATTGTATACATTTCAATTTTACTACAAAGCACTTACTGCAAACCTAATGGAAACAACTTAGGTTAACTTCCCACATGATTCTGAGATGTCTGAAAGTTGTTTCATGCCTGTACACATAAAGACAAAAAAGTTGATTTCACGTTGAGTAGAATGCTTTGACATAAAAGCAGTATACATTTGAATTGTACTCAAAAGTCCTGACTGCAAACCTAATGCAAACACATTTGGTTAACTTCCCAGATGAATATGACTAGGTTTAAAGTTGTTTCATGCCTCAGTTCATCAAGACAAAAAAGTTACTTTCTCAGTACTACTATGCTCTGACATTAAGGAAGTACACATCTGAATTTTACACCAAAGTACTTACTGCAAACTAATGGAAACAACTTAGGTTAACTTCCCACATCATTATGAGTAGTTTGAAAGTTGTTTCATGGCTGTACACATCAACACAAAATAGTTGTTATCTCAGTGCATGCAGTGCTTAGACAATACAAATAGTATACATTTCAATTTTACACCAAAGCAGTAACTGCAAACCTAATGGAAACAACTTAGATTCACTGCCCTCATGATTCTGAGATGTCTGAAAGTTGTTTCATACCTGTGCACATCAAGACAAAAAAGTTGTTTTCTCAGTGCATGCAATGCTTTTACAATACAAATAGTATACATTTCAATTTTACACCAAAGCACTTACTGCAAACCTAATGGAAACACTTTAGTTTAACTTCCCACATGATTCTGAGATGTCTGAAAGTTGTTTCATACCTGTGCACATAAAGACAAAAAAGTTGATTTCACAGTGAATAGAATGCTTTGACAGAAAAGCAGTATACATTTCAATTGTACTCAAAAGTCCTGACTGCAAACCTAATGCAAACACATTTGGTTAACTTCCCAGATGAATATGACTAGGTTTAAAGTTGTTTCATGCCTCAGTTCATCAAGACAAAAAGGTTACTTTCTCAGTACTACTATGCTCTGACATTAAGGAAGTACACATCTGAATTTTACACCAAAGTACTTACTGCAAACTAATGGAAACACCTTAGGTTAACTTCCCACATGATTATGAGTAGTTTGAAAGTTGTTTCATGGCTGTACACATCAACACAATAAAGTTGTTTTCTCAGTGCATGCAATGCTTAGACAAAACAAATAGTATACATTTCAATTTTACACCAAAGCACTTACTGCAAACCTAATGGAAACACTTTAGGTTAACTTTCCACATGATTCTGAGATGTCTGAAAGTTGTTTCATACCTGTGCACATCAAGACAAAAAAGTTGTTTTCTCAGTGCATGCAATGCTTTTACAATACAAATAGTATACATTTCAATTTTACACCAAAGCACTTACTGCAAACCTAATGGAAACACTTTAGGTTAACTTTCCACATGATTCTGACATTTCTGAAAGTTGTTTCATACCTGTGCACATCAAGACAAAAAAGTTGTTATCTCAGTGAATGCAATGCTTAGGCAATACAAATAGTATACATTTCAATTTTACTACAAAGCACTTACTGCAAACCTAATGGAAACACCTTAGGTTAACTTCCCACATGATTCTGAGATGTCTGAAAGTTGTTTCATGCCTGTGCACATAAAGACAAAAAAGTTGATTTCACGTTGAGTAGAATGCTTTGACATAAAAGCAGTACCCATTTGAATTGTACTCAAAAGTCCTGACTGCAAACCTAATGCAAACACATTTGGTTAACTTCCCAGATGAATATGACTAGGTTTAAAGTTGTTTCATGCCTCAGTTCATCAAGACAAAAAAGTTACTTTCTCAGTACTACTATGCTCTGACATTAAGGAAGTACACATCTGAATTTTACACCAAAGTACTTACTGCAAACTAATGGAAACAACTTAGGTTAACTTCCCACATGATTATGAGTAGTTTGAAAGTTGTTTCATGGCTGTACACATCAACACAAAAAAGTTGTTATCTCAGTGCATGCAATGCTTAGACAATACAAATAGTATACATTTCAATTTTACACCAAAGCACTTACTGCAAACCTAATGGAAACAACATAGATTAACTTCCCACATGATTCTGAGATGTCTGAAAGTTGTTTCATACCTGTGCACATCAAGACAAAAAAGTTGTTTTCTCAGTGCATGCAATGCTTTTACAAACAAATAGTATACATTTCAATTTTACACCAAAGCACTTACTGCAGATCTAATGGAAACACCTTAGGTTAACTTTCCACATGATTATGAGTAGTTTGAAAGTTGTTTCATGGCTGTACACATCAACAGAAAAAAGTTGTTATCTCAGTGAATGCAATGCTTAGACAATACAAATAGTATACATTTCAATTTTACTACAAAGCACTTCTGCAAACCTAATGGAAACACCTTAGGTTAACTTCCCACATGATTCTGAGATGTCTGAAAGTTGTTTCATACCTGTACACATAAAGACAAAAAAGTTGATTTCACGGTGAATAGAATGCTTTGACATAAAAGTAGTATACATTTCAATTTTACACCAAAGTACTTACTGCAAACTAATGGAAACACCTTAGGTTAACTTCCCACATTATTATGAGTAGTTTGAAAGTTGTTTCATGGCTGTAGACATCAACACATAAAAGTTGTTATCTCAGTGCATGCAATGCTTAGACAATACAAATAGTATACATTTCAATTTGACACCAAAGTACTTACTGCAAACCTAATGGAAACAACTTAGATTAACTTCCCACATGATTCTGAGATGTCTGAAAGTTGTTTCATACCTGTGCACATCAAGACAAAAAAGTTGTTTTCTCAGTGCACGCAATGCTTTTACAATACATATAGTATACATTTCAATTTCACACCAAAGCACTTACTGCAAACCTAATGGAAACAACTTAGATTAACTTCCCACATGATTCTGAGATGTCTGAAAGTTGTTTCATACCTGCGCACATCAAGACAAAAAAGTTCTTTTCTCAGTGCATGCAATGCTTTTACAATACAAATAGTATACATTTCAATTTTACAGCAAAGCACTTACTGCAAACCTAATGGAAACACTTTAGTTTAACATCCCACATGATTCTGAGATGTCTGAAAGTTGTTTCATACCTGTGCACATAAAGACAAAAAAGTTGATTTCACAGTGAATAGAATGCTTTGACAGAAAAGCAGTATACATTTCAATTGTACTCAAAAGTCCTGACTGCAAACCTAATGCAAACACATTTGGTTAACTTCCCAGATGAATATGACTAGGTTTAAAGTTGTTTCATGCCTCAGTTCATCAAGACAAAAAAGTTACTTTCTCAGTACTACTATGCTCTGACATTAAGGAAGTACACATCTGAATTTTACACCAAAGTACTTACTGCAAACCTAATGGAAACACTTTAGGTTAACTTTCCACATGATTCTGAGATGTCTGAAAGTTGTTTCATACCTGTGCACATCAAGACAAAAAAGTTGTTTTCTCAGTGCATGCAATGCTTTTACAATACAAATAGTATACATTTCAATTTTACACCAAAGCACTTACTGCAAACCTAATGGAAACACTTTAGGTTAACTTTCCACATGATTCTGACATGTCTGAAAGTTGTTTCATACCTGTGCACATCAAGACAAAAAAGTTGTTATCTCAGTGAATGCAACGCTTAGGCAATACAAATAGTATACATTTCAATTTTACTACAAAGCACTTACTGCAAACCTAATGGAAACACCTTAGGTTAACTTCCCACATGATTCTGAGATGTCTGAAAGTTGTTTCATGCTTGGGCACATAAAGACAAAAAAGTTGATTTCACGTTGAGTAGAATGCTTTGACATAAAAGCAGTATACATTTGAATTGTACTCAAAAGTCCTGACTGCAAACCTAATGCAAACACATTTGGTTAACTTCCCAGATGAATATGACTAGGTTTAAAGTTGTTTCATGCCTCAGTTCATCAAGACAAAAAAGTTACTTTCTCAGTACTACTATGCTCTGACATTAAGGAAGTACACATCTGAATTTTACACCAAAGTACTTACTGCAAACTAATGCAAACAACTTAGGTTAACTTTCCACATGATTATGAGTAGTTTGAAAGTTGTTTCATGGCTGTACACATCAACACAAAAAAGTTGTTATCTCAGTGCATGCAATGCTTAGACAATACAAATAGTATACATTTCAATTTTACACCAAAGCACTTACTGCAAACCTAATGGAAACAACATAGATTCACTGCCCTCATGATTCTGAGATGTCTGAAAGTTGTTTCATACCTGTGCACATCAAGACAAAAAAGTTGTTTTCTCAGTGCATGCAATGCTTTTACAAACAAATAGCATACATTTCAATTTTACACCAAAGCACTTACTGCAGATCTAATGGAAACACCTTAGGTTAACTTTCCACATGATTATGAGTAGTTTGAAAGTTGTTTCATGGCTGTACACATCAACAGAAAAAAGTTGTTATCTCAGTGAATGCAATGCTTAGACAATACAAATAGTATACATTTCAATTTTACTACAAAGCACTTACTGCAAACCTAATGGAAACACCTTAGGTTAACTTCCCACATGATTCTGAGATGTCTGAAAGTTGTTTCATACCTGTACACATAAAGACAAAAAAGTTGATTTCACGGTGAATAGAATGCTTTGACATAAAAGTAGTATACATTTCAATTTTACACCAAAGTACTTACTGCAAACTAATGGAAACACCTTAGGTTAACTTCCCACATTATTATGAGTAGTTTGAAAGTTGTTTCATGGCTGTAGACATCAACACATAAAAGTTGTTATCTCAGTGCATGCAATGCTTAGACAATACAAATAGTATACATTTCAATTTTACACCAAAGTACTTACTGCAAACCTAATGGAAACAACTTAGATTAACTTCCCACATGATTCTGAGATGTCTGAAAGTTGTTTCATACCTGTGCACATCAAGACAAAAAAGTTGTTTTCTCAGTGCACGCAATGCTTTTACAATACATATAGTATACATTTCAATTTCACACCAAAGCACTTACTGCAAACCTAATGGAAACAACTTAGATTAACTTCCCACATGATTCTGAGATGTCTGAAAGTTGTTTCATACCTGTGCACATCAAGACAAAAAAGTTCTTTTCTCAGTGCATGCAATGCTTTTACAATACAAATAGTATACATTTCAATTTTACAGCAAAGCACTTACTGCAAACCTAATGGAAACACTTTAGTTTAACATCCCACATGATTCTGAGATGTCTGAAAGTTGTTTCATACCTGTGCACATAAAGACAAAAAAGTTGATTTCACAGTGAATAGAATGCTTTGACAGAAAAGCAGTATACATTTCAATTGTACTCAAAAGTCCTGACTGCAAACCTAATGCAAACACATTTGGTTAACTTCCCAGATGAATATGACTAGGTTTAAAGTTGTTTCATGCCTCAGTTCATCAAGACAAAAAAGTTACTTTCTCAGTACTACTATGCTCTGACATTAAGGAAGTACACATCTGAATTTTACACCAAAGTACTTACTGCAAACTAATGGAAACACCTTAGGTTAACTTCCCACATGATTATGAGTAGTTTGAAAGTTGTTTCATGGCTGTACACATCAACACAATAAAGTTGTTTTCTCAGTCCATGCAATGCTTAGACAATACAAATAGTATACATTTCAATTTTACACCAAAGCACTTACTGCAAACCTAATGGAAACACTTTAGGTTAACTTTCCACATGATTCTGACATGTCTGAAAGTTGTTTCATACCTGTGCACATCAAGACAAAAAAGTTGTTATCTCAGTGAATGCAACGCTTAGGCAATACAAATAGTATACATTTCAATTTTACTACAAAGCACTTACTGCAAACCTCATGGAAACACCTTAGGTTAACTTCCCACATGATTCTGAGATGTCTGAAAGTTGTTTCATGCTTGTGCACATAAAGACAAAAAAGTTGATTTCACGTTGAGTAGAATGCTTTGACATAAAAGCAGTATACATTTGAATTGTACTCAAAAGTCCTGACTGCAAACCTAATGCAAACACATTTGGTTAACTTCCCAGATGAATATGACTAGGTTTAAAGTTGTTTCATGCCTCAGTTCATCAAGACAAAAAAGTTACTTTCTCAGTACTACTATGCTCTGACATTAAGGAAGTACACATCTGAATTTTACACCAAAGTACTTACTGCAAACTAATGCAAACAACTTAGGTTAACTTTCCACATGATTATGAGTAGTTTGAAAGTTGTTTCATGGCTGTACACATCAACACAAAAAAGTTGTTATCTCAGTGCATGCAATGCTTAGACAAAACAAATAGTATACATTTCAATTTTACACCAAAGCACTTACTGCAAACCTAATGGAAACAACATAGATTAACTTCCCACATGATTCTGAGATGTCTGAAAGTTGTTTCATACCTGTGCACATCAAGACAAAAAAGTTGTTTTCTCAGTGCATGCAATGCTTTTACAAACAAATAGCATACATTTCAATTTTACACCAAAGCACTTACTGCAGATCTAATGGAAACACCTTAGGTTAACTTTCCACATGATTATGAGTAGTTTGAAAGTTGTTTCATGGCTGTACACATCAACAGAAAAAAGTTGTTATCTCAGTGAATGCAATGCTTAGACAATACAAATAGTATACATTTCAATTTTACTACAAAGCACTTACTGCAAACCTAATGGAAACACCTTAGGTTAACTTCCCACATGATTCTGAGATGTCTGAAAGTTGTTTCATACCTGTACACATAAAGACAAAAAAGTTGATTTCACGGTGAATAGAATGCTTTGACATAAAAGTAGTATACATTTCAATTTTACACCAAAGTACTTACTGCAAACTAATGGAAACACCTTAGGTTAACTTCCCACATTATTATGAGTAGTTTGAAAGTTGTTTCATGGCTGTAGACATCAACACATAAAAGTTGTTATCTCAGTGCATGCAATGCTTAGACAATACAAATAGTATACATTTCAATTTTACACCAAAGTACTTACTGCAAACATAATGGAAACAACTTAGATTAACTTCCCACATGATTCTGAGATGTCTGAAAGTTGTTTCATACCTGTGCACATCAAGACAAAAAAGTTGTTTTCTCAGTGCACGCAATGCTTTTACAATACATATAGTATACATTTCAATTTCACACCAAAGCACTTACTGCAAACCTAATGGAAACAACTTAGATTAACTTCCCACATGATTCTGAGATGTCTGAAAGTTGTTTCATACCTGTGCACATCAAGACAAAAAAGTTCTTTTCTCAGTGCATGCAATGCTTTTACAATACAAATAGTATACATTTCAATTTTACAGCAAAGCACTTACTGCAAACCTAATGGAAACACTTTAGTTTAACATCCCACATGATTCTGAGATGTCTGAAAGTTGTTTCATACCTGTGCACATAAAGACAAAAAAGTTGATTTCACAGTGAATAGAATGCTTTGACAGAAAAGCAGTATACATTTCAATTGTACTCAAAAGTCCTGACTGCAAACCTAATGCAAACACATTTGGTTAACTTCCCAGATGAATATGACTAGGTTTAAAGTTGTTTCATGCCTCAGTTCATCAAGACAAAAAAGTTACTTTCTCAGTACTACTATGCTCTGACATTAAGGAAGTACACATCTGAATTTTACACCAAAGTACTTACTGCAAACTAATGGAAACACCTTAGGTTAACTTCCCACATGATTATGAGTAGTTTGAAAGTTGTTTCATGGCTGTACACATCAACACAATAAAGTTGTTTTCTCAGTGCATGCAATGCTTAGACAAAACAAATAGTATACATTTCAATTTTACACCAAACCACTTACTGCAAACCAAATGGAAACACTTTAGGTTAACTTTCCACATGATTCTGAGATGTCTGAAAGTTGTTTCATACCTGTGCACATCAAGACAAAAAAGTTGTTTTCTCAGTGCATGCAATGCTTTTACAATACAAATAGAATACATTTCAATTTTACACCAAAGCACTTACTGCAAACCTAATGGAAACACTTTAGGTTAACTTTCCACATGATTCTGACATGTCTGAAAGTTGTTTCATACCTGTGCACATCAAGACAAAAAAGTTGTTATCTCAGTGAATGCAATGCTTAGGCAATACAAATAGTATACATTTCAATTTTACTACAAAGCACTTACTGCATACCTAATGGAAACACCTTAGGTTAACTTCCCACATGATTCTGAGATGTCTGAAAGTTGTTTCATGCCTGTGCACATCAAGACAAAAAAGGTGATTTCACGTTGAGTAGAATGCTTTGACATAAAAGCAGTATACATTTGAATTGTACTCAAAAGTCCTGACTGCAAACCTAATGCAAACACATTTGGTTAACTTCCCAGATGAATATGACTCGGTCTAAAGTTGTTTCATGCCTCAGTTCATCAAGACAAAAAAGTTACTTTCTCAGTACTACTATGCTCTGACATTAAGGAAGTACACATCTGAATTTTACACCAAAGTACTTACTGCAAACTAATGCAAACAACTTAGGTTAACGTTCCACATGATTATGAGTAGTTTGAAAGTTGTTTCATGGCTGTACACATCAACACAAAAAAGTTGTTATCTCAGTGCATACAATGCTTTTACAAACAAATAGTATACATTTCAATTTTACACCAAAGCACTTACTGCAGATCTAATGGAAACACCTTAGGTTAACTTTCCACATGATTATGAGTAGTTTGAAAGTTGTTTCATGGCTGTACACATCAACAGAAAAAAGTTGTTATCTCAGTGAATGCAATGCTTAGACAATACAAATAGTATACATTTCAATTTTACTACAAAGCACTTACTGCAAACCTAATGGAAACACCTTAGGTTAACTTCCCACATGATTCTGAGATGTCTGAAAGTTGTTTCATACCTGTACACATAAAGACAAAAAAGTTGATTTCACGGTGAATAGAATGCTTTGACATAAAAGTAGTATACATTTCAATTTTACACCAAAGTACTTACTGCAAACTAATGGAAACACCTTAGGTTAACTTCCCACATTATTATGAGTAGTTTGAAAGTTGTTTCATGGCTGTAGACATCAACACATAAAAGTTGTTATCTCAGTGCATGCAATGCTTAGACAATACAAATAGTATACATTTCAATTTTACACCAAAGTACTTACTGCAAACCTAATGGAAACAACTTAGATTAACTTCCCACATGATTCTGAGATGTCTGAAAGTTGTTTCATACCTGTGCACATCAAGACAAAAAAGTTGTTTTCTCAGTGCACGCAATGCTTTTACAATACATATAGTATACATTTCAATTTCACACCAAAGCACTTACTGCAAACCTAATGGAAACAACTTAGATTAACTTCCCACATGATTCTGAGATGTCTGAAAGTTGTTTCATACCTGTGCACATCAAGACAAAAAAGTTCTTTTCTCAGTGCATGCAAAGCTTTTACAATACAAATAGTATACATTTCAATTTTACAGCAAAGCACTTACTGCAAACCTAATGGAAACACTTTAGTTTAACATCCCACATGATTCTGAGATGTCTGAAAGTTGTTTCATACCTGTGCACATAAAGACAAAAAAGTTGATTTCACAGTGAATAGAATGCTTTGACAAAAAAGCAGTATACATTTCAATTGTACTCAAAAGTCCTGACTGCAAACCTAATGCAAACACATTTGGTTAACTTCCCAGATGAATATGACTAGGTTTAAAGTTGTTTCATGCCTCAGTTCATCAAGACAAAAAAGTTACTTTCTCAGTACTACTATGCTCTGACATTAAGGAAGTACACATCTGAATTTTACACCAAAGTACTTACTGCAAACTAATGGAAACACCTTAGGTTAACTTCCCACATGATTATGAGTAGTTTGAAAGTTGTTTCATGGCTGTACACATCAACACAATAAAGTTGTTTTCTCAGTGCATGCAATGCTTAGACAAAACAAATAGTATACATTTCAATTTTACACCAAACTACTTACTGCAAATAAAATGGAAACACTTTAGGTTAACTTTCCACATGATTCTGAGATGTCTGAAAGTTGTTTCATACCTGTGCACATCAAGACAAAAAAGTTGTTTTCTCAGTGCATGCAATGCTTTTACAATACAAATAGTATACATTTCAATTTTACACCAAAGCACTTACTGCAAACCAAATGGAAACACTTTAGGTTAACTTTCCACATGATTCTGACATGTCTGAAAGTTGTTTCATGCCTGTGCACATAAAGACAAAAAAGTTGATTTCACGTTGAGTAGAATGCTTTGACATAAAAGCAGTATACATTTGAATTGTACTCAAAAGTCCTGACTGCAAACCTAATGCAAACACATTTGGTTAACTTCCCAGATGAATATGACTCGGTTTAAAGTTGTTTCATGCCTCAGTTCATCAAGACAAAAAAGTTACTTTCTCAGTACTACTATGCTCTGACATTAAGGAAGTACACATCTGAATTTTACACCAAAGTACTTACTGCAAACTAATGCAAACAACTTAGGTTAACGTTCCACATGATTATGAGTAGTTTGAAAGTTGTTTCATGGCTGTACACATCAACACAAAAAAGTTGTTATCTCAGTGCATACAATGCTTAGACAATACAAATAGTATACATTTCAATTTTACACCAAAGCACTTACTGCAAACCTAATGGAAACAACATAGATTAACTTCCCACATGATTCTGAGATGTCTGAAAGTTGTTTCATACCTGTGCACATCAAGACAAAAAAGTTGTTTTCTCAGTGCATGCAATGCTTTTACAAACAAATAGTATACATTTCAATTTTACACCAAAGCACTTACTGCAGATCTAATGGAAACACCTTAGGTTAACTTTCCACATGATTATGAGTAGATTGAAAGTTGTTTCATGGCTGTACACATCAACAGAAAAAAGTTGTTATCTCAGTGAATGCAATGCTTAGACAATACAAATAGTATACATTTCAATTTTACTACAAAGCACTTACTGCAAACCTAATGGAAACACCTTAGGTTAACTTCCCACATGATTCTGAGATGTCTGAAAGTTGTTTCATACCTGTACACATAAAGACAAAAAAGTTGATTTCACGGTGAATAGAATGCTTTGACATAAAAGTAGTATACATTTCAATTTTACACCAAAGTACTTACTGCAAACTAATGGAAACACCTTAGGTTAACTTCCCACATTATTATGAGTAGTTTGAAAGTTGTTTCATGGCTGTAGACATCAACACATAAAAGTTGTTATCTCAGTGCATGCAATGCTTAGACAATACAAATAGTATACATTTCAATTTTACACCAAAGTACTTACTGCAAACCTAATGGAAACAACTTAGATTAACTTCCCACATGATTCTGAGATGTCTGAAAGTTGTTTCATACCTGTGCACATCAAGACAAAAAAGTTGTTTTCTCAGTGCACGCAATGCTTTTACAATACATATAGTATACATTTCAATTTCACACCAAAGCACTTACTGCAAACCTAATGGAAACAACTTAGATTAACTTCCCACATGATTCTGAGATGTCTGAAAGTTGTTTCATACCTGTGCACATCAAGACAAAAAAGTTCTTTTCTCAGTGCATGCAATGCTTTTACAATACAAATAGTATACATTTCAATTTTACAGCAAAGCACTTACTGCAAACCTAATGGAAACACTTTAGTTTAACATCCCACATGATTCTGAGATGTCTGAAAGTTGTTTCATACCTGTGCACATAAAGACAAAAAAGTTGATTTCACAGTGAATAGAATGCTTTGACAGAAAAGCAGTATACATTTCAATTGTACTCAAAAGTCCTGACTGCAAACCTAATGCAAACACATTTGGTTAACTTCCCAGATGAATATGACTAGGTTTAAAGTTGTTTCATGCCTCAGTTCATCAAGACAAAAAAGTTACTTTCTCAGTACTACTATGCTCTGACATTAAGGAAGTACACATCTGAATTTTACACCAAAGTACTTACTGCAAACTAATGGAAACACCTTAGGTTAACTTCCCACATGATTATGAGTAGTTTGAAAGTTGTTTCATGGCTGTACACATCAACACAATAAAGTTGTTTTCTCAGTGCATGCAATGCTTAGACAAAACAAATAGTATACATTTCAATTTTACACCAAACCACTTACTGCAAACCAAATGGAAACACTTTAGGTTAACTTTCCACATGATTCTGAGATGTCTGAAAGTTGTTTCATACCTGTGCACATCAAGACAAAAAAGTTGTTTTCTCAGTGCATGCAATGCTTTTACAATACAAATAGTATACATTTCAATTTTACACCAAAGCACTTACTGCAAACCTAATGGAAACACTTTAGGTTAACTTTCCACATGATTCTGACATGTCTGAAAGTTGTTTCATACCTGTGCACATCAAGACAAAAAAGTTGTTATCTCAGTGAATGCAATGCTTAGGCAATACAAATAGTATACATTTCAATTTTTCTACAAAGCACTTACTGCAAACCTAATGGAAACACCTTAGGTTAACTTCCCACATGATTCTGAGATGTCTGAAAGTTGTTTCATGCCTGTGCACATAAAGACAAAAAAGTTGATTTCACGTTGAGTAGAATGCTTTGACATAAAAGCAGTATACATTTGAATTGTACTCAAAAGTCCTGACTGCAAACCTAATGCAAACACATTTGGTTAACTTCCCAGATGAATATGACTAGGTTTAAAGTTGTTTCATGCCTCAGTTCATCAAGACAAAAAAGTTACTTTCTCAGTACTACTATGCTCTGACATTAAGGAAGTACACATCTGAATTTTACACCAAAGTACTTACTGCAAACTAATGCAAACAACTTAGGTTAACTTCCCAGATGATTATGAGTAGTTTGAAAGTTGTTTCATGGCTGTACACATCAACACAAAAAAGTTGTTATCTCAGTGCATGCAATGCTTAGACAATACAAATAGTATACATTTCAATTTTACACCAAAGCACTTACTGCAAACCTAATGGAAACAACATAGATTAACTTCCCACATGATTCTGAGATGTCTGAAAGTTGTTTCATACCTGTGCACATCAAGACAAAAAAGTTGTTTTCTCAGTGCATGCAATGCTTTTACAAACAAATAGTATACATTTCAATTTTACACCAAAGCACTTACTGCAGATCTAATGGAAACACCTTAGGTTAACTTTCCACATGATTATGAGTAGTTTGAAAGTTGTTTCATGGCTGTACACATCAACAGAAAAAAGTTGTTATCTCAGAGAATGCAATGCTTAGACAATACAAATAGTATACATTTCAATTTTACTACAAAGCACTTACTGCAAACCTAATGGAAACACCTTAGGTTAACTTCCCACATGATTCTGAGATGTCTGAAAGTTGTTTCATACCTGTACACATAAAGACAAAAAAGTTGATTTCACGGTGAATAGAATGCTTTGACATAAAAGTAGTATACATTTCAATTTTACACCAAAGTACTTACTGCAAACTAATGGAAACACCTTAGGTTAACTTCCCACATTATTATGAGTAGTTTGAAAGTTGTTTCATGGCTGTAGACATCAACACATAAAAGTTGTTATCTCAGTGCATGCAATGCTTAGACAATACAAATAGTATACATTTCAATTTTACACCAAAGTACTTACTGCAAACCTAATGGAAACAACTTAGATTAACTTCCCACATGATTCTGAGATGTCTGAAAGTTGTTTCATACCTGTGCACATCAAGACAAAAAAGTTGTTTTCTCAGTGCACGCAATGCTTTTACAATACATATAGTATACATTTCAATTTCACACCAAAGCACTTACTGCAAACCTAATGGAAACAACTTAGATTAACTTCCCACATGATTCTGAGATGTCTGAAAGTTGTTTCATACCTGTGCACATCAAGACAAAAAAGTTCTTTTCTCAGTGCATGCAAAGCTTTTACAATACAAATAGTATACATTTCAATTTTACAGCAAAGCACTTACTGCAAACCTAATGGAAACACTTTAGTTTAACATCCCACATGATTCTGAGATGTCTGAAAGTTGTTTCATACCTGTGCACATAAAGACAAAAAAGTTGATTTCACAGTGAATAGAATGTTTGACAGAAAAGCAGTATACATTTCAATTGTACTCAAAAGTGCTGACTGCAAACCTAATGCAAACACATTTGGTTAACTTCCCAGATGAATATGACTAGGTTTAAAGTTGTTTCATGCCTCAGTTCATCAAGACAAAAAAGTTACTTTCTCAGTACTACTATGCTCTGACATTAAGGAAGTACACATCTGAATTTTACACCAAAGTACTTACTGCAAACTAATGGAAACACCTTAGGTTAACTTCCCACATGATTATGAGTAGTTTGAAAGTTGTTTCATGGCTGTACACATCAACACAATAAAGTTGTTTTCTCAGTGCATGCAATGCTTAGACAAAACAAATAGTATACATTTCAATTTTACACCAAACCACTTACTGCAAACCAAATGGAAACACTTTAGGTTAACTTTCCACATGATTCTGAGATGTCTGAAAGTTGTTTCATACCTGTGCACATCAAGACAAAAAAGTTGTTTTCTCAGTGCATGCAATGCTTTTACAATACAAATAGTATACATTTCAATTTTACACCAAAGCACTTACTGCAAACCTAATGGAAACACTTTAGGTTAACTTTCCACATGATTCTGACATGTCTGAAAGTTGTTTCATGCCTGTGCACATAAAGACAAAAAAGTTGATTTCACGTTGAGTAGAATGCTTTGACATAAAAGCAGTATACATTTGAATTGTACTCAAAAGTCCTGACTGCAAACCTAATGCAAACACATTTGGTTAACTTCCCAGATGAATATGACTCGGTTTAAAGTTGTTTCATGCCTCAGTTCATCAAGACAAAAAAGTTACTTTCTCAGTACTACTATGCTCTGACATTAAGGAAGTACACATCTGAATTTTACACCAAAGTACTTACTGCAAACTAATGCAAACAACTTAGGTTAACGTTCCACATGATTATGAGTAGTTTGAAAGTTGTTTCATGGCTGTACACATCAACACAAAAAAGTTGTTATCTCAGTGCATACAATGCTTAGACAATACAAATAGTATACATTTCAATTTTACACCAAAGCACTTACTGCAAACCTAATGGAAACAACATAGATTAACTTCCCACATGATTCTGAGATGTCTGAAAGTTGTTTCATACCTGTGCACATCAAGACAAAAAAGTTGTTTTCTCAGTGCATGCAATGCTTTTACAAACAAATAGTATACATTTCAATTTTACACCAAAGCACTTACTGCAGATCTAATGGAAACACCTTAGGTTAACTTTCCACATGATTATGAGTAGATTGAAAGTTGTTTCATGGCTGTACACATCAACAGAAAAAAGTTGTTATCTCAGTGAATGCAATGCTTAGACAATACAAATAGTATACATTTCAATTTTACTACAAAGCACTTACTGCAAACCTAATGGAAACACCTTAGGTTAACTTCCCACATGATTCTGAGATGTCTGAAAGTTGTTTCATACCTGTACACATAAAGACAAAAAAGTTGATTTCACGGTGAATAGAATGCTTTGACATAAAAGTAGTATACATTTCAATTTTACACCAAAGTACTTACTGCAAACTAATGGAAACACCTTAGGTTAACTTCCCACATTATTATGAGTAGTTTGAAAGTTGTTTCATGGCTGTAGACATCAACACATAAAAGTTGTTATCTCAGTGCATGCAATGCTTAGACAATACAAATAGTATACATTTCAATTTTACACCAAAGTACTTACTGCAAACCTAATGGAAACAACTTAGATTAACTTCCCACATGATTCTGAGATGTCTGAAAGTTGTTTCATACCTGTGCACATCAAGACAAAAAAGTTGTTTTCTCAGTGCACGCAATGCTTTTACAATACATATAGTATACATTTCAATTTCACACCAAAGCACTTACTGCAAACCTAATGGAAACAACTTAGATTAACTTCCCACATGATTCTGAGATGTCTGAAAGTTGTTTCATACCTGTGCACATCAAGACAAAAAAGTTCTTTTCTCAGTGCATGCAATGCTTTTACAATACAAATAGTATACATTTCAATTTTACAGCAAAGCACTTACTGCAAACCTAATGGAAACACTTTAGTTTAACATCCCACATGATTCTGAGATGTCTGAAAGTTGTTTCATACCTGTGCACATAAAGACAAAAAAGTTGATTTCACAGTGAATAGAATGCTTTGACAGAAAAGCAGTATACATTTCAATTGTACTCAAAAGTCCTGACTGCAAACCTAATGCAAACACATTTGGTTAACTTCCCAGATGAATATGACTAGGTTTAAAGTTGTTTCATGCCTCAGTTCATCAAGACAAAAAAGTTACTTTCTCAGTACTACTATGCTCTGACATTAAGGAAGTACACATCTGAATTTTACACCAAAGTACTTACTGCAAACTAATGGAAACACCTTAGGTTAACTTCCCACATGATTATGAGTAGTTTGAAAGTTGTTTCATGGCTGTACACATCAACACAATAAAGTTGTTTTCTCAGTGCATGCAATGCTTAGACAAAACAAATAGTATACATTTCAATTTTACACCAAACCACTTACTGCAAACCAAATGGAAACACTTTAGGTTAACTTTCCACATGATTCTGAGATGTCTGAAAGTTGTTTCATACCTGTGCACATCAAGACAAAAAAGTTGTTTTCTCAGTGCATGCAATGCTTTTACAATACAAATAGTATACATTTCAATTTTACACCAAAGCACTTACTGCAAACCTAATGGAAACACTTTAGGTTAACTTTCCACATGATTCTGACATGTCTGAAAGTTGTTTCATACCTGTGCACATCAAGACAAAAAAGTTGTTATCTCAGTGAATGCAATGCTTAGGCAATACAAATAGTATACATTTCAATTTTTCTACAAAGCACTTACTGCAAACCTAATGGAAACACCTTAGGTTAACTTCCCACATGATTCTGAGATGTCTGAAAGTTGTTTCATGCCTGTGCACATAAAGACAAAAAAGTTGATTTCACGTTGAGTAGAATGCTTTGACATAAAAGCAGTATACATTTGAATTGTACTCAAAAGTCCTGACTGCAAACCTAATGCAAACACATTTGGTTAACTTCCCAGATGAATATGACTAGGTTTAAAGTTGTTTCATGCCTCAGTTCATCAAGACAAAAAAGTTACTTTCTCAGTACTACTATGCTCTGACATTAAGGAAGTACACATCTGAATTTTACACCAAAGTACTTACTGCAAACTAATGCAAACAACTTAGGTTAACTTCCCAGATGATTATGAGTAGTTTGAAAGTTGTTTCATGGCTGTACACATCAACACAAAAAAGTTGTTATCTCAGTGCATGCAATGCTTAGACAATACAAATAGTATACATTTCAATTTTACACCAAAGCACTTACTGCAAACCTAATGGAAACAACATAGATTAACTTCCCACATGATTCTGAGATGTCTGAAAGTTGTTTCATACCTGTGCACATCAAGACAAAAAAGTTGTTTTCTCAGTGCATGCAATGCTTTTACAAACAAATAGTATACATTTCAATTTTACACCAAAGCACTTACTGCAGATCTAATGGAAACACCTTAGGTTAACTTTCCACATGATTATGAGTAGTTTGAAAGTTGTTTCATGGCTGTACACATCAACAGAAAAAAGTTGTTATCTCAGAGAATGCAATGCTTAGACAATACAAATAGTATACATTTCAATTTTACTACAAAGCACTTACTGCAAACCTAATGGAAACACCTTAGGTTAACTTCCCACATGATTCTGAGATGTCTGAAAGTTGTTTCATACCTGTACACATAAAGACAAAAAAGTTGATTTCACGGTGAATAGAATGCTTTGACATAAAAGTAGTATACATTTCAATTTTACACCAAAGTACTTACTGCAAACTAATGGAAACACCTTAGGTTAACTTCCCACATTATTATGAGTAGTTTGAAAGTTGTTTCATGGCTGTAGACATCAACACATAAAAGTTGTTATCTCAGTGCATGCAATGCTTAGACAATACAAATAGTATACATTTCAATTTTACACCAAAGTACTTACTGCAAACCTAATGGAAACAACTTAGATTAACTTCCCACATGATTCTGAGATGTCTGAAAGTTGTTTCATACCTGTGCACATCAAGACAAAAAAGTTGTTTTCTCAGTGCACGCAATGCTTTTACAATACATATAGTATACATTTCAATTTCACACCAAAGCACTTACTGCAAACCTAATGGAAACAACTTAGATTAACTTCCCACATGATTCTGAGATGTCTGAAAGTTGTTTCATACCTGTGCACATCAAGACAAAAAAGTTCTTTTCTCAGTGCATGCAAAGCTTTTACAATACAAATAGTATACATTTCAATTTTACAGCAAAGCACTTACTGCAAACCTAATGGAAACACTTTAGTTTAACATCCCACATGATTCTGAGATGTCTGAAAGTTGTTTCATACCTGTGCACATAAAGACAAAAAAGTTGATTTCACAGTGAATAGAATGTTTGACAGAAAAGCAGTATACATTTCAATTGTACTCAAAAGTGCTGACTGCAAACCTAATGCAAACACATTTGGTTAACTTCCCAGATGAATATGACTAGGTTTAAAGTTGTTTCATGCCTCAGTTCATCAAGACAAAAAAGTTACTTTCTCAGTACTACTATGCTCTGACATTAAGGAAGTACACATCTGAATTTTACACCAAAGTACTTACTGCAAACTAATGGAAACACCTTAGGTTAACTTCCCACATGATTATGAGTAGTTTGAAAGTTGTTTCATGGCTGTACACATCAACACAATAAAGTTGTTTTCTCAGTGCATGCAATGCTTAGACAAAACAAATAGTATACATTTCAATTTTACACCAAACCACTTACTGCAAACCAAATGGAAACACTTTAGGTTAACTTTCCACATGATTCTGAGATGTCTGAAAGTTGTTTCATACCTGTGCACATCAAGACAAAAAAGTTGTTTTCTCAGTGCATGCAATGCTTTTACAATACAAATAGTATACATTTCAATTTTACACCAAAGCACTTACTGCAAACCTAATGGAAACACTTTAGGTTAACTTTCCACATGATTCTGACATGTCTGAAAGTTGTTTCATGCCTGTGCACATAAAGACAAAAAAGTTGATTTCACGTTGAGTAGAATGCTTTGACATAAAAGCAGTATACATTTGAATTGTACTCAAAAGTCCTGACTGCAAACCTAATGCAAACACATTTGGTTAACTTCCCAGATGAATATGACTCGGTTTAAAGTTGTTTCATGCCTCAGTTCATCAAGACAAAAAAGTTACTTTCTCAGTACTACTATGCTCTGACATTAAGGAAGTACACATCTGAATTTTACACCAAAGTACTTACTGCAAACTAATGCAAACAACTTAGGTTAACGTTCCACATGATTATGAGTAGTTTGAAAGTTGTTTCATGGCTGTACACATCAACACAAAAAAGTTGTTATCTCAGTGCATACAATGCTTAGACAATACAAATAGTATACATTTCAATTTTACACCAAAGCACTTACTGCAAACCTAATGGAAACAACATAGATTAACTTCCCACATGATTCTGAGATGTCTGAAAGTTGTTTCATACCTGTGCACATCAAGACAAAAAAGTTGTTTTCTCAGTGCATGCAATGCTTTTACAAACAAATAGTATACATTTAAATTTTACACCAAAGCACTTACTGCAGATCTAATGGAAACACCTTAGGTTAACTTTCCACATGATTATGAGTAGTTTGAAAGTTGTTTCATGGCTGTACACATCAACAGAAAAAAGTTGTTATCTCAGTGAATGCAATGCTTAGACAATACAAATAGTATACATTTCAATTTTACTACAAAGCACTTACTGCAAACCTAATGGAAACACCTTAGGTTAACTTCCCACATGATTCTGAGATGTCTGAAAGTTGTTTCATACCTGTACACATAAAGACAAAAAAGTTGATTTCACGGTGAATAGAATGCTTTGACATAAAAGTAGTATACATTTCAATTGTACACCAAAGTACTTACTGCAAACTAATGGAAACACCTTAGGTTAACTTCCCACATTATTATGAGTAGTTTGAAAGTTGTTTCATGGCTGTAGACATCAACACATAAAAGTTGTTATCTCAGTGCATGCAATGCTTAGACAATACAAATAGTATACATTTCAATTTGACACCAAAGTACTTACTGCAAACCTAATGGAAACAACTTAGATTAACTTCCCACATGATTCTGAGATGTCTGAAAGTTGTTTCATACCTGTGCACATCAAGACAAAAAAGTTGTTCTCTCAGTGCACGCAATGCTTTTACAATACATATAGTATACATTTCAATTTCACACCAAAGCACTTACTGCAAACCTAATGGAAACAACTTAGATTAACTTCCCACATGATTCTGAGATGTCTGAAAGTTGTTTCATACCTGTGCACATCAAGACAAAAAAGTTCTTTTCTCAGTGCATGCAATGCTTTTACAATACAAATAGTATACATTTCAATTTTACAGCAAAGCACTTACTGCAAACCTAATGGAAACACTTTAGTTTAACATCCCACATGATTCTGAGATGTCTGAAAGTTGTTTCATACCTGTGCACATAAAGACAAAAAAGTTGATTTCACAGTGAATAGAATGCTTTGACAGAAAAGCAGTATACATTTCAATTGTACTCAAAAGTCCTGACTGCAAACCTAATGCAAACACATTTGGTTAACTCCCCAGATGAATATGACTAGGTTTAAAGTTGTTTCATGCCTCAGTTCATCAAGACAAAAAAGTTACTTTCTCAGTACTACTATGCTCCGACATTAAGGAAGTACACATCTGAATTTTACACCAAAGTACTTACTGCAAACTAATGGAAACACCTTAGGTTAACTTCCCACATGATTATGAGTAGTTTGAAAGTTCTTTCATGGCTGTACACATCAACACAATAAAGTTGTTTTCTCAGTGCATGCAATGCTTAGACAAAACAAATAGTATACATTTCAATTTTACACCAAAGCACTTACTGCAAACCTAATGGAAACACTTTAGGTTAACTTTCCACATGATTCTGAGATGTCTGAAAGTTGTTTCATACCTGTGCACATCAAGACAAAAAAGTTGTTTTCTCAGTGCACGCAATGCTTTTACAATACATATAGTATACATTTCAATTTCACACCAAAGCACTTACTGCAAACCTAATGGAAACAACTTAGATTAACTTCCCACATGATTCTGAGATGTCTGAAAGTTGTTTCATACCTGTGCACATCAAGACAAAAAAGTTCTTTTCTCAGTGCATGCAATGCTTTTACAATACAAATAGTATACATTTCAATTTTACAGCAAAGCACTTACTGCAAACCTAATGGAAACACTTTAGTTTAACATCCCACATGATTCTGAGATGTCTGAAAGTTGTTTCATACCTGTGCACATAAAGACAAAAAAGTTGATTTCACAGTGAATAGAATGCTTTGACAGAAAAGCAGTATACATTTCAATTGTACTCAAAAGTCCTGACTGCAAACCTAATGCAAACACATTTGGTTAACTTCCCAGATGAATATGACTAGGTTTAAAGTTGTTTCATGCCTCAGTTCATCAAGACAAAAAAGTTACTTTCTCAGTACTACTATGCTCTGACATTAAGGAAGTACACATCTGAATTTTACACCAAAGTACTTACTGCAAACTAATGGAAACACCTTAGGTTAACTTCCCACATGATTATGAGTAGTTTGAAAGTTGTTTCATGGCTGTACACATCAACACAATAAAGTTGTTTTCTCAGTGCATGCAATGCTTAGACAAAACAAATAATATACATTTCAATTTTACACCAAACCACTTACTGCAAACCAAATGGAAACACTTTAGGTTAACTTTCCACATGATTCTGAGATGTCTGAAAGTTGTTTCATACCTGTGCACATCAAGACAAAAAAGTTGTTTTCTCAGTGCATGCAATGCTTTTACAATACAAATAGTATACATTTCAATTTTACACCAAAGCACTTACTGCAAACCTAATGGAAACACTTTAGGTTAACTTTCCACATGATTCTGACATGTCTGAAAGTTGTTTCATACCTGTGCACATCAAGACAAAAAAGTTGTTATCTCAGTGAATGCAATGCTTAGGCAATACAAATAGTATACATTTCAATTTTTCTACAAAGCACTTACTGCAAACCTAATGGAAACACCTTAGGTTAACTTCCCACATGATTCTGAGATGTCTGAAAGTTGTTTCATGCCTGTGCACATAAAGACAAAAAAGTTGATTTCACGTTGAGTAGAATGCTTTGACATAAAAGCAGTATACATTTGAATTGTACTCAAAAGTCCTGACTGCAAACCTAATGCAAACACATTTGGTTAACTTCCCAGATGAATATGACTAGGTTTAAAGTTGTTTCATGCCTCAGTTCATCAAGACAAAAAAGTTACTTTCTCAGTACTACTATGCTCTGACATTAAGGAAGTACACATCTGAATTTTACACCAAAGTACTTACTGCAAACTAATGCAAGCAACTTAGGTTAACTTCCCACATGATTATGAGTAGTTTGAAAGTTGTTTCATGGCTGTACACATCAACACAAAAAAGTTGTTATCTCAGTGCATGCAATGCTTAGACAATACAAATAGTATACATTTCAATTTTACACCAAAGCACTTACTGCAAACCTAATGGAAACAACATAGATTAATTTCCCACATGATTCTGAGATGTCTGAAAGTTGTTTCATACCTGTGCACATCAAGACAAAAAAGTTGTTTTCTCAGTGCATGCAATGCTTTTACAAACAAATAGTATACATTTCAATTTTACACCAAAGCACTTACTGCAGATCTAATGGAAACACCTTAGGTTAACTTTCCACATGATTATGAGTAGTTTGAAAGTTGTTTCATGGCTGTACACATCAACAGAAAAAAGTTGTTATCTCAGTGAATGCAATGCTTAGACAATACAAATAGTATACATTTCAATTTTACTACAAAGCACTTACTGCAAACCTAATGGAAACACCTTAGGTTAACTTCCCACATGATTCTGAGATGTCTGAAAGTTGTTTCATACCTGTACACATAAAGACAAAAAAGTTGATTTCACGGTGAATAGAATGCTTTGACATAAAAGTAGTATACATTTCAATTTTACACCAAAGTACTTACTGCAAACTAATGGAAACACCTTAGGTTAACTTCCCACATTATTATGAGTAGTTTGAAAGTTGTTTCATGGCTGTAGACATCAACACATAAAAGTTGTTATCTCAGTGCATGCAATGCTTAGACAATACAAATAGTATACATTTCAATTTTACACCAAAGTACTTACTGCAAACCTAATGGAAACAACTTAGATTAACTTCCCACATGATTGTGAGATGTCTGAAAGTTGTTTCATACCTGTGCACATCAAGACAAAAAAGTTGTTTTCTCAGTGCACGCAATGCTTTTACAATACATATAGTATACATTTCAATTTCACACCAAAGCACTTACTGCAAACCTAATGGAAACAACTTAGATTAACTTCCCACATGATTCTGAGATGTCTGAAAGTTGTTTCATACCTGTGCACATCAAGACAAAAAAGTTCTTTTCTCAGTGCATGCAAAGCTTTTACAATACAAATAGTATACATTTCAATTTTACAGCAAAGCACTTACTGCAAACCTAATGGAAACACTTTAGTTTAACATCCCACATGATTCTGAGATGTCTGAAAGTTGTTTCATACCTGTGCACATAAAGACAAAAAAGTTGATTTCACAGTGAATAGAATGCTTTGACAGAAAAGCAGTATACATTTCAATTGTACTCAAAAGTCCTGACTGCAAACCTAATGCAAACACATTTGGTTAACTTCCCAGATGAATATGACTAGGTTTAAAGTTGTTTCATGCCTCAGTTCATCAAGACAAAAAAGTTACTTTCTCAGTACTACTATGCTCTGACATTAAGGAAGTACACATCTGAATTTTACACCAAAGTACTTACTGCAAACTAATGGAAACACCTTAGGTTAACTTCCCACATGATTATGAGTAGTTTGAAAGTTGTTTCATGGCTGTACACATCAACACAATAAAGTTGTTTTCTCAGTGCATGCAATGCTTAGACAAAACAAATAGTATACATTTCAATTTTACACCAAACCACTTACTGCAAACCAAATGGAAACACTTTAGGTTAACTTTCCACATGATTCTGAGATGTCTGAAAGTTGTTTAATACCTGTGCACATCAAGACAAAAAAGTTGTTTTCTCAGTGCATGCAATGCTTTTACAATACAAATAGTATACATTTCAATTTTACACCAAAGCACTTACTGCAAACCTAATGGAAACACTTTAGGTTAACTTTCCAGATGATTCTGACATGTCTGAAAGCTGTTTCATGCCTGTGCACATAAAGACAAAAAAGTTGATTTCACGTTGAGTAGAATGCTTTGACATAAAAGCAGTATACATTTGAATTGTACTCAAAAGTCCTGACTGCAAACCTAATGCAAACACATTTGGTTAACTTCCCAGATGAATATGACTCGGTTTAAAGTTGTTTCATGCCTCAGTTCATCAAGACAAAAAAGTTACTTTCTCAGTACTACTATGCTCTGACATTAAGGAAGTACACATCTGAGTTTTACACCAAAGTACTTACTGCAAACTAATGCAAACAACTTAGGTTAACGTTCCACATGATTATGAGTAGTTTGAAAGTTGTTTCATGGCTGTACACATCAACACAAAAAAGTTGTTATCTCAGTGCATACAATGCTTAGACAATACAAATAGTATACATTTCAATTTTACACCAAAGCACTTAATGCAAACCTAATGGAAACACTTTAGGTTAACTTTCCACATGATTCTGAGATGTCTGAAAGTTGTTTCATACCTGTGCACATCAAGACAAAAAAGTTGTTTTCTCAGTGCATGCAATGATTTTACAATACAAATAGTATACATTTCAATTTTACACCAAAGCACTTACTGCAAACCTAATGGAAACACTTTAGGTTAACTTTCCACATGATTCTGACATGTCTGAAAGTTGTTTCATACCTGTGCACATCAAGACAAAAAAGTTGTTATCTCAGTGAATGCAATGCTTAGGCAATACAAATAGTATACATTTCAATTTTACTACAAAGCACTTACTGCAAACCTAATGGAAACACCTTAGGTTAACTTCCCACATGATTCTGAGATGTCTGAAAGTTGTTTCATGCCTGTGCACATAAAGACAAAAAAGTTGATTTCACGTTGAGTAGAATGCTTTGACATAAAAGCAGTATACATTTGAATTGTACTCAAAAGTCCTGACTGCAAACCTAATGCAAACACATTTGGTTAACTTCCCAGATGAATATGACTAGGTTTAAAGTTGTTTCATGCCTCAGTTCATCAAGACAAAAAAGTTACTTTCTCAGTACTACTATGCTCTGACATTAAGGAAGTACACATCTGAATTTTACACCAAAGTACTTACTGCAAACTAATGGAAACAACTTAGGTTAACTTCCCACATGATTATGAGTAGTTTGAAAGTTGTTTCATGGCTGTACACATCAACACAAAAAAGTTGTTATCTCAGTGCATGCAATGCTTAGACAATACAAATAGTATACATTTCAATTTTACACCAAAGCACTTACTGCAAACCTAATGGAAACAACATAGATTAACTTCCCACATGATTCTGAGATGTCTGAAAGTTGTTTCATACCTGTGCACATCAAGACAAAAAAGTTGTTTTCTCAGTGCATGCAATGCTTTTACAAACAAATAATATACATTTCAATTTTACACCAAAGCACTTACTGCAGATCTAATGGAAACACCTTAGGTTAACTTTCCACATGATTATGAGTAGTTTGAAAGTTGTTTCATGGCTGTACACATCAACAGAAAAAAGTTGTTATCTCAGTGAATGCAATGCTTAGACAATACAAATAGTATACATTTCAATTTTACTACAAAGCACTTACTGCAAACCTAATGGAAACACCTTAGGTTAACTTCCCACATGATTCTGAGATGTCTGAAAGTTGTTTCATACCTGTACACATAAAGACAAAAAAGTTGATTTCACGGTGAATAGAATGCTTTGACATAAAAGTAGTATACATTTCAATTTTACACCAAAGTACTTACTGCAAACTAATGGAAACACCTTAGGTTAACTTCCCACATTATTATGAGTAGTTTGAAAGTTGTTTCATGGCTGTAGACATCAACACATAAAAGTTGTTATCTCAGTGCATGCAATGCTTAGACAATACAAATAGTATACATTTCAATTTGACACCAAAGTACTTACTGCAAACCTAATGGAAACAACTTAGATTAACTTCCCACATGATTCTGAGATGTCTGAAAGTTGTTTCATACCTGTGCACATCAAGACAAAAAAGTTGTTTTCTCAGTGCACGCAATGCTTTTACAATACATATAGTATACATTTCAATTTCACACCAAAGCACTTACTGCAAACCTAATGAAAACAACTTAGATTAACTTCCCACATGATTCTGAGATGTCTGAAAGTTGTTTCATACCTGTGCACATCAAGACAAAAATGTTCTTTTCTCAGTGCATGCAATGCTTTTACAATACAAATAGTATACATTTCAATTTTACAGCAAAGCACTTACTGCAAACCTAATGGAAACAACTTAGGTTAACTTTCCACATGATTCTGACATATCTGCAAGTTGTTTCATACCTGTGCACATCAAGACAAAAAAGTTGTTATCTCAGTGAATGCAATGCTTAGACAATACAAATAGTATACATTTCAATTTTACTACAAAGCACTTAATGCAAACCTAATGGAAACACCTTATGTTAACTTTCCACATGATTCTGAGATGTCTGAAAGTTGTTTCATACCTGTGCACATAAAGACAAAAAAGTTGATTTCACGGTGAGTAGAATGCTTTGACATAAAAGTAGTATACATTTCAATTTTACAACAAATTACTTACTGCAAACCTAATGGAAACACTTTAGGTTAACTTTCCACATGATTATCAGTAGTTTGAAAGTTGCTTCATGGCTGCACACATCAACACAAAAAAGTTGTAATCTCAGTGCATGCAATGCTTAGACAATACAAATAGTATACATTTCAATTTTACACCAAAGCACTTACTGCAAACCTAATGGAAACACTTTAGGTTAACTTCCCACATGATTCTGAGATGTCTGAAAGTCGTTTCATACCTGTGCACATCAAGACAAAAAAGTTGTTTTCTCAGTGCATGCAATGCTTTTATAATACAAATAGTATACATTTCAATTTTACACCAAAGCACTTACTGCAAACCTAATGGAAACACTTTAGGTTAACTTTCCACATGATTCTGACATGTCTGAAAGTTGTTTCATACCTGTGCACATCAAGACAAAAAAGTTGTTATCTCAGTGAATGCAATGCTTAGGCAATACAAATAGTATACATTTCAATTTTACTACAAAGCACTTACTGCAAACCTAATGGAAACAACTTAGGTTAACTTCCCACATGATTCTGAGATGTCTGAAAGTTGTTTCATGCCTGTACACATAAAGACAAAAAAGTTGATTTCACGTTGAGTAGAATGCTTTGACATAAAAGCAGTATACATTTGAATTGTACTCAAAAGTCCTGACTGCAAACCTAATGCAAACACATTTGGTTAACTTCCCAGATGAATATGACTAGGTTTAAAGTTGTTTCATGCCTCAGTTCATCAAGACAAAAAAGTTACTTTCTCAGTACTACTATGCTCTGACATTAAGGAAGTACACATCTGAATTTTACACCAAAGTACTTACTGCAAACTAATGGAAACACCTTAGGTTAACTTCCCACATTATTATGAGTAGTTTGAAAGTTGTTTCATGGCTGTAGACATCAACACATAAAAGTTGTTATCTCAGTGCATCCAATGCTTAGACAATACAAATAGTATACATTACAATTTTACACCAAAGTACTTACTGCAAACCTAATGGAAACAACTTAGATTAACTTCCCACATGATTCTGAGATGTCTGAAAGTTGTTTCATACCTGTGCACATGAAGACAAAAAAGTTGTTTTCTCAGTGCACGCAATGCTTTTACAATACATATAGTATACATTTCAATTTCACACCAAAGCACTTACTGCAAACCTAATGGAAACAACTTAGATTAACTTCCCACATGATTCTGAGATGTCTGAAAGTTGTTTCATACCTGTGCACATCAAGACAAAAAAGTTCTTTTCTCAGTGCATGCAATGCTTTTACAATACAAATAGTATACATTTTAATTTTACACCAAAGCACTTACTGCAAACTAATGGAAACACCTTAGGTTAACTTCCCACATGATTATGAGTAGTTTGAAAGTTCTTTCATGGCTGTACACATCAACACAATAAAGTTGTTTTCTCAGTGCATGCAATGCTTAGGCAAAACAAATAGTATACATTTCAATTTTACACCAAAGCACTTACTGCAAACCGAATGGAAACACTTTAGGTTAACTTTCCACATGATTCTGAGATGTCTGAAAGTTGTTTCATACCTGTGCACATCAAGACAAAAATGTTCTTTTCTCAGTGCATGCAATGCTTTTACAATACAAATAGTATACATTTCAATTTTACACCAAAGCACTTACTGCAAACCTAATGGAAACACTTTAGGTTAACTTTCCACATGATTCTGACATGTCTGAAAGTTGTTTCATGCCTGTACACATAAAGACAAAAAAGTTGATTTCACGTTGAGTAGAATGCTTTGACATAAAAGCAGTATACATTTGAATTGTACTCAAAAGTCCTGACTGCAAACCTAATGCAAACACATTTGGTTAACTTCCCAGATGAATATGACTAGGTTTAAAGTTGTTTCATGCCTCAGTTCATCAAGACAAAAAAGTTACTTTCTCAGTACTACTATGCTCTGACATTAAGGAAGTACACATCTGAATTTTACACCAAAGTACTTACTGCAAACTAATGGAAACAACTTAGGTTAACTTTCCACATGATTATGAGTAGTTTGAAAGTTGTTTCATGGCTGTACACATCAACACAAAAAAGTTGTTATCTCAGTGCATGCAATGCTTAGACAATACAAATAGTATACATTTCAATTTTACACCAAAGCACTTACTGCAAACCTAATGGAAACACTTTAGGTTAACTTTCCACATGATTCTGACATGTCTGAAAGTTGTTTCATACCTGTGCACATCAAGACAAAAAAGTTGTTATCTCAGTGAATGCAATGCTTAGACAATACAAATAGTATACATTTCAATTTTACTACAAAGCACTTACTGCAAACCTAATGGAAACACCTTAGGTTAACTTCCCACATGATTCTGAGATGTCTGAAAGTTGTTTCATACCTGTACACATAAAGACAAAAAAGTTGATTTCACGGTGAATAGAATGCTTTGACATAAAAGTAGTATACATTTCAATTTTACACCAAAGTACTTACTGCAAACTAATGGAAACACCTTAGGTTAACTTCCCACATTATTATGAGTAGTTTGAAAGTTGTTTCATGGCTGTAGACATCAACACATAAAAGTTGTTATCTCAGTGCATGCAATGCTTAGACAATACAAATAGTATACATTTCAATTTTACACCAAAGTACTTACTGCAAACCTAATGGAAACAACTTAGATTAACTTCCCACATGATTCTGAGATGTCTGAAAGTTGTTTCATACCTGTGCACATCAAGACAAAAAAGTTGTTTTCTCAGTGCACGCAATGCTTTTACAATACATATAGTATACATTTCAATTTCACACCAAAGCACTTACTGCAAACCTAATGAAAACAACTTAGATTAACTTCCCACATGATTCTGAGATGTCTGAAAGTTGTTTCATACCTGTGCACATCAAGACAAAAATGTTCTTTTCTCAGTGCATGCAATGCTTTTACAATACAAATAGTATACATTTCAATTTCACACCAAAGCACTTACTGCAAACCTAATGGAAACACTTTAGGTTAACTTTCCACATGATTCTGACATGTCTGAAAGTTGTTTCATACCTGTGCACATCAAGACAAAAAAGTTGTTATCTCAGTGAATGCAATGCTTAGGCAATACAAATAGTATACATTTCAATTTTACTACAACGCACTTACTGCAAACCTAATGGAAACACCTTAGGTTAACTTCTCACATGATTCTGAGATGTCTGAAAGTTGTTTCATGCCTGTACACATAAAGACAAAAAAGTTGATTTCACGTTGAGTAGAATGCTTTGACATAAAAGCAGTATACATTTGAATTGTACTCAAAAGTCCTGACTGCAAACCTAATGCAAACACATTTGGTTGACTTCCCAGATGAATATGACTAGTTTTAAAGTTGTTTCATGCCTCAGTTCATCAAGACAAAAAAGTTACTTTCTCAGTACTACTATGCTCTGACATTAAGGAAGTACACATCTGAATTTTACACCAAAGTACTTACTGCAAACTAATGGAAACAACTTAGGTTAACTTTCCACATGATTATGAGTAGTTTGAAAGTTGTTTCATGGCTGTACACATCAACACAAAAAAGTTGTTATCTCAGTGCATGCAATGCTTAGACAATACAAATAGTATACATTTCAATTTTACACCAAAGCACTTACTGCAAACCTAATGGAAACAACATAGATTAACTTCCCACATGATTCTGAGATGTCTGAAAGTTGTTTCATACCTGTGCACATCAAGACAAAAAAGTTGTTTTCTCAGTGCATGCAATGCTTTTACAAACAAATAGTATACATTTCAATTTTACACCAAAGCACTTACTGCAGATCTAATGGAAACACCTTAGGTTAACTTTCCACATGATTATGAGTAGTTTGAATGTTGTTTCATGGCTGTACACATCAACAGAAAAAAGTTGTTATCTCAGTGAATGCAATGCTTAGACAATACAAATAGTATACATTTCAATTTTACTACAAAGCACTTACTGCAAACCTAATGGAAACACCTTAGGTTAACTTCCCACATGATTCTGAGATGTCTGAAAGTTGTTTCATACCTGTACACATAAAGACAAAAAAGTTGATTTCACGGTGAATAGAATGCTTTGACATAAAAGTAGTATACATTTCAATTTTACACCAAAGTATTTACTGCAAACTAATGGAAACACCTTAGGTTAACTTCCCACATTATTATGAGTAGTTTGAAAGTTGTTTCATGGCTGTAGACATCAACACATAAAAGTTGTTATCTCAGTGCATGCAATGCTTAGACAATACAAATAGTATACATTTCAATTTGACACCAAAGTACTTACTGCAAACCTAATGGAAACAACTTAGATTAACTTCCCACATGATTCTGAGATGTCTGAAAGTTGTTTCATAGCTGTGCACATCAAGACAAAAAAGTTCTTTTCTCAGTGCATGCAATGCTTTTACAATACGAATAGTATACATTTCAATTTTACAGCAAAGCACTTACTGCAAACCTAATGGAAACACTTTAGTTTAACATCCCACATGATTCTGAGATGTCTGAAAGTTGTTTCATACCTGTGCACATAAAGACAAAAAAGTTGATTTCACAGTGAATAGAATGCTTTGACAGAAAAGCAGTATACATTTCAATTGTACTCAAAAGTCCTGACTGCAAACCTAATGCAAACACATTTGGTTAACTTCCCAGATGAATATGACTAGGTTTAAAGTTGTTTCATGCCTCAGTTCATCAAGACAAAAAAGTTACTTTCTCAGTACTACTATGCTCTGACATTAAGGAAGTACACATCTGAATTTTACACCAAAGTACTTACTGCAAACTAATGGAAACACCTTAGGTTAACTTCCCACATGATTATGAGTAGTTTGAAAGTTGTTTCATGGCTGTACACATCAACACAATAAAGTTGTTTTCTCAGTGCATGCAATGCTTAGACAAAACAAATAGTATACATTTCAATTTTACACCAAAGCACTTACTGCAAACCTAATGGAAACACTTTAGGTTAACTTTCCACATGATTCTGAGATGTCTGAAAGTTGTTTCATACCTGTGCACATCAAGACAAAAAAGTTGTTTTCTCAGTGCATGCAATGCTTTTACAATACAAATAGTATACATTTCAATTTTACAGCAAAGCACTTACTGCAAACCTAATGGAAACACTTTAGTTTAACATCCCACATGATTCTGAGATGTCTGAAAGTTGTTTCATACCTGTGCACATAAAGACAAAAAAGTTGATTTCACAGTGAATAGAATGCTTTGACAGAAAAGCAGTATACATTTCAATTGTACTCAAAAGTCCTGACTGCAAACCTAATGCAAACACATTTGGTTAACTTCCCAGATGAATATGACTAGGTTTAAAGTTGTTTCATGCCTCAGTTCATCAAGACAAAAAAGTTACTTTCTCAGTACTACTATGCTCTGACATTAAGGAAGTACACATCTGAATTTTACACCAAAGTACTTACTGCAAACTAATGGAAACAACTTAGGTTAACTTCCCACATGATTATGAGTAGTTTGAAAGTTGTTTCATGGCTGTACACATCAACACAAAAAAGTTGTTATCTCAGTGCATGCAATGCTTAGACAATACAAATAGTATACATTTCAATTTTACACCAAAGCACTTACTGCAAACCTAATGGAAACAACATAGATTAACTTCCCACATGATTCTGAGATGTCTGAAAGTTGTTTCATACCTGTGCACATCAAGACAAAAAAGTTGTTTTCTCAGTGCATGCAATGCTTTTACAAACAAATAGTATACATTTCAATTTTACACCAAAGCACTTACTGCAAACTAATGGAAACACCTTAGGTTAACTTCCCACATGATTATGAGTAGTTTGAAAGTTCTTTCATGGCTGTACACATCAACACAATAAAGTTGTTTTCTCAGTGCATGCAATGCTTAGACAAAACAAATAGTATACATTTCAATTTTACACCAAAGCACTTACTGCAAACCTAATGGAAACACTTTAGGTTAACTTTCCACATGATTCTGAGATGTCTGAAAGTTGTTTCATACCTGTGCACATCAAGACAAAAAAGTTCTTTTCTCAGTGCATGCAATGCTTTTACAATACAAATAGTATACATTTCAATTTTACACCAAAGCACTTACTGCAAACCTAATGGAAACACTTTAGGTTAACTTTCCACATGATTCTGACATGTCTGAAAGTTGTTTCATACCTGTGCACATCAAGACAAAAAAGTTGTTTTCTCAGTGCATGCAATGCTTAGACAAAACAAATAGTATACATTTCAATTTTACACCAAAGCACTTACTGCAAACCTAATGGAAACACTTTAGGTTAACTTTCCACATGATTCTGAGATGTCTGAAAGTTGTTTCATACCTGTGCACATCAAGACAAAAAAGTTCTTTTCTCAGTGCATGCAATGCTTTTACAATACAAATAGTATACATTTCAATTTTACACCAAAGCACTTACTGCAAACCTAATGGAAACACTTTAGGTTAACTTTCCACATGATTCTGACATGTCTGAAAGTTGTTTCATACCTGTGCACATCAAGACAAAAAAGTTGTTATCTCAGTGAATGCAATGCTTAGGCAATACAAATAGTATACATTTCAATTTTACGACAAAGCACTTACTGCAAACCTAATGGAAACACCTTAGGTTAACTTCCCACATGATTCTGAGATGTCTGAAAGTTGTTTCATGCCTGTACACATAAAGACAAAAAAGTTGATTTCACGTTGAGTAGAATGCTTTGACATAAAAGCAGTATACATTTGAATTGTACTCAAAAGTCCTGACTGCAAACCTAATGCAAACACATTTGGTTAACTTCCCAGATGAATATGACTAGGTTTAAAGTTGTTTCATGCCTCAGTTCATCAAGACAAAAAAGTTACTTTCTCAGTACTACTATGCTCTGACATTAAGGAAGTACACATCTGAATTTTACACCAAAGTACTTACTGCAAACTAATGGAAACAACTTAGGTTAACTTTCCACATGATTATGAGTAGTTTGAAAGTTGTTTCATGGCTGTACACATCAACACAAAAAAGTTGTTATCTCAGTGCATGCAATGCTTAGACAATACAAATAGTATACATTTCAATTTTACACCAAAGCACTTACTGCAAACCTAATGGAAACACTTTAGGTTAACTTTCCACATGATTCTGACATGTCTGAAAGTTGTTTCATACCTGTGCACATCAAGACAAAAAAGTTGTTATCTCAGTGAATGCAATGCTTAGACAATACAAATAGTATACATTTCAATTTTACTACAAAGCACTTACTGCAAACCTAATGGAAACACCTTAGGTTAACTTCCCACATGATTCTGAGATGTCTGAAAGTTGTTTCATACCTGTACACATAAAGACAAAAAAGTTGATTTCACGGTGAATAGAATGCTTTGACATAAAAGTAGTATACATTTCAATTTTACACCAAAGTACTTACTGCAAACTAATGGAAACACCTTAGGTTAACTTCCCACATTATTATGAGTAGTTTGAAAGTTGTTTCATGGCTGTAGACATCAACACATAAAAGTTGTTATCTCAGTGCATGCAATGCTTAGACAATACAAATAGTATACATTTCAATTTTACACCAAAGTACTTACTGCAAACCTAATGGAAACAACTTAGATTAACTTCCCACATGATTCTGAGATGTCTGAAAGTTGTTTCATACCTGTGCACATCAAGACAAAAAAGTTGTTTTCTCAGTGCACGCAATGCTTTTACAATACATATAGTATACATTTCAATTTCACACCAAAGCACTTACTGCAAACCTAATGAAAACAACTTAGATTAACTTCCCACATGATTCTGAGATGTCTGAAAGTTGTTTCATACCTGTGCACATCAAGACAAAAATGTTCTTTTCTCAGTGCATGCAATGCTTTTACAATACAAATAGTATACATTTCAATTTTACACCAAAGCACTTACTGCAAACCTAATGGAAACACTTTAGGTTAACTTTCCACATGATTCTGACATGTCTGAAAGTTGTTTCATACCTGTGCACATCAAGACAAAAAAGTTGTTATCTCAGTGAATGCAATGCTTAGGCAATACAAATAGTATACATTTCAATTTTACTACAACGCACTTACTGCAAACCTAATGGAAACACCTTAGGTTAACTTCTCACATGATTCTGAGATGTCTGAAAGTTGTTTCATGCCTGTACACATAAAGACAAAAAAGTTGATTTCACGTTGAGTAGAATGCTTTGACATAAAAGCAGTATACATTTGAATTGTACTCAAAAGTCCTGACTGCAAACCTAATGCAAACACATTTGGTTGACTTCCCAGATGAATATGACTAGTTTTAAAGTTGTTTCATGCCTCAGTTCATCAAGACAAAAAAGTTACTTTCTCAGTACTACTATGCTCTGACATTAAGGAAGTACACATCTGAATTTTACACCAAAGTACTTACTGCAAACTAATGGAAACAACTTAGGTTAACTTTCCACATGATTATGAGTAGTTTGAAAGTTGTTTCATGGCTGTACACATCAACACAAAAAAGTTGTTATCTCAGTGCATGCAATGCTTAGACAATACAAATAGTATACATTTCAATTTTACACCAAAGCACTTACTGCAAACCTAATGGAAACAACATAGATTAACTTCCCACATGATTCTGAGATGTCTGAAAGTTGTTTCATACCTGTGCACATCAAGACAAAAAAGTTGTTTTCTCAGTGCATGCAATGCTTTTACAAACAAATAGTATACATTTCAATTTTACACCAAAGCACTTACTGCAGATCTAATGGAAACACCTTAGGTTAACTTTCCACATGATTATGAGTAGTTTGAAAGTTGTTTCATGGCTGTACACATCAACAGAAAAAAGTTGTTATCTCAGTGAATGCAATGCTTAGACAATACAAATAGTATACATTTCAATTTTACTACAAAGCACTTACTGCAAACCTAATGGAAACACCTTAGGTTAACTTCCCACATGATTCTGAGATGTCTGAAAGTTGTTTCATACCTGTACACATAAAGACAAAAAAGTTGATTTCACGGTGAATAGAATGCTTTGACATAAAAGTAGTATACATTTCAATTTTACACCAAAGTATTTACTGCAAACTAATGGAAACACCTTAGGTTAACTTCCCACATTATTATGAGTAGTTTGAAAGTTGTTTCATGGCTGTAGACATCAACACATAAAAGTTGTTATCTCAGTGCATGCAATGCTTAGACAATACAAATAGTATACATTTCAATTTGACACCAAAGTACTTACTGCAAACCTAATGGAAACAACTTAGATTAACTTCCCACATGATTCTGAGATGTCTGAAAGTTGTTTCATACCTGTGCACATCAAGACAAAAAAGTTGTTTTCTCAGTGCACGCAATGCTTTTACAATACATATAGTATACATTTCAATTTCACACCAAAGCACTTACTGCAAACCTAATGGAAACAACTTAGATTAACTTCCCACATGATTCTGAGATGTCTGAAAGTTGTTTCATACCTGTGCACATCAAGACAAAAAAGTTCTTTTCTCAGTGCATGCAAAGCTTTTACAATACAAATAGTATACATTTCAATTTTACAGCAAAGCACTTACTGCAAACCTAATGGAAACACTTTAGTTTAACATCCCACATGATTCTGAGATGTCTGAAAGTTGTTTCATACCTGTGCACATAAAGACAAAAAAGTTGATTTCACAGTGAATAGAATGCTTTGACAGAAAAGCAGTATACATTTCAATTGTACTCAAAAGTCCTGACTGCAAACCTAATGCAAACACATTTGGTTAACTTCCCAGATGAATATGACTAGGTTTAAAGTTGTTTCATGCCTCAGTTCATCAAGACAAAAAAGTTACTTTCTCAGTACTACTATGCTCTGACATTAAGGAAGTACACATCTGAATTTTACACCAAAGTACTTACTGCAAACTAATGGAAACACCTTAGGTTAACTTCCCACATGATTATGAGTAGTTTGAAAGTTGTTTCATGGCTGTACACATCAACACAATAAAGTTGTTTTCTCAGTGCATGCAATGCTTAGACAAAACAAATAGTATACATTTCAATTTTACACCAAACCACTTACTGCAAACCAAATGGAAACACTTTAGGTTAACTTTCCACATGATTCTGAGATGTCTGAAAGTTGTTTCATACCTGTGCACATCAAGACAAAAAAGTTGTTTTCTCAGTGCATGCAATGCTTTTACAATACAAATAGTATACATTTCAATTTTACACCAAAGCACTTACTGCAAACCTAATGGAAACACTTTAGGTTAACTTTCCAGATGATTCTGACATGTCTGAAAGCTGTTTCATGCCTGTGCACATAAAGACAAAAAAGTTGATTTCACGTTGAGTAGAATGCTTTGACATAAAAGCAGTATACATTTGAATTGTACTCAAAAGTCCTGACTGCAAACCTAATGCAAACACATTTGGTTAACTTCCCAGATGAATATGACTCGGTTTAAAGTTGTTTCATGCCTCAGTTCATCAAGACAAAAAAGTTACTTTCTCAGTACTACTATGCTCTGACATTAAGGAAGTACACATCTGAATTTTACACCAAAGTACTTACTGCAAACTAATGCAAACAACTTAGGTTAACGTTCCACATGATTATGAGTAGTTTGAAAGTTGTTTCATGGCTGTACACATCAACACAAAAAAGTTGTTATCTCAGTGCATACAATGCTTAGACAATACAAATAGTATACATTTCAATTTTACACCAAAGCACTTACTGCAAACCTAATGGAAACACTTTAGGTTAACTTTCCACATGATTCTGAGATGTCTGAAAGTTGTTTCATACCTGTGCACATCAAGACAAAAAAGTTGTTTTCTCAGTGCATGCAATGCTTTTACAATACAAATAGTATACATTTCAATTTTACACCAAAGCACTTACTGCAAACCTAATGGAAACACTTTAGGTTAACTTTCCACATGATTCTGACATGTCTGAAAGTTGTTTCATACCTGTGCACATCAAGACAAAAAAGTTGTTATCTCAGTGAATGCAATGCTTAGGCAATACAAATAGTATACATTTCAATTTTACTACAAAGCACTTACTGCAAACCTAATGGAAACACCTTAGGTTAACTTCCCACATGATTCTGAGATGTCTGAAAGTTGTTTCATGCCTGTGCACATAAAGACAAAAAAGTTGATTTCACGTTGAGTAGAATGCTTTGACATAAAAGCAGTATACATTTGAATTGTACTCAAAAGTCCTGACTGCAAACCTAATGCAAACACATTTGGTTAACTTCCCAGATGAATATGACTAGGTTTAAAGTTGTTTCATGCCTCAGTTCATCAAGACAAAAAAGTTACTTTCTCAGTACTACTATGCTCTGACATTAAGGAAGTACACATCTGAATTTTACACCAAAGTACTTACTGCAAACTAATGGAAACAACTTAGGTTAACTTCCCACATGATTATGAGTAGTTTGAAAGTTGTTTCATGGCTGTACACATCAACACAAAAAAGTTGTTATCTCAGTGCATGCAATGCTTAGACAATACAAATAGTATACATTTCAATTTTACACCAAAGCACTTACTGCAAACCTAATGGAAACAACATAGATTAACTTCCCACATGATTCTGAGATGTCTGAAAGTTGTTTCATACCTGTGCACATCAAGACAAAAAAGTTGTTTTCTCAGTGCATGCAATGCTTTTACAAACAAATAATATACATTTCAATTTTACACCAAAGCACTTACTGCAGATCTAATGGAAACACCTTAGGTTAACTTTCCACATGATTATGAGTAGTTTGAAAGTTGTTTCATGGCTGTACACATCAACAGAAAAAAGTTGTTATCTCAGTGAATGCAATGCTTAGACAATACAAATAGTATACATTTCAATTTTACTACAAAGCACTTACTGCAAACCTAATGGAAACACCTTAGGTTAACTTCCCACATGATTCTGAGATGTCTGAAAGTTGTTTCATACCTGTACACATAAAGACAAAAAAGTTGATTTCACGGTGAATAGAATGCTTTGACATAAAAGTAGTATACATTTCAATTTTACACCAAAGTACTTACTGCAAACTAATGGAAACACCTTAGGTTAACTTCCCACATTATTATGAGTAGTTTGAAAGTTGTTTCATGGCTGTAGACATCAACACATAAAAGTTGTTATCTCAGTGCATGCAATGCTTAGACAATACAAATAGTATACATTTCAATTTGACACCAAAGTACTTACTGCAAACCTAATGGAAACAACTTAGATTAACTTCCCACATGATTCTGAGATGTCTGAAAGTTGTTTCATACCTGTGCACATCAAGACAAAAAAGTTGTTTTCTCAGTGCACGCAATGCTTTTACAATACATATAGTATACATTTCAATTTCACACCAAAGCACTTACTGCAAACCTAATGAAAACAACTTAGATTAACTTCCCACATGATTCTGAGATGTCTGAAAGTTGTTTCATACCTGTGCACATCAAGACAAAAATGTTCTTTTCTCAGTGCATGCAATGCTTTTACAATACAAATAGTATACATTTCAATTTTACAGCAAAGCACTTACTGCAAACCTAATGGAAACAACTTAGGTTAACTTTCCACATGATTCTGACATATCTGCAAGTTGTTTCATACCTGTGCACATCAAGACAAAAAAGTTGTTATCTCAGTGAATGCAATGCTTAGACAATACAAATAGTATACATTTCAATTTTACTACAAAGCACTTAATGCAAACCTAATGGAAACACCTTATGTTAACTTTCCACATGATTCTGAGATGTCTGAAAGTTGTTTCATACCTGTGCACATAAAGACAAAAAAGTTGATTTCACGGTGAGTAGAATGCTTTGACATAAAAGTAGTATACATTTCAATTTTACAACGAATTACTTACTGCAAACCTAATGGAAACACTTTAGGTTAACTTTCCACATGATTATCAGTAGTTTGAAAGTTGCTTCATGGCTGCACACATCAACACAAAAAAGTTGTAATCTCAGTGCATGCAATGCTTAGACAATACAAATAGTATACATTTCAATTTTACACCAAAGCACTTACTGCAAACCTAATGGAAACACTTTAGGTTAACTTCCCACATGATTCTGAGATGTCTGAAAGTCGTTTCATACCTGTGCACATCAAGACAAAAAAGTTGTTTTCTCAGTGCATGCAATGCTTTTATAATACAAATAGTATACATTTCAATTTTACTACAAAGCACTTACTGCAAACCTAATGGAAACAACTTAGGTTAACTTCCCACATGATTCTGAGATGTCTGAAAGTTGTTTCATGCCTGTACACATAAAGACAAAAAAGTTGATTTCACGTTGAGTAGAATGCTTTGACATAAAAGCAGTATACATTTGAATTGTACTCAAAAGTCCTGACTGCAAACCTAATGCAAACACATTTGGTTAACTTCCCAGATGAATATGACTAGGTTTAAAGTTGTTTCATGCCTCAGTTCATCAAGACAAAAAAGTTACTTTCTCAGTACTACTATGCTCTGACATTAAGGAAGTACACATCTGAATTTTACACCAAAGTACTTACTGCAAACTAATGGAAACACCTTAGGTTAACTTCCCACATTATTATGAGTAGTTTGAAAGTTGTTTCATGGCTGTAGACATCAACACATAAAAGTTGTTATCTCAGTGCATCCAATGCTTAGACAATACAAATAGTATACATTACAATTTTACACCAAAGTACTTACTGCAAACCTAATGGAAACAACTTAGATTAACTTCCCACATGATTCTGAGATGTCTGAAAGTTGTTTCATACCTGTGCACATGAAGACAAAAAAGTTGTTTTCTCAGTGCACGCAATGCTTTTACAATACATATAGTATACATTTCAATTTCACACCAAAGCACTTACTGCAAACCTAATGGAAACAACTTAGATTAACTTCCCACATGATTCTGAGATGTCTGAAAGTTGTTTCATACCTGTGCACATCAAGACAAAAAAGTTCTTTTCTCAGTGCATGCAATGCTTTTACAATACAAATAGTATACATTTTAATTTTACACCAAAGCACTTACTGCAAACTAATGGAAACACCTTAGGTTAACTTCCCACATGATTATGAGTAGTTTGAAAGTTCTTTCATGGCTGTACACATCAACACAATAAAGTTGTTTTCTCAGTGCATGCAATGCTTAGACAAAACAAATAGTATACATTTCAATTTTACACCAAAGCACTTACTGCAAACCGAATGGAAACACTTTAGGTTAACTTTCCACATGATTCTGAGATGTCTGAAAGTTGTTTCATACCTGTGCACATCAAGACAAAAATGTTCTTTTCTCAGTGCATGCAATGCTTTTACAATACAAATAGTATACATTTCAATTTTACACCAAAGCACTTACTGCAAACCTAATGGAAACACTTTAGGTTAACTTTCCACATGATTCTGACATGTCTGAAAGTTGTTTCATGCCTGTACACATAAAGACAAAAAAGTTGATTTCACGTTGAGTAGAATGCTTTGACATAAAAGCAGTATACATTTGAATTGTACTCAAAAGTCCTGACTGCAAACCTAATGCAAACACATTTGGTTAACTTCCCAGATGAATATGACTAGGTTTAAAGTTGTTTCATGCCTCAGTTCATCAAGACAAAAAGGTTACTTTCTCAGTACTACTATGCTCTGACATTAAGGAAGTACACATCTGAATTTTACACCAAAGTACTTACTGCAAACTAATGGAAACAACTTAGGTTAACTTTCCACATGATTATGAGTAGTTTGAAAGTTGTTTCATGGCTGTACACATCAACACAAAAAAGTTGTTATCTCAGTGCATGCAATGCTTAGACAATACAAATAGTATACATTTCAATTTTACACCAAAGCACTTACTGCAAACCTAATGGAAACACTTTAGGTTAACTTTCCACATGATTCTGACATGTCTGAAAGTTGTTTCATACCTGTGCACATCAAGACAAAAAAGTTGTTATCTCAGTGAATGCAATGCTTAGACAATACAAATAGTATACATTTCAATTTTACTACAAAGCACTTACTGCAAACCTAATGGAAACACCTTAGGTTAACTTCCCACATGATTCTGAGATGTCTGAAAGTTGTTTCATACCTGTACACATAAAGACAAAAAAGTTGATTTCACGGTGAATAGAATGCTTTGACATAAAAGTAGTATACATTTCAATTTTACACCAAAGTACTTACTGCAAACTAATGGAAACACCTTAGGTTAACTTCCCACATTATTATGAGTAGTTTGAAAGTTGTTTCATGGCTGTAGACATCAACACATAAAAGTTGTTATCTCAGTGCATGCAATGCTTAGACAATACAAATAGTATACATTTCAATTTTACACCAAAGTACTTACTGCAAACCTAATGGAAACAACTTAGATTAACTTCCCACATGATTCTGAGATGTCTGAAAGTTGTTTCATACCTGTGCACATCAAGACAAAAAAGTTGTTTTCTCAGTGCACGCAATGCTTTTACAATACATATAGTATACATTTCAATTTCACACCAAAGCACTTACTGCAAACCTAATGAAAACAACTTAGATTAACTTCCCACATGATTCTGAGATGTCTGAAAGTTGTTTCATACCTGTGCACATCAAGACAAAAATGTTCTTTTCTCAGTGCATGCAATGCTTTTACAATACAAATAGTATACATTTCAATTTTACACCAAAGCACTTACTGCAAACCTAATGGAAACACTTTAGGTTAACTTTCCACATGATTCTGACATGTCTGAAAGTTGTTTCATACCTGTGCACATCAAGACAAAAAAGTTGTTATCTCAGTGAATGCAATGCTTAGGCAATACAAATAGTATACATTTCAATTTTACTACAACGCACTTACTGCAAACCTAATGGAAACACCTTAGGTTAACTTCTCACATGATTCTGAGATGTCTGAAAGTTGTTTCATGCCTGTACACATAAAGACAAAAAAGTTGATTTCACGTTGAGTAGAATGCTTTGACATAAAAGCAGTATACATTTGAATTGTACTCAAAAGTCCTGACTGCAAACCTAATGCAAACACATTTGGTTGACTTCCCAGATGAATATGACTAGTTTTAAAGTTGTTTCATGCCTCAGTTCATCAAGACAAAAAAGTTACTTTCTCAGTACTACTATGCTCTGACATTAAGGAAGTACACATCTGAATTTTACACCAAAGTACTTACTGCAAACTAATGGAAACAACTTAGGTTAACTTTCCACATGATTATGAGTAGTTTGAAAGTTGTTTCATGGCTGTACACATCAACACAAAAAAGTTGTTATCTCAGTGCATGCAATGCTTAGACAATACAAATAGTATACATTTCAATTTTACACCAAAGCACTTACTGCAAACCTAATGGAAACAACATAGATTAACTTCCCACATGATTCTGAGATGTCTGAAAGTTGTTTCATACCTGTGCACATCAAGACAAAAAAGTTGTTTTCTCAGTGCATGCAATGCTTTTACAAACAAATAGTATACATTTCAATTTTACACCAAAGCACTTACTGCAGATCTAATGGAAACACCTTAGGTTAACTTTCCACATGATTATGAGTAGTTTGAAAGTTGTTTCATGGCTGTACACATCAACAGAAAAAAGTTGTTATCTCAGTGAATGCAATGCTTAGACAATACAAATAGTATACATTTCAATTTTACTACAAAGCACTTACTGCAAACCTAATGGAAACACCTTAGGTTAACTTCCCACATGATTCTGAGATGTCTGAAAGTTGTTTCATACCTGTACACATAAAGACAAAAAAGTTGATTTCACGGTGAATAGAATGCTTTGACATAAAAGTAGTATACATTTCAATTTTACACCAAAGTATTTACTGCAAACTAATGGAAACACCTTAGGTTAACTTCCCACATTATTATGAGTAGTTTGAAAGTTGTTTCATGGCTGTAGACATCAACACATAAAAGTTGTTATCTCAGTGCATGCAATGCTTAGACAATACAAATAGTATACATTTCAATTTGACACCAAAGTACTTACTGCAAACCTAATGGAAACAACTTAGATTAACTTCCCACATGATTCTGAGATGTCTGAAAGTTGTTTCATACCTGTGCACATCAAGACAAAAAAGTTCTTTTCTCAGTGCATGCAATGCTTTTACAATACGAATAGTATACATTTCAATTTTACAGCAAAGCACTTACTGCAAACCTAATGGAAACACTTTAGTTTAACATCCCACATGATTCTGAGATGTCTGAAAGTTGTTTCATACCTGTGCACATAAAGACAAAAAAGTTGATTTCACAGTGAATAGAATGCTTTGACAGAAAAGCAGTATACATTTCAATTGTACTCAAAAGTCCTGACTGCAAACCTAATGCAAACACATTTGGTTAACTTCCCAGATGAATATGACTAGGTTTAAAGTTGTTTCATGCCTCAGTTCATCAAGACAAAAAAGTTACTTTCTCAGTACTACTATGCTCTGACATTAAGGAAGTACACATCTGAATTTTACACCAAAGTACTTACTGCAAACTAATGGAAACACCTTAGGTTAACTTCCCACATGATTATGAGTAGTTTGAAAGTTGTTTCATGGCTGTACACATCAACACAATAAAGTTGTTTTCTCAGTGCATGCAATGCTTAGACAAAACAAATAGTATACATTTCAATTTTACACCAAAGCACTTACTGCAAACCTAATGGAAACACTTTAGGTTAACTTTCCACATGATTCTGAGATGTCTGAAAGTTGTTTCATACCTGTGCACATCAAGACAAAAAAGTTGTTTTCTCAGTGCATGCAATGCTTTTACAATACAAATAGTATACATTTCAATTTTACAGCAAAGCACTTACTGCAAACCTAATGGAAACACTTTAGTTTAACATCCCACATGATTCTGAGATGTCTGAAAGTTGTTTCATACCTGTGCACATAAAGACAAAAAAGTTGATTTCACAGTGAATAGAATGCTTTGACAGAAAAGCAGTATACATTTCAATTGTACTCAAAAGTCCTGACTGCAAACCTAATGCAAACACATTTGGTTAACTTCCCAGATGAATATGACTAGGTTTAAAGTTGTTTCATGCCTCAGTTCATCAAGACAAAAAAGTTACTTTCTCAGTACTACTATGCTCTGACATTAAGGAAGTACACATCTGAATTTTACACCAAAGTACTTACTGCAAACTAATGGAAACACCTTAGGTTAACTTCCCACATGATTATGAGTAGTTTGAAAGTTCTTTCATGGCTGTACACATCAACACAATAAAGTTGTTTTCTCAGTGCATGCAATGCTTAGACAAAACAAATAGTATACATTTCAATTTTACACCAAAGCACTTACTGCAAACCTAATGGAAACACTTTAGGTTAACTTTCCACATGATTCTGAGATGTCTGAAAGTTGTTTCATACCTGTGCACATCAAGACAAAAAAGTTCTTTTCTCAGTGCATGCAATGCTTTTACAATACAAATAGTATACATTTCAATTTTACACCAAAGCACTTACTGCAAACCTAATGGAAACACTTTAGTTTAACATCCCACATGATTCTGAGATGTCTGAAAGTTGTTTCATACCTGTGCACATAAAGACAAAAAAGTTGATTTCACAGTGAATAGAATGCTTTGACAGAAAAGCAGTATACATTTCAATTGTACTCAAAAGTCCTGACTGCAAACCTAATGCAAACACATTTGGTTAACTTCCCAGATGAATATGACTAGGTTTAAAGTTGTTTCATGCCTCAGTTCATCAAGACAAAAAAGTTACTTTCTCAGTACTACTATGCTCTGACATTAAGGAAGTACACATCTGAATTTTACACCAAAGTACTTACTGCAAACTAATGGAAACACCTTAGGTTAACTTCCCACATGATTATGAGTAGTTTGAAAGTTGTTTCATGGCTGTACACGTCAACACAATAAAGTTGTTTTCTCAGTGCATGCAATGCTTAGACAAAACAAATAGTATACATTTCAATTTTACTCCAAAGCACTTACTGCAAACCTAATGGAAACACTTTAGGTTAACTTTCCACATGATTCTGAGATGTCTGAAAGTTGTTTCATACCTGTGCACATCAAGACAAAAAAGTTGTTTTCTCAGTGCATGCAATGCTTTTACAATACAAATAGTATACATTTCAATTTTACAGCAAAGCACTTACTGCAAACCTAATGGAAACACTTTAGTTTAACATCCCACATGATTCTGAGATGTCTGAAAGTTGTTTCATACCTGTGCACATAAAGACAAAAAAGTTGATTTCACAGTGAATAGAATGCTTTGACAGAAAAGCAGTATACATTTCAATTGTACTCAAAAGTCCTGACTGCAAACCTAATGCAAACACATTTGGTTAACTTCCCAGATGAATATGACTAGGTTTAAAGTTGTTTCATGCCTCAGTTCATCAAGACAAAAAAGTTACTTTCTCAGTACTACTATGCTCTGACATTAAGGAAGTACACATCTGAATTTTACACCAAAGTACTTACTGCAAACTAATGGAAACACCTTAGGTTAACTTCCCACATGATTATGAGTAGTTTGAAAGTTCTTTCATGGCTGTACACATCAACACAATAAAGTTGTTTTCTCAGTGCATGCAATGCTTAGACAAAACAAATAGTATACATTTCAATTTTACACCAAAGCACTTACTGCAAACCTAATGGAAACACTTTAGGTTAACTTTCCACATGATTCTGAGATGTCTGAAAGTTGTTTCATACCTGTGCACATCAAGACAAAAAAGTTCTTTTCTCAGTGCATGCAATGCTTTTACAATACAAATAGTATACATTTCAATTTTACACCAAAGCACTTACTGCAAACCTAATGGAAACACTTTAGGTTAACTTTCCACATGATTCTGACATGTCTGAAAGTTGTTTCATACCTGTGCACATCAAGACAAAAAAGTTGTTATCTCAGTGAATGCAATGCTTAGGCAATACAAATAGTATACATTTCAATTTTACGACAAAGCACTTACTGCAAACCTAATGGAAACACCTTAGGTTAACTTCCCACATGATTCTGAGATGTCTGAAAGTTGTTTCATGCCTGTACACATAAAGACAAAAAAGTTGATTTCACGTTGAGTAGAATGCTTTGACATAAAAGCAGTATACTTTTGAATTGTACTCAAAAGTCCTGACTGCAAACCTAATGCAAACACATTTGGTTAACTTCCCAGATGAATATGACTAGGTTTAAAGTTGTTTCATGCCTCAGTTCATCAAGACAAAAAAGTTACTTTCTCAGTACTACTATGCTCTGACATTAAGGAAGTACACATCTGAATTTTACACCAAAGTACTTACTGCAAACTAATGGAAACAACTTAGGTTAACTTTCCACATGATTATGAGTAGTTTGAAAGTTGTTTCATGGCTGTACACATCAACACAAAAAAGTTGTTATCTCAGTGCATGCAATGCTTAGACAATACAAATAGTATACATTTCAATTTTACACCAAAGCACTTACTGCAAACCTAATGGAAACACTTTAGGTTAACTTTCCACATGATTCTGACATGTCTGAAAGTTGTTTCATACCTGTGCACATCAAGACAAAAAAGTTGTTATCTCAGTGAATGCAATGCTTAGGCAATACAAATAGTATACATTTCAATTTTACTACAACGCACTTACTGCAAACCTAATGGAAACACCTTAGGTTAACTTCCCACATGATTCTGAGATGTCTGAAAGTTGTTTCATGCCTGTACACATAAAGACAAAAAAGTTGATTTCACGTTGAGTAGAATGCTTTGACATAAAAGCAGTATACATTTGAATTGTACTCAAAAGTCCTGACTGCAAACCTAATGCAAACACATTTGGTTAACTTCCCAGATGAATATGACTAGGTTTAAAGTTGTTTCATGCCTCAGTTCATCAAGACAAAAAAGTTACTTTCTCAGTACTACTATGCTCTGACATTAAGGAAGTACACATCTGAATTTTACACCAAAGTACTTACTGCAAACTAATGGAAACAACTTAGGTTAACTTTCCACATGATTATGAGTAGTTTGAAAGTTGTTCCATGGCTGTACACATCAACACAAAAAAGTTGTTATCTCAGTGCATGCAATGCTTAGACAATACAAATAGTATACATTTCAATTTTACACCAAAGCACTTACTGCAAACCTAATGGAAACAACATAGATTAACTTCCCACATGATTCTGAGATGTCTGAAAGTTGTTTCATACCTGTGCACATCAAGACAAAAAAGTTGTTTTCTCAGTGCATGCAATGCTTTTACAATACAAATAGTATACATTTCAATTTTACACCAAAGCACTTACTGCAAACCTAATGGAAACACTTTAGGTTAACTTTCCACATGATTCTGACATGTCTGAAAGTTGTTTCATACCTGTGCACATCAAGACAAAAAAGTTGTTATCTCAGTGAATGCAATGCTTAGGCAATACAAATAGTATACATTTCAATTTTACGACAAAGCACTTACTGCAAACCTAATGGAAACACCTTAGGTTAACTTCCCACATGATTCTGAGATGTCTGAAAGTTGTTTCATACCTGTACACATAAAGACAAAAAAGTTGATTTCACGGTGAATAGAATGCTTTGACATAAAAGTAGTATACATTTCAATTTTACACCAAAGTATTTACTGCAAACTAATGGAAACACCTTAGGTTAACTTCCCACATTATTATGAGTAGTTTGAAAGTTGTTTCATGGCTGTAGACATCAACACATAAAAGTTGTTATCTCAGTGCATGCAATGCTTAGACTATACAAATAGTATACATTTCAATTTGACACCAAAGTACTTACTGCAAACCTAATGGAAACAACTTAGATTAACTTCCCACATGATTCTGAGATGTCTGAAAGTTGTTTCATACCTGTGCACATCAAGACAAAAAAGTTCTTTTCTCAGTGCATGCAATGCTTTTACAATACGAATAGTATACATTTCAATTTTACAGCAAAGCACTTACTGCAAACCTAATGGAAACACTTTAGTTTAACATCCCACATGATTCTGAGATGTCTGAAAGTTGTTTCATACCTGTGCACATAAAGACAAAAAAGTTGATTTCACAGTGAATAGAATGCTTTGACAGAAAAGCAGTATACATTTCAATTGTACTCAAAAGTCCTGACTGCAAACGTAATGCAAACACATTTGGTTAACTTCCCAGATGAATATGACTAGGTTTAAAGTTGTTTCATGCCTCAGTTCATCAAGACAAAAAAGTTACTTTCTCAGTACTACTATGCTCTGACATTAAGGAAGTACACATCTGAATTTTACACCAAAGTACTTACTGCAAACTAATGGAAACACCTTAGGTTAACTTCCCACATGATTATGAGTAGTTTGAAAGTTGTTTCATGGCTGTACACATCAACACAATAAAGTTGTTTTCTCAGTGCATGCAATGCTTAGACAAAACAAATAGTATACATTTCAATTTTACACCAAAGCACTTACTGCAAACCTAATGGAAACACTTTAGGTTAACTTTCCACATGATTCTGAGATGTCTGAAAGTTGTTTCATACCTGTGCACATCAAGACAAAAAAGTTGTTTTCTCAGTGCATGCAATGCTTTTACAATACAAATAGTATACATTTCAATTTTACAGCAAAGCACTTACTGCAAACCTAATGGAAACACTTTAGTTTAACATCCCACATGATTCTGAGATGTCTGAAAGTTGTTTCATACCTGTGCACATAAAGACAAAAAAGTTGATTTCACAGTGAATAGAATGCTTTGACAGAAAAGCAGTATACATTTCAATTGTACTCAAAAGTCCTGACTGCAAACCTAATGCAAACACATTTGGTTAACTTCCCAGATGAATATGACTAGGTTTAAAGTTGTTTCATGCCTCAGTTCATCAAGACAAAAAAGTTACTTTCTCAGTACTACTATGCTCTGACATTAAGGAAGTACACATCTGAATTTTACACCAAAGTACTTACTGCAAACTAATGGAAACACCTTAGGTTAACTTCCCACATGATTATGAGTAGTTTGAAAGTTCTTTCATGGCTGTACACATCAACACAATAAAGTTGTTTTCTCAGTGCATGCAATGCTTAGACAAAACAAATAGTATACATTTCAATTTTACACCAAAGCACTTACTGCAAACCTAATGGAAACACTTTAGGTTAACTTTCCACATGATTCTGAGATGTCTGAAAGTTGTTTCATACCTGTGCACATCAAGACAAAAAAGTTGTTATCTCAGTGAATGCAATGCTTAGGCAATACAAATAGTATACATTTCAATTTTACTACAACGCACTTACTGCAAACCTAATGGAAACACCTTAGGTTAACTTCCCACATGATTCTGAGATGTCTGAAAGTTGTTTCATGCCTGTACACATAAAGACAAAAAAGTTGATTTCACGTTGAGTAGAATGCTTTGACATAAAAGCAGTATACATTTGAATTGTACTCAAAAGTCCTGACTGCAAACCTAATGCAAACACATTTGGTTAACTTCCCAGATGAATATGACTAGGTTTAAAGTTGTTTCATGCCTCAGTTCATCAGGACAAAAAAGTTACTTTCTCAGTACTACTATGCTCTGACATTAAGGAAGTACACATCTGAATTTTACACCAAAGTACTTACTGCAAACTAATGGAAACAACTTAGGTTAACTTTCCACATGATTATGAGTAGTTTGAAAGTTGTTTCATGGCTGTACACATCAACACAAAAAAGTTGTTATCTCAGTGCATGCAATGCTTAGACAATACAAATAGTATACATTTCAATTTTACACCAAAGCACTTACTGCAAACCTAATGGAAACAACATAGATTAACTTCCCACATGATTCTGAGATGTCTGAAAGTTGTTTCATACCTGTGCACATCAAGACAAAAAAGTTGTTTTCTCAGTGCATGCAATGCTTTTACAATACAAATAGTATACATTTCAATTTTACACCAAAGCACTTACTGCAAACCTAATGGAAACACTTTAGGTTAACTTTCCACATGATTCTGACATGTCTGAAAGTTGTTTCATACCTGTGCACATCAAGACAAAAAAGTTGTTATCTCAGTGAATGCAATGCTTAGGCAATACAAATAGTATACATTTCAATTTTACGACAAAGCACTTACTGCAAACCTAATGGAAACACCTTAGGTTAACTTCCCACATGATTCTGAGATGTCTGAAAGTTGTTTCATGCCTGTACACATAAAGACAAAAAAGTTGATTTCACGTTGAGTAGAATGCTTTGACATAAAAGCAGTATACATTTGAATTGTACTCAAAAGTCCTGACTGCAAACCTAATGCAAACACATTTGGTTAACTTCCCAGATGAATATGACTAGGTTTAAAGTTGTTTCATGCCTCAGTTCATCAAGACAAAAAAGTTACTTTCTCAGTACTACTATGCTCTGACATTAAGGAAGTACACATCTGAATTTTACACCAAAGTACTTACTGCAAACTAATGGAAACAACTTAGGTTAATTTTCCACATGATTATGAGTAGTTTGAAAGTTGTTTCATGGCTGTACACATCAACACAAAAAAGTTGTTATCTCAGTGCATGCAATGCTTAGACAATACAAATAGTATACATTTCAATTTTACACCAAAGCACTTACTGCAAACCTAATGGAAACACTTTAGGTTAACTTTCCACATGATTCTGACATGTCTGAAAGTTGTTTCATACCTGTGCACATCAAGACAAAAAAGTTGTTATCTCAGTGAATGCAATGCTTAGGCAATACAAATAGTATACATTTCAATTTTACTACAACGCACTTACTGCAAACCTAATGGAAACACCTTAGGTTAACTTCCCACATGATTCTGAGATGTCTGAAAGTTGTTTCATGCCTGTACACATAAAGACAAAAAAGTTGATTTCACGTTGAGTAGAATGCTTTGACATAAAAGCAGTATACATTTGAATTGTACTCAAAAGTCCTGACTGCAAACCTAATGCAAACACATTTGGTTAACTTCCCAGATGAATATGACTAGGTTTAAAGTTGTTTCATGCCTCAGTTCATCAAGACAAAAAAGTTACTTTCTCAGTACTACTATGCTCTGACATTAAGGAAGTACACATCTGAATTTTACACCAAAGTACTTACTGCAAAGTAATGGAAACAACTTAGGTTAACTTTCCACATGATTATGAGTAGTTTGAAAGTTGTTTCATGGCTGTACACATCAACACAAAAAAGTTGTTATCTCAGTGCATGCAATGCTTAGACAATACAAATAGTATACATTTCAATTTTACACCAAAGCACTTACTGCAAACCTAATGGAAACAACATAGATTAACTTCCCACATGATTCTGAGATGTCTGAAAGTTGTTTCATACCTGTGCACATCAAGACAAAAAAGTTGTTTTCTCAGTGCATGCAATGCTTTTACAAACAAATAGTATACATTTCAATTTTACACCAAAGCACTTACTGCAGATCTAATGGAAACACCTTAGGTTAACTTTCCACATGATTATGAGTAGTTTGAAAGTTGTTTCATGGCTGTACACATCAACAGAAAAAAGTTGTTATCTCAGTGAATGCAATGCTTAGACAATACAAATAGTATACATTTCAATTTTACTACAAAGCACTTACTGCAAACCTAATGGAAACACCTTAGGTTAACTTCCCACATGATTCTGAGATGTCTGAAAGTTGTTTCATACCTGTACACATAAAGACAAAAAAGTTGAATTCACGGTGAATAGAATGCTTTGACATAAAAGTAGTATACATTTCAATTTTACACCAAAGTACTTACTGCAAACTAATGGAAACACCTTAGGTTAACTTCCCACATTATTATGAGTAGTTTGAAAGTTGTTTCATGGCTGTAGACATCAACACATAAAAGTTGTTATCTCAGTGCATGCAATGCTTAGACAATACAAATAGTATACATTTCAATTTTACACCAAAGTACTTACTGCAAACCTAATGGAAACAACTTAGATTAACTTCCCACATGATTCTGAGATGTCTGAAAGTTGTTTCATACCTGTGCACATCAAGAAAAAAAAGTTGTTTTCTCAGTGCACGCAATGCTTTTACAATACATATAGTATACATTTCAATTTCACACCAAAGCACTTACTGCAAACCTAATGGAAACAACTTAGATTAACTTCCCACATGATTCTGAGATGTCTGAAAGTTGTTTCATACCTGTGCACATCAAGACAAAAAAGTTCTTTTCTCAGTGCATGCAATGCTTTTACAATACAAATAGTATACATTTCAATTTTACAGCAAAGCACTTACTGCAAACCTAATGAAAACACTTTAGTTTAACATCCCACATGATTCTGAGATGTCTGAAAGTTGTTTCATACCTGTGCACATAAAGACAAAAAAGTTGATTTCACAGTGAATAGAATGCTTTGACAGAAAAGCAGTATACATTTCAATTGTACTCAAAAGTCCTGACTGCAAACCTAATGCAAACACATTTGGTTAACTTCCCAGATGAATATGACTAGGTTTAAAGTTGTTTCATGCCTCAGTTCATCAAGACAAAAAAGTTACTTTCTCAGTACTACTATGCTCTGACATTAAGGAAGTACACATCTGAATTTTACACCAAAGTACTTACTGCAAACTAATGGAAACACCTTAGGTTAACTTCCCACATGATTATGAGTAGTTTGAAAGTTGTTACATGGCTGTACACATCAACACAATAAAGTTGTTTTCTCAGTGCATGCAATGCTTAGACAAAACAAATAGTATACATTTCAATTTTACACCAAAGCACTTACTGCAAACCTAATGGAAACACTTTAGGTTAACTTTCCACATGATTCTGAGATGTCTGAAAGTTGTTTCATACCTGTGCACATCAAGACAAAAAAGTTGTTTTCTCAGTGCATGCAATGCTTTTACAATACAAATAGTATACATTTCAATTTTACACCAAAGCACTTACTGCAAACCTAATGGAAACACTTTAGGTTAACTTTCCACATGATTCTGACATGTCTGAAAGTTGTTTCATACCTGTGCACATCAAGACAAAAAAGTTGTTATCTCAGTGAATGCAATGCTTAGGCAATACAAATAGTATACATTTTAATTTTACTACAAAGCACTTACTGCAAACCTAATGGAAACACCTTAGGTTAACTTCCCACATGATTCTGAGATGTCTGAAAGTTGTTTCATGCCTGTACACATAAAGACAAAAAAGTTGATTTCACGTTGAGTAGAATGCTTTGACATAAAAGCAGTATACATTTGAATTGTACTCAAAAGTCCTGACTGCAAACCTAATGCAAACACATTTGGTTAACTTCCCAGATGAATATGACTAGTTTTAAAGTTGTTTCATGCCTCAGTTCATCAAGACAAAAAAGTTACTTTCTCAGTACTACTATGCTCTGACATTAAGGAAGTACACATCTGAATTTTACACCAAAGTACTTACTGCAAACTAATGGAAACAACTTAGGTTAACTTTCCACATGATTATGAGTAGTTTGAAAGTTGTTTCATGGCTGTACACATCAACACAAAAAAGTTGTTATCTCAGTGCATGCAATGCTTAGACAATACAAATAGTATACATTTCAATTTTACTACAAAGCACTTACTGCAAACCTAATGGAAACACCTTAGGTTAACTTCCCACATGATTCTGAGATGTCTGAAAGTTGTTTCAAGGCTGTACACATCAACAGAAAAAAGTTGTTATCTCAGTGAATGCAATGCTTAGACAATACAAATAGTATACATTTCAATTTTACTACAAAGCACTTACTGCAAACCTAATGGAAACACCTTAGGTTAACTTCCCACATGATTCTGAGATGTCTGAAAGTTGTTTCATACCTGTACACATAAAGACAAAAAAGTTGATTTCACGGTGAATAGAATGCTTTGACATAAAAGTAGTATACATTTCAATTTTACACCAAAGTACTTACTGCAAACTAATGGAAACACCTTAGGTTAACTTCCCACATTATTATGAGTAGTTTGAAAGTTGTTTCATGGCTGTAGACATCAACACATAAAAGTTGTTATCTCAGTGCATGCAATGCTTAGACAATACAAATAGTATACATTTCAATTTTACACCAAAGTACTTACTGCAAACCTAATGGAAACAACTTAGATTAACTTCCCACATGATTCTGAGATGTCTGAAAGTTGTTTCATACCTGTCCACATCAAGAGAAAAAAGTTGTTTTCTCAGTGCACGCAATGCTTTTACAATACATATAGTATACATTTCAATTTCACACCAAAGCACTTACTGCAAACCTAATGGAAACAACTTAGATTAACTTCCCACATGATTCTGAGATGTCTGAAAGTTGTTTCATACCTGTGCACATCAAGACAAAAAAGTTCTTTTCTCAGTGCATGCAATGCTTTTACAATACAAATAGTATACATTTCAATTTTACAGCAAAGCACTTACTGCAAACCTAATGGAAACACTTTAGTTTAACATCCCACATGATTCTGAGATGTCTGAAAGTTGTTTCATACCTGTGCACATAAAGACAAAAAAGTTGATTTCACGTTGAGTAGAATGCTTTGACATAAAAGCAGTATACATTTGAATTGTACTCAAAAGTCCTGACTGCAAACCTAATGCAAACACATTTGGTTAACTTCCCAGATGAATATGACTAGGTTTAAAGTTGTTTCATGCCTCAGTTCATCAAGACAAAAAAGTTACTTTCTCAGTACTACTATGCTCTGACATTAAGGAAGTACACATCTGAATTTTACACCAAAGTACTTACTGCAAACTAATGGAAACAACTTAGGTTAACTTTCCACATGATTATGAGTAGTTTGAAAGTTGTTTCATGGCTGTACACATCAACACAAAAAAGTTGTTATCTCAGTGCATGCAATGCTTAGACAATACAAATAGTATACATTTCAATTTTACTACAAAGCACTTACTGCAAACCTAATGGAAACACCTTAGGTTAACTTCCCACATGATTCTGAGATGTCTGAAAGTTGTTTCATGGCTGTACACATCAACAGAAAAAAGTTGTTATCTCAGTGAATGCAATGCTTAGACAATACAAATAGTATACATTTCAATTTTACTACAAAGCACTTACTGCAAACCTAATGGAAACACCTTAGGTTAACTTCCCACATGATTCTGAGATGTCTGAAAGTTGTTTCATACCTGTACACATAAAGACAAAAAAGTTGATTTCACGGTGAATAGAATGCTTTGACATAAAAGTAGTATACATTTCAATTTTACACCAAAGTACTTACTGCAAACTAATGGAAACACCTTAGGTTAACTTCCCACATTATTATGAGTAGTTTGAAAGTTGTTTCATGGCTGTAGACATCAACACATAAAAGTTGTTATCTCAGTGCATGCAATGCTTAGACAATACAAATAGTATACATTTCAATTTGACACCAAAGTACTTACTGCAAACCTAATGGAAACAACTTAGATTAACTTCCCACATGATTCTGAGATGTCTGAAAGTTGTTTCATACCTGTGCACATCAAGACAAAAAAGTTGTTTTCTCAGTGCACGCAATGCTTTTACAATACATATAGTATACATTTCAATTTCACACCAAAGCACTTACTGCAAACCTAATGGAAACAACTTAGATTAACTTCCCACATGATTCTGAGATGTCTGAAAGTTGTTTCATACCTGTGCACATCAAGACAAAAAAGTTCTTTTCTCAGTGCATGCAATGCTTTTACAATAGAAATAGTATACATTTCAATTTTACACCAAAGCACTTACTGCAAACTAATGGAAACACCTTAGGTTAACTTCCCACATGATTATGAGTAGTTTGAAAGTTGTTTCATGGCTGTACACACCAACACAATAAAGTTGTTTTCTCAGTGCATGCAATGCTTAGACAAAACAAATAGTATACATTTCAATTTTACACCAAAGCACTTACTGCAAACCGAATGGAAACACTTTAGGTTAACTTTCCACATGATTCTGAGATGTCTGAAAGTTGTTTCATACCTGTGCACATCAAGACAAAAAAGTTCTTTTCTCAGTGCATGCAATGCTTTTACAATACAAATAGTATACATTTCAATTTTACACCAAAGCACTTACTGCAAACCTAATGGAAACATTTTAGGTTAACTTTCCACATGATTCTGACATGTCTGAAAGTTGTTTCATACCTGTGCACATCAAGACAAAAAAGTTGTTATCTCAGTGAATGCAATGCTTAGGCAATACAAATAGTATACATTTCAATTTTACTACAACGCACTTACTGCAAACCCAATGGAAACACCTTAGGTTAACTTCCCACATGATTCTGAGATGTCTGAAAGTTGTTTCATGCCTGTACACATGAAGACAAAAAAGTTGATTTCACGTTGAGTAGAATGCTTTGACATAAAAGCAGTATACATTTGAATTGTACTCAAAAGTCCTGACTGCAAACCTAATGCAAACACATTTGGTTAACTTCCCAGATGAATATGACTAGGTTTAAAGTTGTTTCATGCCTCAGTTCATCAAGACAAAAAAGTTACTTTCTCAGTACTACTATGCTCTGACATTAAGGAAGTACACATCTGAATTTTACACTAAAGTACTTACTGCAAACTAATGGAAACAACTTAGGTTAACTTTCCACATGATTATGAGTAGTTTGAAAGTTGTTTCATGGCTGTACACATCAACACACAAAAGTTGTTATCTCAGTGCATGCAATGCTTAGACAATACAAATAGTATACATTTCAATTTTACACCAAAGCACTTACTGCAAACCTAATGGAAACAACATAGATTAACTTCCCACATGATTCTGAGATGTCTGAAAGTTGTTTCATACCTGTGCACATCAAGACAAAAAAGTTGTTTTCTCAGTGCATGCAATGCTTTTACAAACAAATAGTATACATTTCAATTTTACACCAAAGCACTTACTGCAGATCTAATGGAAACACCTTAGGTTAACTTTCCACATGATTATGAGTAGTTTGAAAGTTGTTTCATGGCTGTACACATCAACAGAAAAAAGTTGTTATCTCAGTGAATGCAATGCTTAGACAATACAAATAGTATACATTTCAATTTTACTACAAAGCACTTACTGCAAACCTAATGGAAACACCTTAGGTTAACTTCCCACATGATTCTGAGATGTCTGAAAGTTGTTTCATACCTGTACACATAAAGACAAAAAAGTTGATTTCACGGTGAATAGAATGCTTTGACATAAAAGTAGTATACATTTCAATTTTACACCAAAGTACTTACTGCAAACTAATGGAAACACCTTAGGTTAACTTCCCACATTATTATGAGTAGTTTGAAAGTTGTTTCATGGCTGTAGACATCAACACATAAAGGTTGTTATCTCAGTGCATGCAATGCTTAGACAATACAAATAGTATACATTTCAATTTTACACCAAAGTACTTACTGCAAACCTAATGGAAACAACTTAGATTAACTTCCCACATGATTCTGAGATGTCTGAAAGTTGTTTCATACCTGTGCACATCAAGACAAAAAAGTTGTTTTCTCAGTGCACGCAATGCTTTTACAATACATATAGTATACATTTCAATTTCACACCAAAGCACTTACTGCAAACCTAATGGAAACAACTTAGATTAACTTCCCACATGATTCTGAGATGTCTGAAAGTTGTTTCATACCTGTGCACATCAAGACAAAAAAGTTCTTTTCTCAGTGCATGCAATGCTTTTACAATACAAATAGTATACATTTCAATTTTACAGCAAAGCACTTACTGCACACCTAATGGAAACACTTTAGTTTAACATCCCACATGATTCTGAGATGTCTGAAAGTTGTTTCATACCTGTGCACATAAAGACAAAAAAGTTGATTTCACGTTGAGTAGAATGCTTTGACATAAAAGCAGTATACATTTGAATTGTACTCAAAAGTCCTGACTGCAAACCTAATGCAAACACATTTGGTTAACTTCCCAGATGAATATGACTAGGTTTAAAGTTGTTTCATGCCTCAGTTCATCAAGACAAAAAAGTTACTTTCTCAGTACTACTATGCTCTGACATTAAGGAAGTACACATCTGAATTTTACACCAAAGTACTTACTGCAAACTAATGGAAACAACTTAGGTTAACTTTCCACATGATTATGAGTAGTTTGAAAGTTGTTTCATGGCTGTACACATCAACACAAAAAAGTTGTTATCTCAGTGCATGCAATGCTTAGACAATACAAATAGTATACATTTCAATTTTACTACAAAGCACTTACTGCAAACCTAATGGAAACACCTTAGGTTAACTTCCCACATGATTCTGAGATGTCTGAAAGTTGTTTCATGGCTGTACACATCAACAGAAAAAAGTTGTTATCTCAGTGAATGCAATGCTTAGACAATACAAATAGTATACATTTCAATTTTACTACAAAGCACTTACTGCAAACCTAATGGAAACACCTTAGGTTAACTTCCCACATGATTCTGAGATGTCTGAAAGTTGTTTCATACCTGTACACATAAAGACAAAAAAGTTGATTTCACGGTGAATAGAATGCTTTGACATAAAAGTAGTATACATTTCAATTTTACACCAAAGTACTTACTGCAAACTAATGGAAACACCTTAGGTTAACTTCCCACATTATTATGAGTAGTTTGAAAGTTGTTTCATGGCTGTAGACATCAACACATAAAAGTTGTTATCTCAGTGCATGCAATGCTTAGACAATACAAATAGTATACATTTCAATTTTACACCAAAGTACTTACTGCAAACCTAATGGAAACAACTTAGATTAACTTCCCACATGATTCTGAGATGTCTGAAAGTTGTTTCATACCTGTGCACATCAAGACAAAAAAGTTGTTTTCTCAGTGCACGCAATGCTTTTACAATACATATAGTATACATTTCAATTTCACACCAAAGCACTTACTGCAAACCTAATGGAAACAACTTAGATTAACTTCCCACATGATTCTGAGATGTCTGAAAGTTGTTTCATACCTGTGCACATCAAGACAAAAAAGTTCTTTTCTCAGTGCATGCAATGCTTTTACAATACAAATAGTATACATTTCAATTTTACAGCAAAGCACTTACTGCAAACCTAATGGAAACACTTTAGTTTAACATCCCACATGATTCTGAGATGTCTGAAAGTTGTTTCATACCTGTGCACATAAAGACAAAAAAGTTGATTTCACGTTGAGTAGAATGCTTTGACATAAAAGCAGTATACATTTGAATTGTACTCAAAAGTCCTGACTGCAAACCTAATGCAAACACATTTGGTTAACTTCCCAGATGAATATGACTAGGTTTAAAGTTGTTTCATGCCTCAGTTCATCAAGACAAAAAAGTTACTTTCTCAGTACTACTATGCTCTGACATTAAGGAAGTACACATCTGAATTTTACACCAAAGTACTTACTGCAAACTAATGGAAACAACTTAGGTTAACTTTCCACATGATTATGAGTAGTTTGAAAGTTGTTTCATGGCTGTACACATCAACACAAAAAAGTTGTTATCTCAGTGCATGCAATGCTTAGACAATACAAATAGTATACATTTCAATTTTACTACAAAGCACTTACTGCAAACCTAATGGAAACACCTTAGGTTAACTTCCCACATGATTCTGAGATGTCTGAAAGTTGTTTCATGGCTGTACACATCAACAGAAAAAAGTTGTTATCTCAGTGAATGCAATGCTTAGACAATACAAATAGTATACATTTCAATTTTACTACAAAGCACTTACTGCAAACCTAATGGAAACACCTTAGGTTAACTTCCCACATGATTCTGAGATGTCTGAAAGTTGTTTCATACCTGTACACATAAAGACAAAAAAGTTGATTTCACGGTGAATAGAATGCTTTGACATAAAAGTAGTATACATTTCAATTTTACACCAAAGTACTTACTGCAAACTAATGGAAACACCTTAGGTTAACTTCCCACATTATTATGAGTAGTTTGAAAGTTGTTTCATGGCTGTAGACATCAACACATAAAAGTTGTTATCTCAGTGCATGCAATGCTTAGACAATACAAATAGTATACATTTCAATTTTACACCAAAGTACTTACTGCAAACCTAATGGAAACAACTTAGATTAACTTCCCACATGATTCTGAGATGTCTGAAAGTTGTTTCATACCTGTGCACATCAAGACAAAAAAGTTGTTTTCTCAGTGCACGCAATGCTTTTACAATACATATAGTATACATTTCAATTTCACACCAAAGCACTTACTGCAAACCTAATGGAAACAACTTAGATTAACTTCCCACATGATTCTGAGATGTCTGAAAGTTGTTTCATACCTGTGCACATCAAGACAAAAAAGTTCTTTTCTCAGTGCATGCAATGCTTTTACAATACAAATAGTATACATTTCAATTTTACAGCAAAGCACTTACTGCAAACCTAATGGAAACACTTTAGTTTAACATCCCACATGATTCTGAGATGTCTGAAAGTTGTTTCATACCTGTGCACATAAAGACAAAAAAGTTGATTTCACGTTGAGTAGAATGCTTTGACATAAAAGCAGTATACATTTGAATTGTACTCAAAAGTCCTGACTGCAAACCTAATGCAAACACATTTGGTTAACTTCCCAGATGAATATGACTAGGTTTAAAGTTGTTTCATGCCTCAGTTCATCAAGACAAAAAAGTTACTTTCTCAGTACTACTATGCTCTGACATTAAGGAAGTACACATCTGAATTTTACACCAAAGTACTTACTGCAAACTAATGGAAACAACTTAGGTTAACTTTCCACATGATTATGAGTAGTTTGAAAGTTGTTTCATGGCTGTACACATCAACACAAAAAAGTTGTTATCTCAGTGCATGCAATGCTTAGACAATACAAATAGTATACATTTCAATTTTACTACAAAGCACTTACTGCAAACCTAATGGAAACACCTTAGGTTAACTTCCCACATGATTCTGAGATGTCTGAAAGTTGTTTCATGGCTGTACACATCAACAGAAAAAAGTTGTTATCTCAGTGAATGCAATGCTTAGACAATACAAATAGTATACATTTCAATTTTACTACAAAGCACTTACTGCAAACCTAATGGAAACACCTTAGGTTAACTTCCCACATGATTCTGAGATGTCTGAAAGTTGTTTCATACCTGTACACATAAAGACAAAAAAGTTGATTTCACGGTGAATAGAATGCTTTGACATAAAAGTAGTATACATTTCAATTTTACACCAAAGTACTTACTGCAAACTAATGGAAACACCTTAGGTTAACTTCCCACATTATTATGAGTAGTTTGAAAGTTGTTTCATGGCTGTAGACATCAACACATAAAAGTTGTTATCTCAGTGCATGCAATGCTTAGACAATACAAATAGTATACATTTCAATTTTACACCAAAGTACTTACTGCAAACCTAATGGAAACAACTTAGATTAACTTCCCACATGATTCTGAGATGTCTGAAAGTTGTTTCATACCTGTGCACATCAAGACAAAAAAGTTGTTTTCTCAGTGCACGCAATGCTTTTACAATACATATAGTATACATTTCAATTTCACACCAAAGCACTTACTGCAAACCTAATGGAAACAACTTAGATTAACTTCCCACATGATTCTGAGATGTCTGAAAGTTGTTTCATACCTGTGCACATCAAGACAAAAAAGTTCTTTTCTCAGTGCATGCAATGCTTTTACAATACAAATAGTATACATTTCAATTTTACAGCAAAGCACTTACTGCAAACCTAATGGAAACACTTTAGTTTAACATCCCACATGATTCTGAGATGTCTGAAAGTTGTTTCATACCTGTGCACATAAAGACAAAAAAGTTGATTTCACGTTGAGTAGAATGCTTTGACATAAAAGCAGTATACATTTGAATTGTACTCAAAAGTCCTGACTGCAAACCTAATGCAAACACATTTGGTTAACTTCCCAGATGAATATGACTAGGTTTAAAGTTGTTTCATGCCTCAGTTCATCAAGACAAAAAAGTTACTTTCTCAGTACTACTATGCTCTGACATTAAGGAAGTACACATCTGAATTTTACACCAAAGTACTTACTGCAAACTAATGGAAACAACTTAGGTTAACTTTCCACATGATTATGAGTAGTTTGAAAGTTGTTTCATGGCTGTACACATCAACACAAAAAAGTTGTTATCTCAGTGCATGCAATGCTTAGACAATACAAATAGTATACATTTCAATTTTACTACAAAGCACTTACTGCAAACCTAATGGAAACACCTTAGGTTAACTTCCCACATGATTCTGAGATGTCTGAAAGTTGTTTCATGGCTGTACACATCAACAGAAAAAAGTTGTTATCTCAGTGAATGCAATGCTTAGACAATACAAATAGTATACATTTCAATTTTACTACAAAGCACTTACTGCAAACCTAATGGAAACACCTTAGGTTAACTTCCCACATGATTCTGAGATGTCTGAAAGTTGTTTCATACCTGTACACATAAAGACAAAAAAGTTGATTTCACGGTGAATAGAATGCTTTGACATAAAAGTAGTATACATTTCAATTTTACACCAAAGTACTTACTGCAAACTAATGGAAACACCTTAGGTTAACTTCCCACATTATTATGAGTAGTTTGAAAGTTGTTTCATGGCTGTAGACATCAACACATAAAAGTTGTTATCTCAGTGCATGCAATGCTTAGACAATACAAATAGTATACATTTCAATTTGACACCAAAGTACTTACTGCAAACCTAATGGAAGCAACTTAGATTAACTTCCCACATGATTCTGAGATGTCTGAAAGTTGTTTCATACCTGTGCACATCAAGACAAAAAAGTTGTTTTCTCAGTGCACGCAATGCTTTTACAATACATATAGTATACATTTCAATTTCACACCAAAGCACTTACTGCAAACCTAATGGAAACAACTTAGATTAACTTCCCACATGATTCTGAGATGTCTGAAAGTTGTTTCATACCTGTGCACATCAAGACAAAAAAGTTCTTTTCTCAGTGCATGCAATGCTTTTACAATAGAAATAGTATACATTTCAATTTTACAGCAAAGCACTTACTGCAAACCTAATGGAAACACTTTAGTTTAACATCCCACATGATTCTGAGATGTCTGAAAGTTGTTTCATACCTGTGCACATAAAGACAAAAAAGTTGATTTCACAGTGAATAGAATGCTTTGACAGAAAAGCAGTATACATTTCAATTGTACTCAAAAGTCCTGACTGCAAACCTAATGCAAACACATTTGGTTAACTTCCCAGATGAATATGACTAGGTTTAAAGTTGTTTCATGCCTCAGTTCATCAAGACAAAAAAGTTACTTTCTCAGTACTACTATGCTCTGACATTAAGGAAGTACACATCTGAATTTTACACCAAAGTACTTACTGCAAACTAATGGAAACACCTTAGGTTAACTTCCCACATGATTATGAGTAGTTTGAAAGTTGTTACATGGCTGTACACATCAACACAATAAAGTTGTTTTCTCAGTGCATGCAATGCTTAGACAAAACAAATAGTATACATTTCAATTTTACACCAAAGCACTTAGTGCAAACCTAATGGAAACACTTTAGGTTAACTTTCCACATGATTCTGAGATGTCTGAAAGTTGTTTCATACCTGTGCACATCAAGACAAAAAAGTTGTTTTCTCAGTGCATGCAATGCTTTTACAATACAAATAGTATACATTTCAATTTTACACCAAAGCACTTACTGCAAACCTAATGGAAACACTTTAGGTTAACTTTCCACATGATTCTGAGATGTCTGAAAGTTGTTTCATACCTGTGCACATCAAGACAAAAAAGTTGTTTTCTCAGTGCATGCAATGCTTTTACAATACAAATAGTATACATTTCAATTTTACACCAAAGCACTTACTGCAAACCTAATGGAAACACTTTAGGTTAACTTTCCACATGATTCTGACATGTCTGAAAGTTGTTTCATACCTGTGCACATCAAGACAAAAAAGTTGTTATCTCAGTGAATGCAATGCTTAGGCAATACAAATAGTATACATTTTAATTTTACTACAAAGCACTTACTGCAAACCTAATGGAAACACCTTAGGTTAACTTCCCACATGATTCTGAGATGTCTGAAAGTTGTTTCATGCCTGTACACATAAAGACAAAAAAGTTGATTTCACGTTGAGTAGAATGCTTTGACATAAAAGCAGTATACATTTGAATTGTACTCAAAAGTCCTGACTGCAAACCTAATGCAAACACATTTGGTTAACTTCCCAGATGAATATGACTAGTTTTAAAGTTGTTTCATGCCTCAGTTCATCAAGACAAAAAAGTTACTTTCTCAGTACTACTATGCTCTGACATTAAGGAAGTACACATCTGAATTTTACACCAAAGTACTTACTGCAAACTAATGGAAACAACTTAGGTTAACTTTCCACATGATTATGTGTAGTTTGAAAGTTGTTTCATGGCTGTACACATCAACACAAAAAAGTTGTTATCTCAGTTCATGCAATGCTTAGACAATACAAATAGTATACATTTCAATTTTACTACAAAGCACTTACTGCAAACCTAATGGAAACACCTTAGGTTAACTTCCCACATGATTCTGAGATGTCTGAAAGTTGTTTCATGGCTGTACACATCAACAGAAAAAAGTTGTTATCTCAGTGAATGCAATGCTTAGACAATACAAATAGTATACATTTCAATTTTACTACAAAGCACTTACTGCAAACGTAATGGAAACACCTTAGGTTAACTTCCCACATGATTCTGAGATGTCTGAAAGTTGTTTCATACCTGTACACATAAAGACAAAAAAGTTGATTTCACGGTGAATAGAATGCTTTGACATAAAAGTAGTATACATTTCAATTTTACACCAAAGTACTTACTGCAAACTAATGGAAACACCTTAGGTTAACTTCCCACATTATTATGAGTAGTTTGAAAGTTGTTTCATGGCTGTAGACATCAACACATAAAAGTTGTTATCTCAGTGCATGCAATGCTTAGACAATACAAATAGTATACATTTCAATTTGACACCAAAGTACTTACTGCAAACCTAATGGAAACAACTTAGATTAACTTCCCACATGATTCTGAGATGTCTGAAAGTTGTTTCATACCTGTGCACATCAAGACAAAAAAGTTGTTTTCTCAGTGCACGCAATGCTTTTACAATACATATAGTATACATTTCAATTTCACACCAAAGCACTTACTGCAAACCTAATGGAAACAACTTAGATTAACTTCCCACATGATTCTGAGATGTCTGAAAGTTGTTTCATACCTGTGCACATCAAGACAAAAAAGTTCTTTTCTCAGTGCATGCAATGCTTTTACAATAGAAATAGTATACATTTCAATTTTACACCAAAGCACTTACTGCAAACTAATGGAAACACCTTAGGTTAACTTCCCACATGATTATGAGTAGTTTGAAAGTTGTTTCATGGCTGTACACATCAACACAATAAAGTTGTTTTCTCAGTGCATGCAATGCTTAGACAAAACAAATAGTATACATTTCAATTTTACACCAAAGCACTTACTGCAAACCGAATGGAAACACTTTAGGTTAACTTTCCACATGATTCTGAGATGTCTGAAAGTTGTTTCATACCTGTGCACATCAAGACAAAAAAGATCTTTTCTCAGTGCATGCAATGCTTTTACAATACAAATAGTATACATTTCAATTTTACACCAAAGCACTTACTGCAAACCTAATGGAAACACTTTAGGTTAACTTTCCACATGATTCTGACATGTCTGAAAGTTGTTTCATACCTGTGCACATCAAGACAAAAAAGTTGTTATCTCAGTGAATGCAATGCTTAGGCAATACAAATAGTATACATTTCAATTTTACTACAACGCACTTACTGCAAACCTAATGGAAACACCTTAGGTTAACTTCCCACATGATTCTGAGATGTCTGAAAGTTGTTTCATGCCTGTACACATAAAGACAAAAAAGTTGATTTCACGTTGAGTAGAATGCTTTGACATAAAAGCAGTATACATTTGAATTGTACTCAAAAGTCCTGACTGCAAACCTAATGCAAACACATTTGGTTAACTTCCCAGATGAATATGACTAGGTTTAAAGTTGTTTCATGCCTCAGTTCATCAAGACAAAAAAGTTACTTTCTCAGTACTACTATGCTCTGACATTAAGGAAGTACACATCTGAATTTTACACTAAAGTACTTACTGCAAACTAATGGAAACACCTTAGGTTAACTTCCCACATGATTATGAGTAGTTTGAAAGTTGTTTCATGGCTGTACACACCAACACAATAAAGTTGTTTTCTCAGTGCATGCAATGCTTAGACAAAACAAATAGTATACATTTCAATTTTACACTAAAGCACTTACTGCAAACCTAATGGAAACAACATAGATTAACTTCCCACATGATTCTGAGATGTCTGAAAGTTGTTTCATACCTGTGCACATCAAGACAAAAAAGTTCTTTTCTCAGTGCATGCAATGCTTTTACAATACAAATAGTATACATTTCAATTTTACACCAAAGCACTTACTGCAAACCTAATGGAAACACTTTAGGTTAACTTTCCACATGATTCTGACATGTCTGAAAGTTGTTTCATACCTGTGCACATCAAGACAAAAAAGTTGTTATCTCAGTGAATGCAATGCTTAGGCAATACAAATAGTATACATTTCAATTTTACTACAACGCACTTACTGCAAACCTAATGGAAACACCTTAGGTTAACTTCCCACATGATTCTGAGATGTCTGAAAGTTGTTTCATGCCTGTACACATGAAGACAAAAAAGTTGATTTCACGTTGAGTAGAATGCTTTGACATAAAAGCAGTATACATTTGAATTGTACTCAAAAGTCCTGACTGCAAACCTAATGCAAACACATTTGGTTAACTTCCCAGATGAATATGACTAGGTTTAAAGTTGTTTCATGCCTCAGTTCATCAAGACAAAAAAGTTACTTTCTCAGTACTACTATGCTCTGACATTAAGGAAGTACACATCTGAATTTTACACTAAAGTACTTACTGCAAACTAATGGAAACAACTTAGGTTAACTTTCCACATGATTATGAGTAGTTTGAAAGTTGTTTCATGGCTGTACACATCAACACACAAAAGTTGTTATCTCAGTGCATGCAATGCTTAGACAATACAAATAGTATACATTTCAATTTTACACCAAAGCACTTACTGCAAACCTAATGGAAACAACATAGATTAACTTCCCACATGATTCTGAGATGTCTGAAAGTTGTTTCATACCTGTGCACATCAAGACAAAAAAGTTGTTTTCTCAGTGCATGCAATGCTTTTACAAACAAATAGTATACATTTCAATTTTACACCAAAGCACTTACTGCAGATCTAATGGAAACACCTTAGGTTAACTTTCCACATGATTATGAGTAGTTTGAAAGTTGTTTCATGGCTGTACACATCAACAGAAAGAAGTTGTTATCTCAGTGAATGCAATGCTTAGACAATACAAATAGTATACATTTCAATTTTACTACAAAGCACTTACTGCAAACCTAATGGAAACACCTTAGGTTAACTTCCCACATGATTCTGAGATGTCTGAAAGTTGTTTCATACCTGTACACATAAAGACAAAAAAGTTGATTTCACGGTGAATAGAATGCTTTGACATAAAAGTAGTATACATTTCAATTTTACACCAAAGTACTTACTGCAAACTAATGGAAACACCTTAGGTTAACTTCCCACATTATTATGAGTAGTTTGAAAGTTGTTTCATGGCTGTAGACATCAACACATAAAAGTTGTTTTCTCAGTGCACGCAATGCTTTTACAATACATATAGTATACATTTCAATTTCACACCAAAGCACTTACTGCAAACCTAATGGAAACAACTTAGATTAACTTCCCACATGATTCTGAGATGTCTGAAAGTTGTTTCATACCTGTGCACATCAAGACAAAAAAGTTCTTTTCTCAGTGCATGCAATGCTTTTACAATACAAATAGTATACATTTCAATTTTACAGCAAAGCACTTACTGCACACCTAATGGAAACACTTTAGTTTAACATCCCACATGATTCTGAGATGTCTGAAAGTTGTTTCATACCTGTGCACATAAAGACAAAAAAGTTGATTTCACGTTGAGTAGAATGCTTTGACATAAAAGCAGTATACATTTGAATTGTACTCAAAAGTCCTGACTGCAAACCTAATGCAAACACATTTGGTTAACTTCCCAGATGAATATGACTAGGTTTAAAGTTGTTTCATGCCTCAGTTCATCAAGACAAAAAAGTTACTTTCTCAGTACTACTATGCTCTGACATTAAGGAAGTACACATCTGAATTTTACACCAAAGTAGTTACTGCAAACTAATGGAAACAACTTAGGTTAACTTTCCACATGATTATGAGTAGTTTGAAAGTTGTATCATGGCTGTACACATCAACACAAAAAAGTTGTTATCTCAGTGCATGCAATGCTTAGACAATACAAATAGTATACATTTCAATTTTACTACAAAGCACTTACTGCAAACCTAATGGAAACACCGTAGGTTAACTTCCCACATGATTCTGAGATGTCTGAAAGTTGTTTCATGGCTGTACACATCAACAGAAAAAAGTTGTTATCTCAGTGAATGCAATGCTTAGACAATACAAATAGTATACATTTCAATTTTACTACAAAGCACTTACTGCAAACCTAATGGAAACACCTTAGGTTAACTTCCCACATGATTCTGAGATGTCTGAAAGTTGTTTCATACCTGTACACATAAAGACAAAAAAGTTGATTTCACGGTGAATAGAATGCTTTGACATAAAAGTAGTATACATTTCAATTTTACACCAAAGTACTTACTGCAAACTAATGGAAACACCTTAGGTTAACTTCCCACATTATTATGAGTAGTTTGAAAGTTGTTTCATGGCTGTAGACATCAACACATAAAAGTTGTTATCTCAGTGCATGCAATGCTTAGACAATACAAATAGTATACATTTCAATTTGACACCAAAGTACTTACTGCAAACCTAATGGAAACAACTTAGATTAACTTCCCACATGATTCTGAGATGTCTGAAAGTTGTTTCATACCTGTGCACATCAAGACAAAAAAGTTGTTTTCTCAGTGCACGCAATGCTTTTACAATACATATAGTATACATTTCAATTTCACACCAAAGCACTTACTGCAAACCTAATGGAAACAACTTAGATTAACTTCCCACATGATTCTGAGATGTCTGAAAGTTGTTTCATACCTGTGCACATCAAGACAAAAAAGTTCTTTTCTCAGTGCATGCAATGCTTTTACAATAGAAATAGTATACATTTCAATTTTACACCAAAGCACTTACTGCAAACTAATGGAAACACCTTAGGTTAACTTCCCACATGATTATGAGTAGTTTGAAAGTTGTTTCATGGCTGTACACATCAACACAATAAAGTTGTTTTCTCAGTGCATGCAATGCTTAGACAAAACAAATAGTATACATTTCAATTTTACACCAAAGCACTTACTGCAAACCGAATGGAAACACTTTAGGTTAACTTTCCACATGATTCTGAGATGTCTGAAAGTTGTTTCATACCTGTGCACATCAAGACAAAAAAGATCTTTTCTCAGTGCATGCAATGCTTTTACAATACAAATAGTATACATTTCAATTTTACACCAAAGCACTTACTGCAAACCTAATGGAAACACTTTAGGTTAACTTTCCACATGATTCTGACATGTCTGAAAGTTGTTTCATACCTGTGCACATCAAGACAAAAAAGTTGTTATCTCAGTGAATGCAATGCTTAGGCAATACAAATAGTATACATTTCAATTTTACTACAACGCACTTACTGCAAACCTAATGGAAACACCTTAGGTTAACTTCCCACATGATTCTGAGATGTCTGAAAGTTGTTTCATGCCTGTACACATAAAGACAAAAAAGTTGATTTCACGTTGAGTAGAATGCTTTGACATAAAAGCAGTATACATTTGAATTGTACTCAAAAGTCCTGACTGCAAACCTAATGCAAACACATTTGGTTAACTTCCCAGATGAATATGACTAGGTTTAAAGTTGTTTCATGCCTCAGTTCATCAAGACAAAAAAGTTACTTTCTCAGTACTACTATGCTCTGACATTAAGGAAGTACACATCTGAATTTTACACTAAAGTACTTACTGCAAACTAATGGAAACACCTTAGGTTAACTTCCCACATGATTATGAGTAGTTTGAAAGTTGTTTCATGGCTGTACACACCAACACAATAAAGTTGTTTTCTCAGTGCATGCAATGCTTAGACAAAACAAATAGTATACATTTCAATTTTACACTAAAGCACTTACTGCAAACCTAATGGAAACAACATAGATTAACTTCCCACATGATTCTGAGATGTCTGAAAGTTGTTTCATACCTGTGCACATCAAGACAAAAAAGTTCTTTTCTCAGTGCATGCAATGCTTTTACAATACAAATAGTATACATTTCAATTTTACACCAAAGCACTTACTGCAAACCTAATGGAAACACTTTAGGTTAACTTTCCACATGATTCTGACATGTCTGAAAGTTGTTTCATACCTGTGCACATCAAGACAAAAAAGTTGTTATCTCAGTGAATGCAATGCTTAGGCAATACAAATAGTATACATTTCAATTTTACTACAACGCACTTACTGCAAACCTAATGGAAACACCTTAGGTTAACTTCCCACATGATTCTGAGATGTCTGAAAGTTGTTTCATGCCTGTACACATGAAGACAAAAAAGTTGATTTCACGTTGAGTAGAATGCTTTGACATAAAAGCAGTATACATTTGAATTGTACTCAAAAGTCCTGACTGCAAACCTAATGCAAACACATTTGGTTAACTTCCCAGATGAATATGACTAGGTTTAAAGTTGTTTCATGCCTCAGTTCATCAAGACAAAAAAGTTACTTTCTCAGTACTACTATGCTCTGACATTAAGGAAGTACACATCTGAATTTTACACTAAAGTACTTACTGCAAACTAATGGAAACAACTTAGGTTAACTTTCCACATGATTATGAGTAGTTTGAAAGTTGTTTCATGGCTGTACACATCAACACACAAAAGTTGTTATCTCAGTGCATGCAATGCTTAGACAATACAAATAGTATACATTTCAATTTTACACCAAAGCACTTACTGCAAACCTAATGGAAACAACATAGATTAACTTCCCACATGATTCTGAGATGTCTGAAAGTTGTTTCATACCTGTGCACATCAAGACAAAAAAGTTGTTTTCTCAGTGCATGCAATGCTTTTACAAACAAATAGTATACATTTCAATTTTACACCAAAGCACTTACTGCAGATCTAATGGAAACACCTTAGGTTAACTTTCCACATGATTATGAGTAGTTTGAAAGTTGTTTCATGGCTGTACACATCAACAGAAAAAAGTTGTTATCTCAGTGAATGCAATGCTTAGACAATACAAATAGTATACATTTCAATTTTACTACAAAGCACTTACTGCAAACCTAATGGAAACACCTTAGGTTAACTTCCCACATGATTCTGAGATGTCTGAAAGTTGTTTCATACCTGTACACATAAAGACAAAAAAGTTGATTTCACGGTGAATAGAATGCTTTGACATAAAAGTAGTATACATTTCAATTTTACACCAAAGTACTTACTGCAAACTAATGGAAACACCTTAGGTTAACTTCCCACATTATTATGAGTAGTTTGAAAGTTGTTTCATGGCTGTAGACATCAACACATAAAAGTTGTTATCTCAGTGCATGCAATGCTTAGACAATACAAATAGTATACATTTCAATTTTACACCAAAGTACTTACTGCAAACCTAATGGAAACAACTTAGATTAACTTCCCACATGATTCTGAGATGTCTGAAAGTTGTTTCATACCTGTGCACATCAAGACAAAAAAGTTGTTTTCTCAGTGCACGCAATGCTTTTACAATACATATAGTATACATTTCAATTTCACACCAAAGCACTTACTGCAAACCTAATGGAAACAACTTAGATTAACTTCCCACATGATTCTGAGATGTCTGAAAGTTGTTTCATACCTGTGCACATCAAGACAAAAAAGTTCTTTTCTCAGTGCATGCAATGCTTTTACAATACAAATAGTATACATTTCAATTTTACAGCAAAGCACTTACTGCAAACCTAATGGAAACACTTTAGTTTAACATCCCACATGATTCTGAGATGTCTGAAAGTTGTTTCATACCTGTGCACATAAAGACAAAAAAGTTGATTTCACAGTGAATAGAATGCTTTGACAGAAAAGCAGTATACATTTGAATTGTACTCAAAAGTCCTGACTGCAAACCTAATGCAAACACATTTGGTTAACTTCCCAGATGAATATGACTAGGTTTAAAGTTGTTTCATGCCTCAGTTCATCAAGACAAAAAAGTTACTTTCTCAGTACTACTATGCTCTGACATTAAGGAAGTACACATCTGAATTTTACACCAAAGTACTTACTGCAAACTAATGGAAACACCTTAGGTTAACTTCCCACATGATTATGAGTAGTTTGAAAGTTGTTTCATGGCTGTACACATCAACACAATAAAGTTGTTTTCTCAGTGCATGCAATGCTTAGACAAAACAAATAGTATACATTTCAATTTTACACCAAAGCACTTACTGCAAACCTAATGGAAACACTTTAGGTTAACTTTCCACATGATTCTGAGATGTCTGAAAGTTGTTTCATACCTGTGCACATCAAGACAAAAAAGTTGTTTTCTCAGTGCATGCAATGCTTTTACAATACAAATAGTATACATTTCAATTTTACACCAAAGCACTTACTGCAAACCTAATGGAAACACTTTAGGTTAACTTTCCACATGATTCTGACATGTCTGAAAGTTGTTTCATACCTGTGCACATCAAGACAAAAAAGTTGTTATCTCAGTGAATGCAATGCTTAGGCAATACAAATAGTATACATTTTAATTTTACTACAAAGCACTTACTGCAAACCTAATGGAAACACCTTAGCTTAACTTCCCACATGATTCTGAGATGTCTGAAAGTTGTTTCATGCCTGTACACATAAAGACAAAAAAGTTGATTTCACGTTGAGTAGAATGCTTTGACATAAAAGCAGTATACATTTGAATTGTACTCAAAAGTCCTGACTGCAAACCTAATGCAAACACATTTGGTTAACTTCCCAGATGAATATGACTAGGTTTAAAGTTGTTTCATGCCTCAGTTCATCAAGACAAAAAAGTTACTTTCTCAGTACTACTATGCTCTGACATTAAGGAAGTACACATCTGAATTTTACACCAAAGTACTTACTGCAAACTAATGGAAACAACTTAGGTTAACTTCCCACATGATTATGAGTAGTTTGAAAGTTGTTTCATGGCTGTACACATCAACACAAAAAAGTTGTTATCTCAGTGCATGCAATGCTTAGACAATACAAATAGTATACATTTCAATTTTACACCAAAGCACTTACTGCAAACCTAATGGAAACAACATAGATTAACTTCCCACATGATTCTGAGATGTCTGAAAGTTGTTTCATACCTGTGCACATCAAGACAAAAAAGTTGTTTTCTCAGTGCATGCAATGCTTTTACAAACAAATAGTATACATTTCAATTTTACACCAAAGCACTTACTGCAGATCTAATGGAAACACCTTAGGTTAACTTTCCACATGATTATGAGTAGTTTGAAAGTTGTTTCATGGCTGTACACATCAACAGAAAAAAGTTGTTATCTCAGTGAATGCAATGCTTAGACAATACAAATAGTATACATTTCAATTTTACTACAAAGCACTTACTGCAAACCTAATGGAAACACCTTAGGTTAACTTCCCACATGATTCTGAGATGTCTGAAAGTTGTTTCATACCTGTACACATAAAGACAAAAAAGTTGATTTCACGGTGAATAGAATGCTTTGACATAAAAGTAGTATACATTTCAATTTTACACCAAAGTACTTACTGCAAACTAATGGAAACACCTTAGGTTAACTTCCCACATTATTATGAGTAGTTTGAAAGTTGTTTCATGGCTGTAGACATCAACACAAAAAAGTTGTTATCTCAGTGCATGCAATGCTTAGACAATACAAATAGTATACATTTCAATTTTACACCAAAGTACTTACTGCAAACCTAATGGAAACAACTTAGATTAACTTCCCACATGATTCTGAGATGTCTGAAAGTTGTTTCATACCTGTGCACATCAAGACAAAAAAGTTGTTTTCTCAGTGCACGCAATGCTTTTACAATACATATAGTATACATTTCAATTTCACACCAAAGCACTTACTGCAAACCTAATGGAAACAACTTAGATTAACTTCCCACATGATTCTGAGATGTCTGAAAGTTGTTTCATACCTGTGCACATCAAGACAAAAAAGTTCTTTTCTCAGTGCATGCAATGCTTTTACAATACAAATAGTATACATTTCAATTTTACACCAAAGCACTTACTGCAAACTAATGGAAACACCTTACGTTAACTTCCCACATGATTATGAGTAGTTTGAAAGTTCTTTCATGGCTGTACACATCAACACAATAAAGTTGTTTTCTCAGTGCATGCAATGCTTAGACAAAACAAATAGTATACATTTCAATTTTACACCAAAGCACTTACTGCAAACCGAATGGAAACACTTTAGGTTAACTTTCCACATGATTCTGAGATGTCTGAAAGTTGTTTCATACCTGTGCACATCAAGACAAAAAAGTTCTTTTCTCAGTGCATGCAATGCTTTTACAATACAAATAGTATACATTTCAATTTTACACCAAAGCACTTACTGCAAACCTAATGGAAACACTTTAGGTTAACTTTCCACATGATTCTGACATGTCTGAAAGTTGTTTCATACCTGTGCACATCAAGACAAAAAAGTTGTTATCTCAGTGAATGCAATGCTTAGGCAATACAAATAGTATACATTTCAATTTTACTACAACGCACTTACTGCAAACCTAATGGAAACACCTTAGGTTAACTTCCCACATGATTCTGAGATGTCTGAAAGTTGTTTCATGCCTGTACACATAAAGACAAAAAAGTTGATTTCACGTTGAGTAGAATGCTTTGACATAAAAGCAGTATACATTTGAATTGTACTCAAAAGTCCTGACTGCAAACCTAATGCAAACACATTTGGTTAACTTCCCAGATGAATATGACTCGGTTTAAAGTTGTTTCATGCCTCAGTTCATCAAGACAAAAAAGTTACTTTCTCAGTACTACTATGCTCTGACATTAAGGAAGTACACATCTGAATTTTACACCAAAGTACTTACTGCAAACTAATGGAAACAACTTAGGTTAACTTTCCACATGATTATGAGTAGTTTGAAAGTTGTTTCATGGCTGTACACATCAACACAAAAAAGTTGTTATCTCAGTGCATGCAATGCTTAGACAATACAAATAGTATACATTTCAATTTTACACCAAAGCACTTACTGCAAACCTAATGGAAACAACATAGATTAACTTCCCACATGATTCTGAGATGTCTGAAAGTTGTTTCATACCTGTGCACATCAAGACAAAAAAGTTGTTTTCTCAGTGCATGCAATGCTTTTACAAACAAATAGTATACATTTCAATTTTACACCAAAGCCCTTACTGCAGATCTAATGGAAACACCTTAGGTTAACTTTCCACATGATTATGAGTAGTTTGAAAGTTGTTTCATGGCTGTACACATCAACAGAAAAAAGTTGTTATCTCAGTGAATGCAATGCTTAGACAATACAAATAGTATACATTTCAATTTTACTACAAAGCACTTACTGCAAACCTAATGGAAACACCTTAGGTTAACTTCCCACATGATTCTGAGATGTCTGAAAGTTGTTTCATACCTGTACACATAAAGACAAAAAAGTTGATTTCACGGTGAATAGAATGCTTTGACATAAAAGTAGTATACATTTCAATTTTACGCCAAAGTACTTACTGCAAACTAATGGAAACACCTTAGGTTAACTTCCCACATTATTATGAGTAGTTTGAAAGTTGTTTCATGGCTGTAGACATCAACACATAAAAGTTGTTATCTCAGTGCATGCAATGCTTAGACAATACAAATAGTATACATTTCAATTTGACACCAAAGTACTTACTGCAAACCTAATGGAAACAACTTAGATTAACTTCCCACATGATTCTGAGATGTCTGAAAGTTGTTTCATACCTGTGCACATCAAGACAAAAAAGTTGTTTTCTCAGTGCACGCAATGCTTTTACAATACATATAGTATACATTTCAATTTCACACCAAAGCACTTACTGCAAACCTAATGGAAACAACTTAGATTAACTTCCCACATGATTCTGAGATGTCTGAAAGTTGTTTCATACCTGTGCACATCAAGACAAAAAAGTTCTTTTCTCAGTGCATGCAATGCTTTTACAATACAAATAGTATACATTTCAATTTTACACCAAAGCACTTACTGCAAACCTAATGGAAACACTTTAGTTTAACATCCCACATGATTCTGAGATGTCTGAAAGTTGTTTCATACCTGTGCACATAAAGACAAAAAAGTTGATTTCACAGTGAATAGAATGCTTTGACAGAAAAGCAGTATACATTTGAATTGTACTCAAAAGTCCTGACTGCAAACCTAATGCAAACACATTTGGTTAACTTCCCAGATGAATATGACTAGGTTTAAAGTTGTTTCATGCCTCAGTTCATCAAGACAAAAAAGTTACTTTCTCAGTACTACTATGCTCTGACATTAAGGAAGTACACATCTGAATTTTACACCAAAGTACTTACTGCAAACTAATGGAAACACCTTAGGTTAACTTCCCACATGATTATGAGTAGTTTGAAAGTTGTTTCATGGCTGTACACATCAACACAATAAAGTTGTTTTCTCAGTGCATGCAATGCTTAGACAAAACAAATAGTATACATTTCAATTTTACACCAAAGCACTTACTGCAAACCTAATGGAAACACTTTAGGTTAACTTTCCACATGATTCTGAGATGTCTGAAAGTTGTTTCATACCTGTGCACATCAAGACAAAAAAGTTGTTTTCTCAGTGCATGCAATGCTTTTACAATACAAATAGTATACATTTCAATTTTACACCAAAGCACTTACTGCAAACCTAATGGAAACACTTTAGGTTAACTTTCCACATGATTCTGACATGTCTGAAAGTTGTTTCATACCTGTGCACATCAAGACAAAAAAGTTGTTATCTCAGTGAATGCAATGCTTAGGCAATACAAATAGTATACATTTTAATTTTACTACAAAGCACTTACTGCAAACCTAATGGAAACACCTTAGCTTAACTTCCCACATGATTCTGAGATGTCTGAAAGTTGTTTCATGCCTGTACACATAAAGACAAAAAAGTTGATTTCACGTTGAGTAGAATGCTTTGACATAAAAGCAGTATACATTTGAATTGTACTCAAAAGTCCTGACTGCAAACCTAATGCAAACACATTTGGTTAACTTCCCAGATGAATATGACTAGGTTTAAAGTTGTTTCATGCCTCAGTTCATCAAGACAAAAAAGTTACTTTCTCAGTACTACTATGCTCTGACATTAAGGAAGTACACATCTGAATTTTACACCAAAGTACTTACTGCAAACTAATGGAAACAACTTAGGTTAACTTCCCACATGATTATGAGTAGTTTGAAAGTTGTTTCATGGCTGTACACATCAACACAAAAAAGTTGTTATCTCAGTGCATGCAATGCTTAGACAATACAAATAGTATACATTTCAATTTTACACCAAAGCACTTACTGCAAACCTAATGGAAACAACATAGATTAACTTCCCACATGATTCTGAGATGTCTGAAAGTTGTTTCATACCTGTGCACATCAAGACAAAAAAGTTGTTTTCTCAGTGCATGCAATGCTTTTACAAACAAATAGTATACATTTCAATTTTACACCAAAGCACTTACTGCAGATCTAATGGAAACACCTTAGGTTAACTTTCCACATGATTATGAGTAGTTTGAAAGTTGTTTCATGGCTGTACACATCAACAGAAAAAAGTTGTTATCTCAGTGAATGCAATGCTTAGACAATACAAATAGTATACATTTCAATTTTACTACAAAGCACTTACTGCAAACCTAATGGAAACACCTTAGGTTAACTTCCCACATGATTCTGAGATGTCTGAAAGTTGTTTCATACCTGTACACATAAAGACAAAAAAGTTGATTTCACGGTGAATAGAATGCTTTGACATAAAAGTAGTATACATTTCAATTTTACACCAAAGTACTTACTGCAAACTAATGGAAACACCTTAGGTTAACTTCCCACATTATTATGAGTAGTTTGAAAGTTGTTTCATGGCTGTAGACATCAACACAAAAAAGTTGTTATCTCAGTGCATGCAATGCTTAGACAATACAAATAGTATACATTTCAATTTTACACCAAAGTACTTACTGCAAACCTAATGGAAACAACTTAGATTAACTTCCCACATGATTCTGAGATGTCTGAAAGTTGTTTCATACTTGTGCACATCAAGACAAAAAAGTTGTTTTCTCAGTGCACGCAATGCTTTTACAATACATATAGTATACATTTCAATTTCACACCAAAGCACTTACTGCAAACCTAATGGAAACAACTTAGATTAACTTCCCACATGATTCTGAGATGTCTGAAAGTTGTTTCATACCTGTGCACATCAAGACAAAAAAGTTCTTTTCTCAGTGCATGCAATGCTTTTACAATACAAATAGTATACATTTCAATTTTACACCAAAGCACTTACTGCAAACTAATGGAAACACCTTACGTTAACTTCCCACATGATTATGAGTAGTTTGAAAGTTCTTTCATGGCTGTACACATCAACACAATAAAGTTGTTTTCTCAGTGCATGCAATGCTTAGACAAAACAAATAGTATACATTTCAATTTTACACCAAAGCACTTACTGCAAACCGAATGGAAACACTTTAGGTTAACTTTCCACATGATTCTGAGATGTCTGAAAGTTGTTTCATACCTGTGCACATCAAGACAAAAAAGTTCTTTTCTCAGTGCATGCAATGCTTTTACAATACAAATAGTATACATTTCAATTTTACACCAAAGCACTTACTGCAAACCTAATGGAAACACTTTAGGTTAACTTTCCACATGATTCTGACATGTCTGAAAGTTGTTTCATACCTGTGCACATCAAGACAAAAAAGTTGTTATCTCAGTGAATGCAATGCTTAGGCAATACAAATAGTATACATTTCAATTTTACTACAACGCACTTACTGCAAACCTAATGGAAACACCTTAGGTTAACTTCCCACATGATTCTGAGATGTCTGAAAGTTGTTTCATGCCTGTACACATAAAGACAAAAAAGTTGATTTCACGTTGAGTAGAATGCTTTGACATAAAAGCAGTATACATTTGAATTGTACTCAAAAGTCCTGACTGCAAACCTAATGCAAACACATTTGGTTAACTTCCCAGATGAATATGACTAGGTTTAAAGTTGTTTCATGCCTCAGTTCATCAAGACAAAAAAGTTACTTTCTCAGTACTACTATGCTCTGACATTAAGGAAGTACACATCTGAATTTTACACCAAAGTACTTACTGCAAACTAATGGAAACAACTTAGGTTAACTTTCCACATGATTATGAGTAGTTTGAAAGTTGTTTCATGGCTGTACACATCAACACAAAAAAGTTGTTATCTCAGTGCATGCAATGCTTAGACAATACAAATAGTATACATTTCAATTTTACACCAAAGCACTTACTGCAAACCTAATGGAAACAACATAGATTAACTTCCCACATGATTCTGAGATGTCTGAAAGTTGTTTCATACCTGTGCACATCAAGACAAAAAAGTTGTTTTCTCAGTGCATGCAATGCTTTTACAAACAAATAGTATACATTTCAATTTTACACCAAAGCCCTTACTGCAGATCTAATGGAAACACCTTAGGTTAACTTTCCACATGATTATGAGTAGTTTGAAAGTTGTTTCATGGCTGTACACATCAACAGAAAAAAGTTGTTATCTCAGTGAATGCAATGCTTAGACAATACAAATAGTATACATTTCAATTTTACTACAAAGCACTTACTGCAAACCTAATGGAAACACCTTAGGTTAACTTCCCACATGATTCTGAGATGTCTGAAAGTTGTTTCATACCTGTACACATAAAGACAAAAAAGTTGATTTCACGGTGAATAGAATGCTTTGACATAAAAGTAGTATACATTTCAATTTTACACCAAAGTACTTACTGCAAACTAATGGAAACACCTTAGGTTAACTTCCCACATTATTATGAGTAGTTTGAAAGTTGTTTCATGGCTGTAGACATCAACACATAAAAGTTGTTATCTCAGTGCATGCAATGCTTAGACAATACAAATAGTATACATTTCAATTTTACACCAAAGTACTTACTGCAAACCTAATGGAAACAACTTAGATTAACTTCCCACATGATTCTGAGATGTCTGAAAGTTGTTTCATACCTGTGCACATCAAGACAAAAAAGTTGTTTTCTCAGTGCACGCAATGCTTTTACAATACATATAGTATACATTTCAATTTCACACCAAAGCACTTACTGCAAACCTAATGGAAACAACTTAGATTAACTTCCCACATGATTCTGAGATGTCTGAAAGTTGTTTCATACCTGTGCACATCAAGACAAAAAAGTTCTTTTCTCAGTGCATGCAATGCTTTTACAATACAAATAGTATACATTTCAATTTTACACCAAAGCACTTACTGCAAACTAATGGAAACACCTTACGTTAACTTCCCACATGATTATGAGTAGTTTGAAAGTTGTTTCATGGCTGTACACATCAACACAATAAAGTTGTTTTCTCAGTGCATGCAATGCTTAGACAAAACAAATAGTATACATTTCAATTTTACACCAAAGCACTTACTGCAAACCGAATGGAAACACTTTAGGTTAACTTTCCACATGATTCTGAGATGTCTGAAAGTTGTTTCATACCTGTGCACATCAAGACAAAAAAGATCTTTTCTCAGTGCATGCAATGCTTTTACAATACAAATAGTATACATTTCAATTTTACACCAAAGCACTTACTGCAAACCTAATGGAAACACTTTAGGTTAACTTTCCACATGATTCTGACATGTCTGAAAGTTGTTTCATACCTGTGCACATCAAGACAAAAAAGTTGTTATCTCAGTGAATGCAATGCTTAGGCAATACAAATAGTATACATTTCAATTTTACTACAACGCACTTACTGCAAACCTAATGGAAACACCTTAGGTTAACTTCCCACATGATTCTGAGATGTCTGAAAGTTGTTTCATGCCTGTACACATAAAGACAAAAAAGTTGATTTCACGTTGAGTAGAATGCTTTGACATAAAAGCAGTATACATTTGAATTGTACTCAAAAGTCCTGACTGCAAACCTAATGCAAACACATTTGGTTAACTTCCCAGATGAATATGACTCGGTTTAAAGTTGTTTCATGCCTCAGTTCATCAAGACAAAAAAGTTACTTTCTCAGTACTACTATGCTCTGACATTAAGGAAGTACACATCTGAATTTTACACTAAAGTACTTACTGCAAACTAATGGAAACACCTTAGGTTAACTTCCCACATGATTATGAGTAGTTTGAAAGTTGTTTCATGGCTGTACACACCAACACAATAAAGTTGTTTTCTCAGTGCATGCAATGCTTAGACAAAACAAATAGTATACATTTCAACTTTACACCAAAGCACTTACTGCAAACCGAATGGAAACACTTTAGGTTAACTTTCCACATGATTCTGAGATGTCTGAAAGTTGTTTCATACCTGTGCACATCAAGACAAAAAAGTTCTTTTCTCAGTGCATGCAATGCTTTTACAATACAAATAGTATACATTTCAATTTTACACCAAAGCACTTACTGCAAACCTAATGGAAACACTTTAGGTTAACTTTCCACATGATTCTGACATGTCTGAAAGTTGTTTCATACCTGTGCACATCAAGACAAAAAAGTTGTTATCTCAGTGAATGCAATGCTTAGGCAATACAAATAGTATACATTTCAATTTTACTACAACGCACTTACTGCAAACCTAATGGAAACACCTTAGGTTAACTTCCCACATGATTCTGAGATGTCTGAAAGTTGTTTCATGCCTGTACACATGAAGACAAAAAAGTTGATTTCACGTTGAGTAGAATGCTTTGACATAAAAGCAGTATACATTTGAATTGTACTCAAAAGTCCTGACTGCAAACCTAATGCAAACACATTTGGTTAACTTCCCAGATGAATATGACTAGGTTTAAAGTTGTTTCATGCCTCAGTTCATCAAGACAAAAAAGTTACTTTCTCAGTACTACTATGCTCTGACATTAAGGAAGTACACATCTGAATTTTACACTAAAGTACTTACTGCAAACTAATGGAAACAACTTAGGTTAACTTTCCACATGATTATGAGTAGTTTGAAAGTTGTTTCATGGCTGTACACATCAACACACAAAAGTTGTTATCTCAGTGCATGCAATGCTTAGACAATACAAATAGTATACATTTCAATTTTACACCAAAGCACTTACTGCAAACCTAATGGAAACAACATAGATTAACTTCCCACATGATTCTGAGATGTCTGAAAGTTGTTTCATACCTGTGCACATCAAGACAAAAAAGTTGTTTTCTCAGTGCATGCAATGCTTTTACAAACAAATAGTATACATTTCAATTTTACACCAAAGCACTTACTGCAGATCTAATGGAAACACCTTAGGTTAACTTTCCACATGATTATGAGTAGTTTGAAAGTTGTTTCATGGCTGTACACATCAACAGAAAAAAGTTGTTATCTCAGTGAATGCAATGCTTAGACAATACAAATAGTATACATTTCAATTTTACTACAAAGCACTTACTGCAAACCTAATGGAAACACCTTAGGTTAACTTCCCACATGATTCTGAGATGTCTGAAAGTTGTTTCATACCTGTACACATAAAGACAAAAAAGTTGATTTCACGGTGAATAGAATGCTTTGACATAAAAGTAGTATACATTTCAATTTTACACCAAAGTACTTACTGCAAACTAATGGAAACACCTTAGGTTAACTTCCCACATTATTATGAGTAGTTTGAAAGTTGTTTCATGGCTGTAGACATCAACACATAAAAGTTGTTATCTCAGTGCATGCAATGCTTAGACAATACAAATAGTATACATTTCAATTTTACACCAAAGTACTTACTGCAAACCTAATGGAAACAACTTAGATTAACTTCCCACATGATTCTGAGATGTCTGAAAGTTGTTTCATACCTGTGCACATCAAGACAAAAAAGTTGTTTTCTCAGTGCACGCAATGCTTTTACAATACATATAGTATACATTTCAATTTCACACCAAAGCACTTACTGCAAACCTAATGGAAACAACTTAGATTAACTTCCCACATGATTCTGAGATGTCTGAAAGTTGTTTCATACCTGTGCACATCAAGACAAAAAAGTTCTTTTCTCAGTGCATGCAATGCTTTTACAATACAAATAGTATACATTTCAATTTTACAGCAAAGCACTTACTGCAAACCTAATGGAAACACTTTAGTTTAACATCCCACATGATTCTGAGATGTCTGAAAGTTGTTTCATACCTGTGCACATAAAGACAAAAAAGTTGATTTCACAGTGAATAGAATGCTTTGACAGAAAAGCAGTATACATTTCAATTGTACTCAAAAGTCCTGACTGCAAACCTAATGCAAACACATTTGGTTAACTTCCCAGATGAATATGACTAGGTTTAAAGTTGTTTCATGCCTCAGTTCATCAAGACAAAAAAGTTACTTTCTCAGTACTACTATGCTCTGACATTAAGGAAGTACACATCTGAATTTTACACCAAAGTACTTACTGCAAACTAATGGAAACACCTTAGGTTAACTTCCCACATGATTATGAGTAGTTTGAAAGTTGTTTCATGGCTGTACACATCAACACAATAAAGTTGTTTTCTTAGTGCATGCAATGCTTAGACAAAACAAATAGTATACATTTCAATTTTACACCAAAGCACTTACTGCAAACCTAATGGAAACACTTTAGGTTAACTTTCCACATGATTCTGAGATGTCTGAAAGTTGTTTCATACCTGTGCACATCAAGACAAAAAAGTTGTTTTCTCAGTGCATGCAATGCTTTTACAATACAAATAGTATACATTTCAATTTTACACCAAAGCACTTACTGCAAACCTAATGGAAACACTTTAGGTTAACTTTCCACATGATTCTGACATGTCTGAAAGTTGTTTCATACCTGTGCACATCAAGACAAAAAAGTTGTTATCTCAGTGAATGCAATGCTTAGGCAATACAAATAGTATACATTTTAATTTTACTACAAAGCACTTACTGCAAACCTAATGGAAACACCTTAGGTTAACTTCCCACATGATTCTGAGATGTCTGAAAGTTGTTTCATTTCTGTACACATAAAGACAAAAAAGTTGATTTCACGTTGAGTAGAATGCTTTGACATAAAAGCAGTATACATTTGAATTGTACTCAAAAGTCCTGACTGCAAACCTAATGCAAACACATTTGGTTAACTTCCCAGATGAATATGACTAGGTTTAAAGTTGTTTCATGCCTCAGTTCATCAAGACAAAAAAGTTACTTTCTCAGTACTACTATGCTCTGACATTAAGGAAGTACACATCTGAATTTTACACCAAAGTACTTACTGCAAACTAATGGAAACAACTTAGGTTAATTTCCCACATGATTATGAGTAGTTTGAAAGTTGTTTCATGGCTGTACACATCAACACAAAAAAGTTGTTATCTCAGTGCATGCAATGCTTAGACAATACAAATAGTATACATTTCAATTTTACACCAAAGCACTTACTGCAAACCTAATGGAAACAACATAGATTAACTTCCCACATGATTCTGAGATGTCTGAAAGTTGTTTCATACCTGTGCACATCAAGACAAAAAAGTTGTTTTCTCAGTGCATGCAATGCTTTTACAAACAAATAGTATACATTTCAATTTTACACCAAAGCACTTACTGCAGATCTAATGGAAACACCTTAGGTTAACTTTCCACATGATTATGAGTAGTTTGAAAGTTGTTTCATGGCTGTACACATCAACAGAAAAAAGTTGTTATCTCAGTGAATGCAATGCTTAGACAATACAAATAGTATACATTTCAATTTTACTACAAAGCACTTACTGCAAACCTAATGGAAACACCTTAGGTTAACTTCCCACATGATTCTGAGATGTCTGAAAGTTGTTTCATACCTGTACACATAAAGACAAAAAAGTTGATTTCACGGTGAATAGAATGCTTTGACATAAAAGTAGTATACATTTCAATTTTACACCAAAGTACTTACTGCAAACTAATGGAAACACCTTAGGTTAACTTCCCACATTATTATGAGTAGTTTGAAAGTTGTTTCATGGCTGTAGACATCAACACATAAAAGTTGTTATCTCAGTGCATGCAATGCTTAGACAATACAAATAGTATACATTTCAATTTGACACCAAAGTACTTACTGCAAACCTAATGGAAACAACTTAGATTAACTTCCCACAAGATTCTGAGATGTCTGAAAGTTGTTTCATACCTGTGCACATCAAGACAAAAAAGTTGTTTTCTCAGTGCACGCAATGCTTTTACAATACATATAGTATACATTTCAATTTCACACCAAAGCACTTACTGCAAACCTAATGGAAACAACTTAGATTAACTTCCCACATGATTCTGAGATGTCTGAAAGTTGTTTCATACCTGTGCACATCAAGACAAAAAAGTTCTTTTCTCAGTGCATGCAATGCTTTTACAATACAAATAGTATACATTTCAATTTTACACCAAAGCACTTACTGCAAACTAATGGAAACACCTTAGGTTAACTTCCCACATGATTATGAGTAGTTTGAAAGTTGTTTCATGGCTGTACACATCAACACAATAAAGTTGTTTTCTCAGTGCATGCAATGCTTAGACAAAACAAATAGTATACATTTCAATTTTACACCAAAGCACTTACTGCAAACCGAATGGAAACACTTTAGGTTAACTTTCCACATGATTCTGAGATGTCTGAAAGTTGTTTCATACCTGTGCACATCAAGACAAAAAAGATCTTTTCTCAGTGCATGCAATGCTTTTACAATACAAATAGTATACATTTCAATTTTACACCAAAGCACTTACTGCAAACCGAATGGAAACACTTTAGGTTAACTTTCCACATGATTCTGAGATGTCTGAAAGTTGTTTCATACCTGTGCACATCAAGACAAAAAAGATGTTTTCTCAGTGCATGCAATGCTTTTACAATACAAATAGTATACATTTCAATTTTACACCAAAGCACTTACTGCAAACCTAATGGAAACACTTTAGTTTAACATCCCACATGATTCTGAGATGTCTGAAAGTTGTTTCATACCTGTGCACATAAAGACAAAAAAGTTGATTTCACGTTGAGTAGAATGCTTTGACATAAAAGCAGTATACATTTGAATTGTACTCAAAAGTCCTGACTGCAAACCTAATGCAAACACATTTGGTTAACTTCCCAGATGAATATGACTCGGTTTAAAGTTGTTTCATGCCTCAGTTCATCAAGACAAAAAAGTTACTTTCTCAGTACTACTATGCTCTGACATTAAGGAAGTACACATCTGAATTTTACACTAAAGTACTTACTGCAAACTAATGGAAACACCTTAGGTTAACTTCCCACATGATTATGAGTAGTTTGAAAGTTGTTTCATGGCTGTACACACCAACACAATAAAGTTGTTTTCTCAGTGCATGCAATGCTTAGACAAAACAAATAGTATACATTTCAATTTTACACCAAAGCACTTACTGCAAACCGAATGGAAACACTTTAGGTTAACTTTCCACATGATTCTGAGATGTCTGAAAGTTGTTTCATACCTGTGCACATCAAGACAAAAAAGTTCTTTTCTCAGTGCATGCAATGCTTTTACAATACAAATAGTATACATTTCAATTTTACACCAAAGCACTTACTGCAAACCTAATGGAAACATTTTAGGTTAACTTTCCACATGATTCTGACATGTCTGAAAGTTGTTTCATACCTGTGCACATCAAGACAAAAAAGTTGTTATCTCAGTGAATGCAATGCTTAGGCAATACAAATAGTATACATTTCAATTTTACTACAACGCACTTACTGCAAACCTAATGGAAACACCTTCGGTTAACTTCCCACATGATTCTGAGATGTCTGAAAGTTGTTTCATGCCTGTACACATATAGACAAAAAAGTTGATTTCACGTTGAGTAGAATGCTTTGACATAAAAGCAGTATACATTTGAATTGTACTCAAAAGTCCTGACTGCAAACCTAATGCAAACACATTTGGTTAACTTCCCAGATGAATATGACTAGGTTTAAAGTTGTTTCATGCCTCAGTTCATCAAGACAAAAAAGTTACTTTCTCAGTACTACTATGCTCTGACATTAAGGAAGTACACATCTGAATTTTACACTAAAGTACTTACTGCAAACTAATGGAAACAACTTAGGTTAACTTTCCACATGATTATGAGTAGTTTGAAAGTTGTTTCATGGCTGTACACATCAACACACAAAAGTTGTTATCTCAGTGCATGCAATGCTTAGACAATACAAATAGTATACATTTCAATTTTACACCAAAGCACTTACTGCAAACCTAATGGAAACAACATAGATTAACTTCCCACATGATTCTGAGATGTCTGAAAGTTGTTTCATACCTGTGCACATCAAGACAAAAAAGTTGTTTTCTCAGTGCATGCAATGCTTTTACAAACAAATAGTATACATTTCAATTTTACACCAAAGCACTTACTGCAGATCAAATGGAAACACCTTAGGTTAACTTTCCACATGATTATGAGTAGTTTGAAAGTTGTTTCATGGCTGTACACATCAACAGAAAAAAGTTGTTATCTCAGTGAATGCAATGCTTAGACAATACAAATAGTATACATTTCAATTTTACTACAAAGCACTTACTGCAAACCTAATGGAAACACCTTAGGTTAACTTCCCACATGATTCTGAGATGTCTGAAAGTTGTTTCATACCTGTACACATAAAGACAAAAAAGTTGATTTCACGGTGAATAGAATGCTTTGACATAAAAGTAGTATACATTTCAATTTTACACCAAAGTACTTACTGCAAACTAATGGAAACACCTTAGGTTAACTTCCCACATTATTATGAGTAGTTTGAAAGTTGTTTCATGGCTGTAGACATCAACACATAAAAGTTGTTATCTCAGTGCATGCAATGCTTAGACAATACAAATAGTATACATTTCAATTTGACACCAAAGTACTTACTGCAAACCTAATGGAAACAACTTAGATTAACTTCCCACATGATTCTGAGATGTCTGAAAGTTGTTTCATACCTGTGCACATCAAGACAAAAAAGTTGTTTTCTCAGTGCACGCAATGCTTTTACAATACATATAGTATACATTTCAATTTCACACCAAAGCACTTACTGCAAACCTAATGGAAACAACTTAGATTAACTTCCCACATGATTCTGAGATGTCTGAAAGTTGTTTCATACCTGTGCACATCAAGACAAAAAAGTTCTTTTCTCAGTGCATGCAATGCTTTTACAATACAAATAGTATACATTTCAATTTTACAGCAAAGCACTTACTGCAAACCTAATGGAAACACTTTAGTTTAACATCCCACATGATTCTGAGATGTCTGAAAGTTGTTTCATACCTGTGCACATAAAGAGAAAAAAGTTGATTTCACAGTGAATAGAATGCTTTGACAGAAAAGCAGTATACATTTCAATTGTACTCAAAAGTCCTGACTGCAAACCTAATGCAAACACATTTGGTTAACTTCCCAGATGAATATGACTAGGTTTAAAGTTGTTTCATGCCTCAGTTCATCAAGACAAAAAAGTTACTTTCTCAGTACTACTATGCTCTGACATTGAGGAAGTACACATCTGAATTTTACACTAAAGTACTTACTGCAAACTAATGGAAACAACTTAGGTTAACTTTCCACATGATTATGAGTAGTTTGAAAGTTGTTTCATGGCTGTACACATCAACACACAAAAGTTGTTATCTCAGTGCATGCAATGCTTAGACAATACAAATAGTATACATTTCAATTTTACACCAAAGCACTTACTGCAAACCTAATGGAAACAACATAGATTAACTTCCCACATGATTCTGAGATGTCTGAAAGTTGTTTCATACCTGTGCACATCAAGACAAAAAAGTTGTTTTCTCAGTGCATGCAATGCTTTTACAAACAAATAGTATACATTTCAATTTTACACCAAAGCACTTACTGCAGATCTAATGGAAACACCTTAGGTTAACTTTCCACATGATTATGAGTAGTTTGAAAGTTGTTTCATGGCTGTACACATCAACAGAAAAAAGTTGTTATCTCAGTGAATGCAATGCTTAGACAATACAAATAGTATACATTTCAATTTTACTACAAAGCACTTACTGCAAACCTAATGGAAACACTATAGGTTAACTTCCCACATGATTCTGAGATGTCTGAAAGTTGTTTCATACCTGTACACATAAAGACAAAAAAGTTGATTTCACGGTGAATAGAATGCTTTGACATAAAAGTAGTATACATTTCAATTTTACACCAAAGTACTTACTGCAAACTAATGGAAACACCTTAGGTTAACTTCCCACATTATTATGAGTAGTTTGAAAGTTGTTTCATGGCTGTAGACATCAACACATAAAAGTTGTTATCTCAGTGCATGCAATGCTTAGACAATACAAATAGTATACATTTCAATTTTACACCAAAGTACTTACTGCAAACCTAATGGAAACAACTTAGATTAACTTCCCACATGATTCTGAGATGTCTGAAAGTTGTTTCATACCTGTGCACATCAAGACAAAAAAGTTGTTTTCTCAGTGCACGCAATGCTTTTACAATACATATAGTATACATTTCAATTTCACACCAAAGCACTTACTGCAAACCTAATGGAAACAACTTAGATTAACTTCCCACATGATTCTGAGATGTCTGAAAGTTGTTTCATACCTGTGCACATCAAGACAAAAAAGTTCTTTTCTCAGTGCATGCAATGCTTTTACAATACAAATAGTATACATTTCAATTTTACAGCAAAGCACTTACTGCAAACCTAATGGAAACACTTTAGTTTAACATCCCACATGATTCTGAGATGTCTGAAAGTTGTTTCATACCTGTGCACATAAAGACAAAAAAGTTGATTTCACAGTGAATAGAATGCTTTGACAGAAAAGCAGTATACATTTCAATTGTACTCAAAAGTCCTGACTGCAAACCTAATGCAAACACATTTGGTTAACTTCCCAGATGAATATGACTAGGTTTAAAGTTGTTTCATGCCTCAGTTCATCAAGACAAAAAAGTTACTTTCTCAGTACTACTATGCTCTGACATTAAGGAAGTACACATCTGAATTTTACACCAAAGTACTTACTGCAAACTAATGGAAACACCTTAGGTTAACTTCCCACATGATTATGAGTAGTTTGAAAGTTGTTTCATGGCTGTACACATCAACACAATAAAGTTGTTTTCTCAGTGCATGCAATGCTTAGACAAAACAAATAGTATACATTTCAATTTTACACCAAAGCACTTACTGCAAACCTAATGGAAACACTTTAGGTTAACTTTCCACATGATTCTGAGATGTCTGAAAGTTGTTTCATACCTGTGCACATCAAGACAAAAAAGTTGTTTTCTCAGTGCATGCAATGCTTTTACAATACAAATAGTATACATTTCAATTTTACACCAAAGCACTTACTGCAAACCTAATGGAAACACTTTAGGTTAACTTTCCACATGATTCTGACATGTCTGAAAGTTGTTTCATACCTGTGCACATCAAGACAAAAAAGTTGTTATCTCAGTGAATGCAATGCTTAGGCAATACAAATAGTATACATTTTAATTTTACTACAAAGCACTTACTGCAAACCTAATGGAAACACCTTAGGTTAACTTCCCACATGATTCTGAGATGTCTGAAAGTTGTTTCATTTCTGTACACATAAAGACAAAAAAGTTGATTTCACGTTGAGTAGAATGCTTTGACATAAAAGCAGTATACATTTGAATTGTACTCAAAAGTCCTGACTGCAAACCTAATGCAAACACATTTGGTTAACTTCCCAGATGAATATGACTAGGTTTAAAGTTGTTTCATGCCTCAGTTCATCAAGACAAAAAAGTTACTTTCTCAGTACTACTATGCTCTGACATTAAGGAAGTACACATCTGAATTTTACACCAAAGTACTTACTGCAAACTAATGGAAACAACTTAGGTTAATTTCCCACATGATTATGAGTAGTTTGAAAGTTGTTTCATACCTGTGCACATCAAGACAAAAAAGTTGTTTTCTCAGTGCATGCAATGCTTTTACAAACAAATAGTATACATTTCAATTTTACACCAAAGCACTTACTGCAGATCTAATGGAAACACCTTAGGTTAACTTTCCACATGATTATGAGTAGTTTGAAAGTTGTTTCATGGCTGTACACATCAACAGAAAAAAGTTGTTATCTCAGTGAATGCAATGCTTAGACAATACAAATAGTATACATTTCAATTTTACTACAAAGCACTTACTGCAAACCTAATGGAAACACCTTAGGTTAACTTCCCACATGATTCTGAGATGTCTGAAAGTTGTTTCATACCTGTACACATAAAGACAAAAAAGTTGATTTCACGGTGAATAGAATGCTTTGACATAAAAGTAGTATACATTTCAATTTTACACCAAAGTACTTACTGCAAACTAATGGAAACACCTTAGGTTAACTTCCCACATTATTATGAGTAGTTTGAAAGTTGTTTCATGGCTGTAGACATCAACACATAAAAGTTGTTATCTCAGTGCATGCAATGCTTAGACAATACAAATAGTATACATTTCAATTTGACACCAAAGTACTTACTGCAAACCTAATGGAAACAACTTAGATTAACTTCCCACAAGATTCTGAGATGTCTGAAAGTTGTTTCATACCTGTGCACATCAAGACAAAAAAGTTGTTTTCTCAGTGCACGCAATGCTTTTACAATACATATAGTATACATTTCAATTTCACACCAAAGCACTTACTGCAAACCTAATGGAAACAACTTAGATTAACTTCCCACATGATTCTGAGATGTCTGAAAGTTGTTTCATACCTGTGCACATCAAGACAAAAAAGTTCTTTTCTCAGTGCATGCAATGCTTTTACAATACAAATAGTATACATTTCAATTTTACACCAAAGCACTTACTGCAAACTAATGGAAACACCTTAGGTTAACTTCCCACATGATTATGAGTAGTTTGAAAGTTGTTTCATGGCTGTACACATCAACACAATAAAGTTGTTTTCTCAGTGCATGCAATGCTTAGACAAAACAAATAGTATACATTTCAATTTTACACCAAAGCACTTACTGCAAACCGAATGGAAACACTTTAGGTTAACTTTCCACATGATTCTGAGATGTCTGAAAGTTGTTTCATACCTGTGCACATCAAGACAAAAAAGATCTTTTCTCAGTGCATGCAATGCTTTTACAATACAAATAGTATACATTTCAATTTTACACCAAAGCACTTACTGCAAACCGAATGGAAACACTTTAGGTTAACTTTCCACATGATTCTGAGATGTCTGAAAGTTGTTTCATACCTGTGCACATCAAGACAAAAAAGATGTTTTCTCAGTGCATGCAATGCTTTTACAATACAAATAGTATACATTTCAATTTTACACCAAAGCACTTACTGCAAACCTAATGGAAACACTTTAGTTTAACATCCCACATGATTCTGAGATGTCTGAAAGTTGTTTCATACCTGTGCACATAAAGACAAAAAAGTTGATTTCACGTTGAGTAGAATGCTTTGACATAAAAGCAGTATACATTTGAATTGTACTCAAAAGTCCTGACTGCAAACCTAATGCAAACACATTTGGTTAACTTCCCAGATGAATATGACTCGGTTTAAAGTTGTTTCATGCCTCAGTTCATCAAGACAAAAAAGTTACTTTCTCAGTACTACTATGCTCTGACATTAAGGAAGTACACATCTGAATTTTACACTAAAGTACTTACTGCAAACTAATGGAAACACCTTAGGTTAACTTCCCACATGATTATGAGTAGTTTGAAAGTTGTTTCATGGCTGTACACACCAACACAATAAAGTTGTTTTCTCAGTGCATGCAATGCTTAGACAAAACAAATAGTATACATTTCAATTTTACACCAAAGCACTTACTGCAAACCGAATGGAAACACTTTAGGTTAACTTTCCACATGATTCTGAGATGTCTGAAAGTTGTTTCATACCTGTGCACATCAAGACAAAAAAGTTCTTTTCTCAGTGCATGCAATGCTTTTACAATACAAATAGTATACAACTTCCCCTATATCACCCTGTTTTCATGCGCCTCCCATAGCTTCCCAGGTATCACAGTGTTTTCGCGCACCTCTTATAGCTTCCCATATATTGCGATGTTTTCGCACACCTCTCATATTTTCCATCAAATCGCTGTGTTTTCGCGCACCTCTCATAATTTCCCCTACTTCGCTGTGTTTTCGCGCACCTCTTGTAGCTTCCCCTATATCGCCGTGTTTTCACGCACCTCCTATAGCTTCCCATATATCGTTGTGTTTTCACCGGCCTCTCGTACATTCCCCTATATCGCTGTGTTTTCGCGCACCTCTCATAGCTTCCCCTATGTCGCTGTGATCACATGCACCTCTGATCAATTCCCCTGTATCACTCTGCTTTCGCGCACCTCTCATAGCTTCCCCTATATCGCCCTGTTTTCACGCGCCTCCTATAGCTTCCCATATATCACAGTGTTTTTGCACACCTATCATAGCTTCCCATATACTGCCATGTTTTTGCACACCTCTCATACTTTCTCCTATATTGCCGTGTTTTCACGCAACTCCGATAGCTTCCCCTATATCGCTGTTTTCTAGCACCTCTCATACATTCCCCTACATCGCCGTGTTTTCGTGCAACTCTTATACCTTCCCCTATATCGCCGTGTTTTCGCACACCACTCATAACTTCCACTATATAGCACCTCCCACAGCTTCTCCTATATCGCTGTGTTTTTGCGCACCTGTCGTAGTTTCCCCATATCCATGTGTTTTCGCGCACCTCCCATACCTTCACCTGTATTGCAGTGTTTTCACCACCTCCCATAGCTTCCCATATATCGCTGTGTTTTCACCGGCCTCTCATACCTTCCACTATATTGCTGTGTTTTCGTGCACCTCTTGTAGCTTCCCCTATATCGTTGTGTTTTCGCACACCTCGCATTGCTTCCCCTACATCATTGTGTTTTCGCGCACCTCTCATACCTTCAAATATATCGATGTGTTTTCGCGCACATCTCAAACCTTCCCCTATATCACTGCGTTTTCATGCAACTCTCATTACTTCCCCCATATCACTGTCTTTTTGCGTACCTCTCATATCTTCCCTTATATCGCCGTGTTTTTGCAGACCTCTCATAACTTCCCCTATATAGCTGTGTTTTGACGCACCTCCCATAGCTTCCCATATATCGCTGTGTTTTCATGCACATCCCATAGCTTCCCCTACATCACTGTGTTTTTGCGCACCTCGCATACCTTCCCCTATATTGCCATGTTTTCACGCACCTCCCATAGCTTGCCATGTATCGCTGTGTTTTTATGTGCCCCTCATACCTTCCCCTATATCGCTCTGTTTTCGCGCACCTCTTATAGCTCCCCCTAAATTGCTGTGTTTTCGCGCACCTCTCATAACTTCCCCTATATAGCTGTGTTTTCGCTGACCTCTCATACATTTCCCAATATCGTTGTGTTTTTGCGCATCTCTCATATCTTCCCCTATATCATTTTTTATTCATGCACCTGATATACCGTCCCCTATATCGCTGCGTTTTCGCAGACCTCTCATCGTGTCCCCTATATCTGACGTGATCTCGTGCACCACTCAGCAATTCCCCTGTATCGCACTGCTTTCACGCACATCCCATAGCTTCCCCTACATCGTACTGTTTTAGCGCACCTCTCACAACTTCCGCTATATTGCCCGGTTTTCACGCGTCTCCCATAGCTTCCCTTATATCGCAGTGTTTTCTAGCACCTCTCATAGCTTGTCATATATTGCGATGTTTTCGCACCCCTCTCATAGTTTCCCCTAAATCGCTGTGTTTTCGCGCACCTCTCATAGCTTCCCCTAAATCGCTGTGTTTTCGCGCACCTCTCATAGCTTCCCCTATATCGATGTGTTTTCGCGCATCTCTCATACCTTCCCCTATATCGCCGTGTTTTCACACACCTCCCATAGCTTCCCATATATCGCTGTGTTTTCACCGGCCTCTCATAAATTCCCCTATATTGCTGTGTTTTCACCGGCCTCTCATAGATTCCCCTATATCGCTGTGTTTTCGTGCACCTGTCATAGCTTCCCCCATATCACTGTCTTTTCGCGCACCTCTCATACCTTCCCTTATATCGCCGTGTTTTCGCGCAGCTCTCATACATTCTCCTGCATCGCCGTGTTTTCGTGCACCACTCATAACTTCAACTATATCGTTGTGTTCTCGCGCACATCCCATACTTGCCCAAATATTGCTGTGTTTTCGCACACCTCATAGCTTTCCCTATATTGCTGTGTTTCTGTACACATCTCATGCCTTCTGCCGTGTCGCTGTGTTTTCGCACATCTCCCATATCTTCCCCTATATCGCTCTGTTTTCGCGCACGTCTCAGAGCTTCCCCTACAGGGCTTAATTAGGAAGGGGAAAAAAGATTATGAGAGAAAACTGGCAGGGAACATAAAAACGGACTGTAAAAGCTTTTATAGATATGTAAAAAGGAAAAGACAGGTAAAGACAAATGCAGGTCCCCTGCAGACAGAAACAGGTGAATTGATTATGGGGAGCAAGGACATGGCAGACCAATTGAATAATTACTTTGGTTCTGTCTTCACTAAGGAGGACATGAATAATCTTCCAGAAATAGTAGGGGACAGAGGGTCCAGCGAGATGGAGGAACTGAGCGAAATACATGTTAGTAGGGAAGTGGTGTTAGGTAAATTGAAGGGATTGAAGGCAGCTAAATCCCCAGGGCCAGATGGTCTGCATCCCAGAGTGCTTAAGGAAGTAGCCCAAGAAATAGTGGATGCATTAGTGATAATTTTTCAAAACTCGTTAGATTCTGGACTAGTTCCTGAGGATTGGAGGGTGGCTAATGTAACTCCACTTTTTAAAAAAGCAGGGAGAGAGAAACCGGGGAATTATAGACCGGTTAGCCTAACGTCGGTGGTGGGGAAACTGCTGGAGTCAGTTATCAAGGATGTGATAAGAGCACATTTGGAAAGCGGTGAAATGATCGGACAAAGTCAGCATGGATTTGTGAAAGGAAAATCATGTCTGACGAATCTCATAGAATTTTTTGAGGATGTAACTAGTAGAGTGGATAGGGGAAAACCTGTGGATGTGGTATATTTGGATTTTCAGAAGGCTTTTGACAAGGTCCCACACAGGAGATTAGTGTGCAAACTTAAAGCACACGGTATTGGGGGTAAGGTATTGGTGTGGGTGGAGAGTTGGTTAGCAGACAGGAAGCAAAGAGTGGGAATAAACGGGACCTTTTCAGAATGGCAGGCGGTGACTAGTGGGGTACCGCAAGGCTCAGTGCTGGGACCCCAGTTGTTTACAATATATATTAATGACTTGGATGAGGGAATTAAATGCAGCATCTCCAAGTTTGCAGATGACACGAAGCTGGGGGGCAGTGTTAGCTGTGAGGAGGATGCTAAGAGGATGCAGGGTGACTTGGATAGGTTGGGTGAGTGGGCAAATTCATGGCAGATGCAATTTAATGTGGATAAATGTGAAGTTATCCACTTTGGTGGCAAAAATAGGAAAACAGATTATTATCTGAATGGTGGCCGATTAGGAAAAGAGGAGGTGCAACGAGACCTGGGTGTCATTATACACCAGTCATTGAAAGTGGGCATGCAGGTACAGCAGGCGGTGAAAAAGGCGAATGGTATGCTGGCATTTATAGCGAGAGGATTCGAGTACAGGAGCAGGGAGGTACTACTGCAGTTGTACAAGGCCTTGGTGAGACCACACCTGGAGTATTGTGTGCAGTTTTGGTCCCCTAATCTGAGGAAAGACATCCTTGCCATAGAGGGAGTACAAAGAAGGTTCAGCAGATTGATTCCTGGGATGGCAGGACTTTCATATGAAGAAAGACTGGATGAACTGGGCTTGTACTTGTTGGAATTTAGAAGATTGAGGGGGGATCTGATTGAAACGTATAAGATCCTAAAGGAATTGGACAGGCTGGATGCAGGAAGATTGTTCCCGATGTTGGGGAAGTCCAGAACGAGGGGCCACAGTTTGAGGATAGAGGGGAAGCCTTTTAGGACCGAGATTAGGAAAAACTTCTTCACAGAGAGAGTGGTGAATCTGTGGAATTCTCTGCCACAGGAAGCAGTTGAGGCCAGTTCATTGGCTATATTTAAGAGGGAGTTAGATATGGCCCTTGTGGCTACGGGGGTCACGGGGTATGGAGGGAAGGCTGGGGCGGGGTTCTGAGTTGGATGATCATCCATGATCATAATAAATGGCGGTGCAGGCTCGAATGGCCGAATGGCCTACTCCTGCACCTATTTTCTATGTTTCTATGTTTCGATATTGCTGTGTTTCCGCGCTCCCCTCCATAGCTTCCCCTCTATTGCTGTGTTTAAGTTTCCTTGTCATACCTGCACCTAAATCGCTGTGTTTTCGCGCACCTACCATAGCTTCCCATATATCGCCGTGTTTTTGCGCACCTCTCATAAATTCCCCTATAGCGCTGTGTTTTCGCGCACCTCTCATAGCTTCCTCTATATCGCTGTGTTTTCCCGCACTTCCCATAGCTTCCCCAATATCATTGTGTTTTCGCGCACCTCTCATACCTTCCCCTATATCGCTGTGTTTTCGCTCACCTCTTATAGCTTCCCCTATTTCACCATGTTTTCGTGCACCTCTCATATCTTCTACTATATCACTGCATTTCCACGCATGTCCCATACCTTCCCGTATATTGCTGTGTTTCCGTGCACCTCCCATACCTTCCGCGATATCACTGTTTTCGCGCAGATCTCATAGCTTACCCTATATCGTTGTGTTTTCGTGCACCTCTCATTCCTTCCCCTATATCGCTGTGGTTTTGCTCACCTCTGATAGCTTTGCCTGTATCGCAGTGTTCTCGCGCACCTCTCATACCTTCACATAAATCGCCGTGATTCGTGCACCTCCCATAGTTTCCCCTATATTGCTGTATTTTCTCACACCTCTCATACCTTCCCCATTCTCGCTCTGTTTTCATGCACCTCCTATAGCTTCCCATATATCGCTCTTTTTGCGCAGCTCTCATACCTTCCACTATACCGCTGCGTTTTCACGCACCTCTCGTAGTTTCCCCTATATCGCCGTGTTGTCATGCACGTCCCATACCTTCCCCTCTATCACTGTGTTTTCGCGCATCTTTCATAGCTTTCCATATATTGCAATGTTTTCGCGCACCTCTCATAGCTTCCCTCAAATCGCTGTGTTTTCGCGCACCTCTGATAGCTTCCCCTATATTGCTGTATTTTTGCTCACATCTGATAGCTTTGCCTATATCGCCGTTTTCTCGCACACCTCCCATTACTTCCATTTTTTAGCTGAGTTTTCTCTCATCTCTCATACATTCCCCTATATCGACATGTTTTCACGCACCTCTCATACCTTCACGTATATCGCCCTGTATTCGCGCACCTCTCATAGCTTCCCCTATATCGCTGTGTTTTCGCTCACCTCTCATAGCTTCCCCTATATCACCGTGTTTTTGTGCGTATCTCATATCTTCCCCTACATCGCTGTGTTATCAATCAGCTCACATAACTTCCCCTATATTGCTCTGTTTTCACGCACTCCCATAGCTTCCCATCTGTCGCTGTGCTCTCGTGCATCTCTCATCACTTCCTCTATATCGCCCTGTTTTCACAGACCTCCCATAGCATCCCATTTTTCTCCGTGTTTTCGCGCACCTCTCATAGCTTCCCATATATTGCAATATTTTCGTGCACCTCTCATAGATTCCCCCAAATCGATGTGTTTTTGTGCACCTCTCATACCTTCTCCTATACCGTCGTGTTCTGGCGTACCTCACATAGCTTCCCCTACATCGTTATGTGTTCGTGCACCTCTCATACCTTCTCCTATATCGCCGTGCATTCACGCACCTCCCATAGAATCCCCATACTGCTGTGTTTTCTCACACCTCTCATAACTTCCCCTTTCTCGCTCTGTTTTCGTGCACCTCCCATAGCTTTCCCTATATCGATGTGTTTTCGCGCAGCTCTCATAACTTCCCCTATATCGCTGTGATTTGCTCACCTCTCATAGCTTTGCCTATATCACCGTGTTCTTGCGGACCTCTCATACCTTCCCCTTTTTAGCTGAGTTTTCGCTCATCTCTCATAACTTCCCCTATATCGACGTGTTTTCAGGCACCTCTCATACCTTCACGTATATCGCCGTATTTTTGCGCACCTCCCATAGCTTCCCCTATATCACTGTGTTTTCACAAAACCTCGCATAGCTTCTGCTATATCACTGAGTTTTTGTGCACCTCTCATATCTTACCCTATATCGCTGTGTTATCAAACAGCTGTCATAGCTTCCCCTATATTGCTCTGTTTTCACGCACCTCCCATAGCTTCCCCTATGTCGCTGTGCTCTCGTGCACCTGTCATCACATCCCCTATATCGCCCTGTTTTCACGGACCTCCCATAGCTTCCCATTTTTCACCGTATTTTCGCGCACCTCTCGTAGCTTCTTACATATTGCAATGTTTTTGCGCACCACTCATAGATTCCCCCAAATCGTCGTGTTTTTGCACACCTCTCATAGCTTCCCCTATATTGCCGTGTTCTGGCGCACCTCGCATATCTTCCCCAACATCGCTATGTTTTCCCGCACCTCTTATACCCTCTCCTATATCGCTGTGTTTTCACACACCTCGCACAGCTTCCCCTATATTGCTGTGTTTTCTCATACCTCTCATACCTTCCCCTATATCACTCTGTTTTCGTGCACCTCCCATACTTCCCACATATCGCTGTGTTCTCGTGCACCTCTCATAGGTTTCTATACATTGCAATATTTTCGTGCACCTCTCATAGCTTCCCCCAAATTGCTGTGTTTTCGTGCACCTCTGATAGCTTCCCATATATCGCTGTGTTTTCGTGCACCTCTCATAGCTTCCCCTATATTGCTCTGTTTTCCCGCACCTCCCATAGTTCCGCTATATCACTGTTTTCGCGCAGCTCTCATAGCTTACCCTATATTGCTGTGTTTTGGTGTATCTCTCATAGCTTCCGCTATATTACTATGTTTTTGCGTGCCTCTCATACCTTATCTATATCGCTGTGTTCTCGCGCACCTCTGATAACTTCCATTACATTGCTGTGTTTTGGTGCACCTCCCATAGCTTCCCCTATATCGCTGTTTTTTTGCTCATTTCTCATAGCTTTGACTATATCGCCATGTTTTTGCGCACCCCTCATAAGTTTCCCTTTATACCTGAGTTTTTGCTCATCTCTCATACCTTCTCCTATATTGCAGTGTTTTCGCGCATCTCCTATAGCTTCCTCTATATCGCTGTGTTTTCGCGCACCTGTCATACCTTCCCCTATATCACTGTGTTTTCAAGCAGCTCGCATATCTACCCCTATATCACTGTGTTTTCACTCAGCTGATATACCACCCCTATATCGCTGCGCTTTTGCGCACCTCTCATCGCGTCCCCTATATCGATGTGATCTCGTGCAACTCTCACAACTTCCCCTATATAACCCCGTTTTCACGCGCCTCCCATAGCTCCCATAGCTTTTGGGAACCTCCCATATCTTCCCCTATATTGATATGTTTTCACGCACCTCTCATCCCTTCCCCTATATCGTTATGATTCTGAGCACCTCCCATAGCTTCCCCTATATCACTGTGTTTTCAGTCACCTCTCATAGCTTCCCATATATCGCCCTGTTTTCGCTCACCAGTCATATATTCCCCTACATCGCCGTGTATCTGCGCACCTCTCATATCTTCCCCTACATCGCGGTGTTATTGTGCACCTCTCATAGCTTCCCCTATATCGCTCTGTTTTCGCGCACTTCTCATACATTCCCCTGTATCGCTGTGTTTTTGCTCACCTCTCATAGCGGCCACTATATCGCCGTGTTTTCTCGCAGCTCTCATACCTTCCCCTATATTGCTGTGTTTTAGCACCTTCCATAGCTTCCCCTATGTCGCTGTGCTCTTGTGCACCTCTCACTTCCGCTATATCGCTCTGCTTTTGCGCACCTCTCATAGCTTCCCCCATATCACTGTCTTTTCGCACACCTCTCATACCTTCCCCTATATCGCTGTGTTTTCGCGCACCTCTCATAGCTTCCCCTATACTGCTGTGTTTTCCCGCACATCCCATAGCTTCCCTTATATCACCGTGTTTTCGCGCAGTTCTCATACATTCTCCTACATCGCCGTGTTTTCACGCACCACTCATACCTTCAACTATATCGCTGTGTTCTTGCGCATGTCCCATACTTTCCCAAATATTGCTGTGTTTTCGCACACCTCATAGCTTCCCCTATATTGTTGTGTTTCTGTGCACACCTCATACCTTCTGCTGTGTCGCTGTGTTTTTGCACACCTCCCATATCTTCCCCTATATCGCTCTGTTTTCGCGCACGTCTCAGAGCTTCCCCTATATTGCTGTGTTTTCGCGCTCCCCCCATAGCTTCCCCTCTATCGCTGTGTTTAAGTTTCCCTGTCATACCTTCACTTAAATCGCTGTGTTTTCACGCACCTACCATAGCTTCTTATATATCGCCGTGCTTTTGCGCACCTCTCATAAATTCCCCTATAGTGCTGTGTTTTCCCGCACCTCCCATAGCTTCCCCAATATCATTGTGTTTTCGCGCACCTCTCATACCTTCCCCTATATCGCTGTGTTTTCCCTCACCTCTTATAGCTTCCCCTATTTTGTCATGTTTTCGTGCACCTCTCATATCTTCTACTATATCACTGCATTTCCACGCACATCCCATACCTTCCCGTATATTGCTGTGTTTCCGCGCACCTCCCATAGCTTCCCATATATCGCTGTGTATTGGCGCACCTCCCATAGCTTCTGCTATATCACTGTTTTCGCGCAGATCTCATAGCTTACCCTATATCGTTGTGTTTTTGCGCACCTCTCATTCCTTCCCCTATATCGCTGTGGTTTTGCTCACCTCTGATAGCTTTGCCTGTATCACAGTGTTCTCATGCACCTCTCATACCTTCACGTATATCGCCGTGATTCGCGCACCTCCCATAGCTTCCCCTATATTGCTGTATTTTCTCACACCTCTCATACCTTCCCAATTCTCGCTCTGTTTTCATGCACCTCCTATAGCTTCTCATATATCGCTGTCTTTTCGCGCAGCTCTCATACCTTCCACTATATCGCTGCGTTTTCGCGCACCTCTCGTAGCTTCCCCTATATCGCCGTGTTCTCGGGCATCTCTCATAACTTCCCCTATATTGCGCTGTTTTCGTGAACCTCCTATACCTTCCCCTATATCACAGTTTTTTCGCGCACCTCCCATACCTTCCCCTCTATCGCTGTGTTTTCGCACACCTCTCATACCTTTCCACATATTGCAAAGTTTTCGTGCACCTCTCATAGCTTCACCTATATCGCTGGTTTTGCTCACCTCTCATAGCTTTGCCTATATCGCCATGTTCTCACGCACCTCTCACACCTTCCCCTTTTTAGTTGAGTTTTCGCTCATCTCTCATAACCTTCCCCTATATCGACGTGTTTTCATGCACCACTCATATCTTCACATATATCGCCGTGTTTTCGTACACCTCCCATAGATTTCCCTATATCGCTGTGTTTTCGCGCACCTCCTAAGGCATCCCCTATATCGCTGTGTTTATGCGCACCTGTCATAACTTCCCCTATATCACTCTGTTTTCAGGCACCTCACATGCCGTCCCCTACATCGCTGCGTTTTCGTGCACCTCTCATCGCTTCCCCTATATCGACATGTTTTCAAGCACCACTCATACCTTCACGTATATCGCCGTGTATTCCCACACCTCCCATAGCTTCCTCAATATCACTTTGTTTTCGCGCACCTCTCATAGCTTCCCCCAAATCGCTGTGTTTTCGCGCACCTCTCATAACTTCCCCAAATCGCTGTGTTTTCAGGCACCTCTCATAGCTACCCCTATATCGACGTGTTTTCGCACACCTCGCATAGGTTCACCTCCACCACTATGTTTTTGTACACCTCTCATAGCCTCTCCATATATCGCCGTGCTTTCATGCACCTCACATAGCCTCCACTATATTGCTGTGCTTTCTCACACCTCTCATAGCATCCCCATTCTCGCTCTGTTTTCGTGCACCTCCCATAGCTTCCCATATATCGCTGCCTTTTAGCGCACCTCTCATACCTTCCCCTATATCGCTGTGTTTTCACGCACCTCCCATAGCTTCCCCTATATTGCTGTGTTTTCTCTCACCTCTCATAACTTCGCCTATATCGCTGAGTTTTCATGCACCTCCCATAGCATCCCCTACATCGCTGTGCTTTCGCGCCCCTCTGATAGCTTCCCCTATATTACTGTATTTTCGCGCACATCCCATAGCTTCCTCTATATCGCTGTGTTTTTGCACACCTCTGATACCTTCCCCTATATCGTTGTTTTTTCGCGCACCTCTCATACCTTCATCTATATCACTGTGTTTTCATGCACCTCGCATACCATCCCCTATTTCACTGTGTTTTCACACACCGCTCATACCGTCCCATATATCACTATGTTTTCACGCACCTCTCATCACTTCCCCTATATCGACGTGTTTTCAAGCACCACTCATAACTTCACGCATATCGCCGTGTGTTCGCGCACCCCTCATACCTTCCCCTATATCGCTGTGTTATCGTACACCTCTCAGAGCTTCCCCTCTATCGCAGTGTTCTCGTGCACCTCTCATAGTTTTCCATATATTGCAATGTTTTCGCACACCTCTCATAGCTTCGCCCATATCGCCGTGCTTTCGCACACCTCGCATAGTTTCCCCTATATCGCCGTCTTTTCACGCACCTCCCATACTTTCCGTTCTATCGCTGTGTTTTCGCGCACCTCTCTTAGCTTGCCATATATTGCAATATTTTCGCGCACACCTGATAGCTTCCCCCAAATCGCGGTGTTTTCGCGCACCTCTCTTAGCTTACCCTATATCACCTTGTTTTCACGCACTGCTCATACCGTCCCCTATACCGCTGTGTTTTCACGCACCTCTCATCACTTCCCCTATATCGACGTGTTTTCAAGCACCACTCATAACTTCACGTATATCGCCGTGTGCTCGCGCACCTCCCAGAGATTCTCCTATATCACTGTGTTTTCGCGCACCTCCCAAGGCTTCCCCTATATCGCTGTGTTTTCACTCACCTCTCATAGCTTCCCCAATATCACCGTGTTTTTGCGCAAATGTCATATTTTCTCCTATATCGCTGTGTCATCAAGCAGCTCTTATAACTTCCCCTAGATTGCTCTGTTTTTACTCATCTCTTATAGCTTCCCCTACGTCGCTGTGCTCTCGTGCACCTCTCATCAGTTCCTCTATATCGCCGTGTTTTCACGGACCTCCCATAGATTCCCATTTTACGCCATGCTTTCGCACCCCTCTCATAGATTCCCCCAAATCGTTGAGTTTTTGCACACCTCTCATAGCCTCTCCTATATCACCGTGTTTTCGCGCACCTCGCATAGCTTCCCCATATCGTTGTGTTTTCGCTCACATCCCATATCTTCCTATATATCGCTGTGTTTTTGCACACCTCTGATACCTTCCTCAATATCGTTGTTTTTTCGCGCACCTCTCATACCTTCCCCTATATCACTGTGTTTTCATGCACCTCGCATACCTACCCCTATATCGCTGTGTTTTCACGCACCTCTCATCACTTCCCTTATATCGATGTGTTTTCAAGCACCACTCATAACTTCACGTATATCGCCGTGTGTTTGCGCACCTCCCAGAGATTCCCCTATATCACTGTGTTTTTGTGCACCTCTCATAGCTTCCCCTCTATCGCTGTGTTCTCGTGCACCTCTCATAGCTTTCCATATATTGCAATGTTTTCGCGCACCTCTGATAGCTTCGCCCAAATAGCAGTGTTTTCGTGCACCTTTCATAGCTTCGCCCATATCGCAGTGTTTTCGCACAGCTCTCATAGCTTGCCATATATTGCAATGTGTTGGTGCACTTCTGATAGCTTCCGCCAAATCGCGGTGTTTTCGCGCACCTCTCGTAGCTTCCCCTATATCACCCTGTTTTCGCGCACCTCGCATAGCTTTCCCTATATCGTTTTGTTTTCGCGCACCTCTCATACATGCCCCTTTCTCACTCTGAGTTATGAAAGCTGCTTGATGACACAGCGATACAGGAGAAGATAACTTCCCCCAGATGGCTCAGTTTTGACGCATCTCCCATAGCTTCCCCTATGTCACTGTGCTCTCGTGCGCCTCTCATCACTTCCCCTATATCGTCCTGTTTTCACGGACCTCCCATAGTTTCCCATTTTTCGCCGTGTTTTCGCGCCCCTCTCATAGGTTTCCCCAAATCGCTGTATTTTTGTGCACCACTCATAGCTTCCCCTATATGGCCGTGTTCTGTCACACCTCGCATAACTTCCTCTACATCGCTATGTTTCCGCGCACCTCTCATAACTTCTCCTATATCGCTGTGCTTTCAAGCACCTCCCATTGCTTCCCCTATATTACTGTGTTTTCTCACACCTCTCATACCTTCCCCTTTCTCGCTGTGTTTTCGTGCACCTCCTGTAGCTTCCCATATATCGCTGTCTTTTCACGCAGCTCTCATAACTTCCAATATATAACTGCGTTTTCGCGCACCTCTCATAGCTTCCCCTATATTGCCTTGTTGTCATGCATGTCCCTTACCTTCCCCTCTATCACTGTGTTTTCGCGCATCTCTCATAGCTTCCCCCAAATCGCTGTGTTTTTGCTCACCTATGATAAGTTTGCCTATATCGCCGTTTTCTCACAAATCTCTCATACCTTCCATTTTTTAGCTGCGTTTTCTCTCATCTTTCATACATCCCCCTGTATCGACGTGTTTTCACGCACCTCTCATACCTTCACATATATCGCCCTGTATTCGCGCACCTCTCATAGCTTCCCCTATTTTGCTTTGTTTTCTCACACCTCTCATACCTTCCCCTTTCTCGCTGTGTTTTCGTGCACCTTCTATAGCTTCCCATATATCGCTGTCTTTTCGCGCAGCTCTCATACCTTCCAATATATAACTGCGTTTTCGCGCACCTCTCGTAGCTTCCCCTATATCGCCTTGTTGTCATGCATGTCCCTTACCTTCCCCTCTATCACTGTGTTTTCGCGCATCTCTCATAGCTTCCCCCAAATCGCTGTGTTTTTGCTCACCTCTGATAACTTTGCCTATATCGCCGTTTTCTCACAAATCTCTCATACCTTCCATTTTTTAGCTGCGTTTTGTCTCATCTTTCATACATCCCCCTGTATCGACGTGTTTTCACGCACCTCTCATACCTTCACATATATCGCCCTGTATTCGCGCACCTCTCATAGCTTCCCCTATTTTGCTTTGTTTTCTCACACCTCTCATACCTTCCCCTTTCTCGCTGTGTTTTCATGCACCTCCTGTAGCTTCCCATATATCGCTGTCTTTTAACGCAGCTCTCTTAACTTCCAATATATAACTGCGTTTTCGCGCACCTCTCGTAGCTTCCCCTATATCGCCTTGTTGTCATGCATGTCCCTTACCTTTCCCTCTATCACTGTGTTTTCGCGCATCTCTCATAGCTTCCCCCAAATCGCTGTGTTTTTGCTCACCTCTGATAACTTTGCCTATATCGCCGTTTTCTCACAAATCTCTCATACCTTCCATTTTTTAGCTGCGTTTTGTCTCATCTTTCATACATCCCCCTGTATCGACGTGTTTTCACGCACCTCTCATACCTTCACATATATCGCCCTGTATTCGCGCACCTCTCATAGCTTCCCCTATATTGCTGTGTTTTCTCACACCTCTCATACCTTCCCCTTTCTTGCTGTGTTTTCGTGCACCTCCTATGACATCCCATATATCGCTGTCTTTTCACGCAGCTCTCATACCTTCCAATATATAACTGCGTTTTCGCGCACCTCTCGTAACTTCCCCTATATCGCCTTGTTGTCATGCACGTCCCATACCTTCCCCTCTATCGCTGTGTTTTCGTGCATCTCTCATAGCTTCCCCCAAATCGCTGTGTTTTTGCTCACCTCTGATAACTTTGCCTAAATCGCGGTTTTCTTGCACACCTCTCATACCTTCCATTTTTTACCTGAGTTTTCTCTCATCTCTCATACATTCCCCTATATTGACGTGTTTTAACACACCTCTCATACCTTCACATATATCGCCTTGTATTCGCGCACCTCTCATAGCTTCCCCTATATCACCGTGTTTTCGTGCACATCTCATATCTTCCCCTACATCACTGAGTTATCAATCAGCTCACATAACTTCCCCTATATTGCTCAGTTTTCACGCACTCTCATAGCTTCCCCTCTGTCGCTGTGCTCTCATGCACCTCTCCTCACTTCCTCTAAATCGCCCTGTTTTCACGGACCTCCCATAGCTTCCCATTTTTCGCCGTGTTTTCGCGCCCCTCTCATAGATTCCCCTTTCTCGCTGTGTTTTCGTGCACCTCCTGTAGCTTCCCATATATCGCTGTCTTTTCGCTCAGCTCTCATAACTTCCAAAATATAACTGCATTTTCGCCCACCTCTCGTAGCTTCCCCATATCGCCTTGTTGTCATGCACGTCCCATACCTTCCCCTCTATCGCTGTGGTTTCACGCATCTCTCATAGCTTCCCCCAAATCGCTGTGTTTTCGTGCACCGCTGATAGCTTCCCCTATACTGCTGTGTTTTCGCTCACCTCTCATAGATTCCCTTATATTGCTGCGTTTTCGCACTTCTCCCATAGCTTCCTCTATATCGCTGTGTTTTTGTGCACCTCTGATACCTTCCCCTATATCGTTGTTTTTTTTTTGCGCACCTCTCATACCTTTCCCTATATCACTGTGTTTTCATGCACCTCTCATGCCGTCCCCTACATCGCTGCGTTTTCGCGCACCTCTCATCACTTCCCCTATATCGACGTGTTTTCAAGCACCACTCATACCTTCACGTATATCGCCGTGTTCCCGCACCTCCCATAGCTTCCCCTATATCACTGTGTTTTCGCGCACCTCTCATACCTTCCGCTATATCGCTGTGTTATCGCGCACCTCTCATAGCTTCCCTTCTATTGCTGGGTCCTCCTGCACCTCTCATAGCTTTCCATGTATTGCAATGTTTTCTCACACCTCTCATAGCTTCCCCCAAATTGCTGTGTTTTCTCGCACCTCTCATAGCTTCCCAAAATCGCTGTGTTTTCACGCACCTCTCATAGCTTCCCCTATATTGCTGTGTTTTCTCACACATCTCATACCTTCCGCTTTCTCGCTCTGTTTTCGTACACCTCCCATAGCTTCCCGTATATCGCTGTCTTTTCACGCACCTCTCATACTTTCTCCTATATCGAAGGGTTTTCACGCACCTCTCATAGCTTCCCTTATATTGCTTTGTTTTCTCAGACCTCTCATACCTTCCCCTTTCTCGCTCTGTTTTCGTGCACCTACCATAGCTTCCCATATATCGCTATGTTTTCATGCACCCCTCATACTTTCTCCTATATCGCTGTGTTTTCACGCACCTCTCATAGCTCCCCGTATATTGCTGTGTTTTCTCACACCTCTCATACATTCCCCTGTATCGCTTTGTTTTCGTGCACCTCCCATAGATTCCCATATATTGCTGTGTTTTTGCGTACCTCTCATGCCTTCCACTATATCGCTGTGTTTTCGTGAACCTCTCGTAGCTTCCTCTATATCGATGTTTTTTGGCGCACCTCTCATAACTTCGCCTATATCGCTGAATTTTCATGCACCTCCCATAGCTTCCTCTATATCGCTGTGTTTTTGCACACCTCTGATACCTTCCCCTATATCGTTGTTGTTTTTTCACATACCTCTCATACCATCCCCTATATCACTGTGTTTTCAAGCACCTCGCATACCTACACCTATATCACTGTGTTTTCACGCACCGCTCATACCGTCCCCTACATCGCTGTGTTTTCGCGCACCTCTCATAGCTTCCCCTAGATCGACGTGTTTTCAAGCACCACTCATACCTTCACGTATATTGCCGTGTGATCCCGCACCTCCCATAGCTTCCCCTATATCACTGTGTTTTTGCGCACCTCTCATACCTTCTGCTATATCGCTGTGTTATCGCGCACCTCTCATAGCTTCCCTTCTATCGCTGTGTTCTCGTGCATCTCTCATAGCTTTCCATGTATTGCAATATTTTCTCGCACCTCTCATAGCTTCCCCCAAATCGCTGTGTTTTCTCGCACCTCTCATAGCTTCCCCAAATCGCTGTGTTTTCACGCACCTGTCATAGCTTCCCCTTTATTGCTGTGTTTTCTCACACCTCTCATACCTTCTCCTATATCGCCGTGTTTTCACGTACCTCCCATAGCTTCCCCTATATTGCTGTGATTTCTCACACCTCTCATACCTTCTCCTATATCTCTGTGTTTTCACGCATCTCTCATAGCATCCCTTATATTGCTGTGTTTTCTCACACCTCTCATACCTTCCCCTTTCCCGCTCTGTTTTCGTACAACTACCATAGCTTCCTATATATTGCTGTGTTTTCGTGCACCCCTCATACTTTCTCCTATATCGTCGTTTTCACGCACCTCTTATAGCTCTCCCTATATTGCTGTGTTTTCTCACACCTCTCATTCCTGCCCCTGTACCCTTTTGTTTTTGTGCACCTCCCATAGCTTCCCATATATCGCTGTGTTTTCGCGTACCTCTCATGCCTTCCACTATATCGCTGTGTTTTCGCGCACCTCTCATAACTTCGCCTATATTGCTGAGTTTTCATGCACTTCCCATAGCATCCGCTACATCGCTGTGCTTTTGCCCCCCTCTGATAGCTTCTCCTATATAGCTGAATTTTCGTGCACCTCCTATAGCTTCCTCTATATCGCTGTGTTTTTGCACACCTCTGATACCTTCCCCTATATTGTTGTTTTTTTTCGGGCACCTCTCATACTATCCCCTATATCACTGTGTTTTCACGCACTGCTCATACCGTCCCCTACTTCGCTGTGTTTTCGCGCACCTCTCATCGCTTCCCCTATATCGATGTGTTTTCAAGCATCACTCATACCTTCACGTATATCGCCGTATGTTCCCGCACCTCCCAGCGATTCCCCTATATCACTGTGTTTTCGCGCACCCCCATACCTTTCCCTCTATCGCTGTTATCGCGCACCTCTCTTAGCTTCCCCTCTATCGCTGTGTTCTCGTGCACCTCTCATAGCTTTCCATATATTGCAATGTTTTTGCGCACTTCTGATAGCTTCCCCCAAATCGCGGTGTTTTCGCGCACCTCTCATAGATTCCCCCAAATCGCTGTGTTTTTGCGCACCTCTCATAGCTTCCCCTATATCGCCGTGTTCTGGCGCACCTCGCATAACTTCCCCTACATCGCTATATTTCCGCGCACCTCTTATCCCTTCCCCGATATCACTGTGATTTTGCGCACCTTCTATAGCTTCCCCTATATTGCTGTGTTTTCTCACACCTCTCATACCTTCCCCTTTCTCGTTCTGTTTTTGTGCACCTCCTATAGCTTCTCATATATCGCTGTCTTTTCGTGCAGCTCTCATACCTTCCAGTATATCGCTGCGTTTTCGCGCACCTCTTGTAGCTTCCCCATATCGCCGTGTTGTCATGCACGTCCCATACCTTCCCCTCTATCGCTGTGTTTTCACGCATTTCTCATAGCTTTCCATATCTTGCAATTTTTTTGCCACCTCTCATAGCTTCCCCTATATCGCTGTGTTTTTGCTCACCTCGCATAGCTTCCCCTATATTGTGTTTTCGCGCACCACTCATACTTTCTCCTATATCGCTGTGTTTTTGCTCACCTCTGATAGCTTTGCCTTTATCGCCGTATTCTCGCACTCCTCTCATACCTTCCATTTTTTAGCTGAGTTTTCTCTCATCTCTCATACATTCCCCTATATCGACGTGTTTTCATGTACCTATCATACCTTCACGTATATCGCCCTGTATTCGCGCACCTCTCATAGCTTCCCCTATATCACTGTGTTTTCGTGCACCTCCCAAGACTTCTCCTATATCGCTGTGTTTTCGCTCACCTCTCATAGTCTCCCCTATATCACCGAGTTTTCGCGCACATCTCATATCTTCCCCTACATCGCTGTGTTATCAAGCAACTCACATAACTTCCCTTATATTGCTCTGTTTTCCTGCACTCCCATAGCTTCCCCTCTGTCGATGTGCTCTCATGCACCTCTCATCGCTTCCTCTATATCGCCCTGTTTTTACGCACCTCCCATAACTTCCCATTTTTCGCCGTGTTTTCGCGCACCTGTCATAGCTTCCCATATATTGCGATATTTTCGCGCACCTTTCATAGATTCCCCCAAATCACTGAGCTTTTGCGCACCTCTCATAGCTTCCCCTATATTGCCGTGTTCTGGCGTACCTCGCATACCTTCCCCTTTCTCGCTCTGTTTTCGTGCACCTCCCACAGCTTCCCATATATCGCTGTGTTTTCGCGCACCTCTCATACCTTCCACTATATCGCTGTGTTTTCGCGCACCTCTCATAGCTTCCCCTATATCGACGTGTTCTGGCATACCTCGCATAGCTTCCCCTACATTGCTATGTTTTCGCGTACCTCTCATATCTTCTCCTATATCGCTGGGCATTCACGCACCTCCCATAGCTTCCCCTATATTGCTGTGTATTCTCACACCTCTCATACCTTCCCCTTTCTCGCTCGGTTTTCGTGCACCTCCCATTGCTTTCACTATATCGATGTTTTTTCGCGCAGCTCTCATAACTTTCTCTATATCGCTGTGTTTTCGCACAGCTCGCATAGCTTCCGCTATATCGTTGCGTTTTCGCGCACCTCTCATACCTTCCCCTATATCGCTGTGATTTGCTCATCTCTCATAGCTTTGCCTATATCGCGCACCTCTCACTCCTTCACCTTTTTAGCTGAGTTTTCGCTCATCACTCATACCTTCCCCTATATCGTGATGTCTTCACGCACCTCTCATAGCTCCTGCTATATCACCGTGTTTTCGCGCACCTCTCATATCTTCCCCTATATCGCTGTGTTATCAAACAGCTGTCATAGCTTCCCCTATATTGATCTGTTTTCACGGACCTCCCATAGCTTCCCTTTCGCCGTATTTTCGCGCACCTCTCATAGCTTCCTTCATATTGCGATGTTTTCGTGCACCACTCATATATTCCCCCAAATCGCTGTGTTTTTGTGCACCTCGCATAGCTTCCCCTACATCGCTATGTTTTCCCGCACCTCTCATAACTTCTCCTATATTGCTGTGTTTTCTCACACCTCTCATACCTTCCCCATATCGCTCTGTTTTCGTACACCTCCCATAGCTTCCCATATATCGCTGTGTTCTTGTGCACCTCTCATAGGTTTCTATACATTGCAATATTTTCACGCAGCTCTCATAGCTTCTGCCAAATCGCTGTGTTTTTGCGCACCTCTGATAGATTCCCGTATATCTCTGTGCTTTCGCGAACCTCCATAGCTTCCTCTATATCGCTGTGTTTTTGTGCACCTCTGATACCTTCCCCTATATCGTTGTGTTTTTGCGCATCTCTTATAACTTCCCCTATATAGCTGTGTTTTTATGCACCTCTCATCGCTTCCCCTATATCGACGTGATTTCAAGCACTACTCATACCTTCACGAATTTCGCCGTGCGTTCGAGCACCTCCCATAGATTCCCCTATATCACTGTGTTTTTGCGCACCTCTCGTACCTCCCCCTATATCGCCGTGTTTTCATGCACCTCTCATCCCTTGCCCGATATCACTGTGATTTTGCGCACCTCCCAAGGCTTCCCCTATATCGCTGTGTTTTCGCTCACCTCTCATATCTTCCCCTATATCACCATGTTTTCGTGCACATCTTGTATCTTCTCCTATATCGCTGTGTCATCAAGCAGCTCTCATAACTTCCCCATATTGCTCAATTTTCACGCATCTCCCATAACTTCCCCTATGTTGCTGTGCTCTCCTGCTCCTCTCATCACATCCTCTATATCACCCTGTTTTCACGGACCTCCCATAGATTCCCAGTTTTCGCCGTGTTTTAGCGTGCCTCTCATAGCTTCCCCTATATCGCTGTGTTCTGGCGCACCTCGCATAACTTCACCTACATCGCTATGTTTCCGCACACCTCTCATCCCTTCCCCGATATCACTGTGAGTTTGTGCACCTCCCATAGCTTCCCCTATATTGCTGTGCTTTCTCACACCTCTCATACCTTCCCCTTTCTCGCTCTGTTTTCGTGCACCTCCTATAGCTTCCCTTATATCGCTGTCTTTTCATGCAGCTCTCATACCTTCCACTATATCACTGCGTTTTCGTGCACCTCTCGTAGCTTCCCTTATATCGCCGTGTTTTCATGCATGTCCCATACCTTCTCCTCTATCGCTGTGTTTTCGCGCATCTCTCATAGCTTTCCATTTATTGCAATGTTTTAGCGCACCTCTCATACCTTCCCCTATATCGCTGTGTTTTTGTTCACTTCTGATAGCTTTGCCTATTTCGCTGTTTTTCGCACACTTCTCATACCTTCTATTTTTTAGTTGAGTTTTCTCTCATCTCTCATACATTCTCCTATATTGAGGTGTTTTCACGCACCTCTTATACCTGCACGTGTATCGCCCTGTATTCGCGCACCTCTCATAGCTTCCCCTATATTGCCATGTTTTCATGCACCTCCCATAGCTTCCCCTATATCTCTGTCTTTTCACGCACCTCTCATCCCTTCCCCGATATCACTGTGATTTCGCGCAAATCCCAAGGCTTCCCCTATATCGCTGTGTTTTTGCTCACCTCTCATAGCTTCCCCTATATCACCGTGTTTTCACGCACATCTCATTACTTCCCCTCTATCGCTGTGTTATGAATCAGCTCACATAACTTTCCCTATATTGCACTGTTTTCACGCACTCACATAGCTTCCCCGCGGTCGCTGTGCACTCGTGCACCTCTCATCACTTCCACTATATTGCCCTGTTTTCACAGACCTCCCATAGCTTCCAATATTTCGCCGTGTTTTCACGCACCTCTCATAGCTTCCTATATATTGCGATATTTCCGCGCACCTCTCATAGAGTCCCCCAAATCGCTGAGATTATGCGCACCTCTGATAGCTTCCCATATATCGCCATGTTCTGGCGTACCTCGCATAGCTTTCCCTACATCGCTATGTTTTCGCGCACCTCTCATTCCTTCCGCTTTTTCGCTGTGTTATCGCGCACCTCTCATAGCTTCCGCTCTATTGCTGTGTTCTCGTGCACCCCTCATAGGTTTCTATATATTGCAATATTTTCGCGCACCTCTCATAGCTTCCCCCAAATTGCTCTGTTTTCGCGCACCTCTCATAGCTTCCCCCAAATCACTGTTTCGCGTACCTCTCATAGCTTCCCCTATATCGCCATGTTTTCGCGCACCTCGCATAGCTTCCCCTATATGGTTCTGTTTTCGCGCACATCTCATACCTTCCCCTATATTGCTGTGTTTTTGCTCACCTCTGATAGCTTTGCCTATATCGCCGTGTTCTGGCGCACCTCTCATACCTTCCCTTTTTTAACTGAGTATTGGCCTATCTCTCATACATTCCCCTATATCGACGTGTATTAATGCACCTCTCATACCTTCACGTATATCGCTCTGTTTTCGTGCACCTCCCATAGCTTCCCCTATATCTCTGTGTTTTCGCGCACCTCTCATAGCTTCCCATATATTGCAATGTTTTCGCGGACCTCTCATAGATTTGCCCAAATCGCTGTGTTTTCATGCACCTCTCATGTCTTCACCTATATCTCTATGTTATCAAGCAGCTGTCATAGCTTCCCCTATGTTGCTGTGCTCTCGTGCACTTCTCATCACTTCCCCTATATCGCCTGGTTTTCACGGACCTCCCATAGATTCCCATTTTTCACCGTGTTTTCGCGCACCTGTCATAGCTTCCCATATATTGTGATGTTTTCGCGCACCACTCATAGATTTCCCCAAATGGCTGTGTTTTTGCGTACCTCTCATAGCTTCCCCTACATCGCTATGTTTTCCCGCACCTCTCATAACTTCTCCTATATTGCTGTGTTTTCTCACACCTCTCATACCTTCCCCATATCGCTCTGTTTTCGTACACCTCCCATAGCTTCCCATATATCGCTGTGTTCTTGTGCACCTCTCATAGGTTTCTATACATTGCAATATTTTCACGCAGCTCTCATAGCTTCTGCCAAATCGCTGTGTTTTTGCGCACCTCTGATAGATTCCCGTATATCTCTGTGCTTTCGCGAACCTCCATAGCTTCCTCTATATCGCTGTGTTTTTGTGCACCTCTGATACCTTCCCCTATATCGTTGTGTTTTTGCGCATCTCTTATAACTTCCCCTATATAGCTGTGTTTTTATGCACCTCTCATCGCTTCCCCTATATCGACGTGATTTCAAGCACTACTCATACCTTCACGAATTTCGCCGTGCGTTCGAGCACCTCCCATAGATTCCCCTATATCACTGTGTTTTTGCGCACCTCTCGTACCTCCCCCTATATCGCCGTGTTTTCATGCACCTCTCATCCCTTGCCCGATATCACTGTGATTTTGCGCACCTCCCAAGGCTTCCCCTATATCGCTGTGTTTTCGCTCACCTCTCATATCTTCCCCTATATCACCATGTTTTCGTGCACATCTTGTATCTTCTCCTATATCGCTGTGTCATCAAGCAGCTCTCATAACTTCCCCATATTGCTCAATTTTCACGCATCTCCCATAACTTCCCCTATGTTGCTGTGCTCTCCTGCTCCTCTCATCACATCCTCTATATCACCCTGTTTTCACGGACCTCCCATAGATTCCCAGTTTTCGCCGTGTTTTAGCGTGCCTCTCATAGCTTCCCCTATATCGCTGTGTTCTGGCGCACCTCGCATAACTTCACCTACATCGCTATGTTTCCGCACACCTCTCATCCCTTCCCCGATATCACTGTGAGTTTGTGCACCTCCCATAGCTTCCCCTATATTGCTGTGCTTTCTCACACCTCTCATACCTTCCCCTTTCTCGCTCTGTTTTCGTGCACCTCCTATAGCTTCCCTTATATCGCTGTCTTTTCATGCAGCTCTCATACCTTCCACTATATCACTGCGTTTTCGTGCACCTCTCGTAGCTTCCCTTATATCGCCGTGTTTTCATGCATGTCCCATACCTTCTCCTCTATCGCTGTGTTTTCGCGCATCTCTCATAGCTTTCCATTTATTGCAATGTTTTAGCGCACCTCTCATACCTTCCCCTATATCGCTGTGTTTTTGTTCACTTCTGATAGCTTTGCCTATTTCGCTGTTTTTCGCACACTTCTCATACCTTCTATTTTTTAGTTGAGTTTTCTCTCATCTCTCATACATTCTCCTATATTGAGGTGTTTTCACGCACCTCTTATACCTGCACGTGTATCGCCCTGTATTCGCGCACCTCTCATAGCTTCCCCTATATTGCCATGTTTTCATGCACCTCCCATAGCTTCCCCTATATCTCTGTCTTTTCACGCACCTCTCATCCCTTCCCCGATATCACTGTGATTTCGCGCAAATCCCAAGGCTTCCCCTATATCGCTGTGTTTTTGCTCACCTCTCATAGCTTCCCCTATATCACCGTGTTTTCACGCACATCTCATTACTTCCCCTCTATCGCTGTGTTATGAATCAGCTCACATAACTTTCCCTATATTGCACTGTTTTCACGCACTCACATAGCTTCCCCGCGGTCGCTGTGCACTCGTGCACCTCTCATCACTTCCACTATATTGCCCTGTTTTCACAGACCTCCCATAGCTTCCAATATTTCGCCGTGTTTTCACGCACCTCTCATAGCTTCCTATATATTGCGATATTTCCGCGCACCTCTCATAGAGTCCCCCAAATCGCTGAGATTATGCGCACCTCTGATAGCTTCCCATATATCGCCATGTTCTGGCGTACCTCGCATAGCTTTCCCTACATCGCTATGTTTTCGCGCACCTCTCATTCCTTCCGCTTTTTCGCTGTGTTATCGCGCACCTCTCATAGCTTCCGCTCTATTGCTGTGTTCTCGTGCACCCCTCATAGGTTTCTATATATTGCAATATTTTCGCGCACCTCTCATAGCTTCCCCCAAATTGCTCTGTTTTCGCGCACCTCTCATAGCTTCCCCCAAATCACTGTTTCGCGTACCTCTCATAGCTTCCCCTATATCGCCATGTTTTCGCGCACCTCGCATAGCTTCCCCTATATGGTTCTGTTTTCGCGCACATCTCATACCTTCCCCTATATTGCTGTGTTTTTGCTCACCTCTGATAGCTTTGCCTATATCGCCGTGTTCTGGCGCACCTCTCATACCTTCCCTTTTTTAACTGAGTATTGGCCTATCTCTCATACATTCCCCTATATCGACGTGTATTAATGCACCTCTCATACCTTCACGTATATCGCTCTGTTTTCGTGCACCTCCCATAGCTTCCCCTATATCTCTGTGTTTTCGCGCACCTCTCATAGCTTCCCATATATTGCAATGTTTTCGCGGACCTCTCATAGATTTGCCCAAATCGCTGTGTTTTCATGCACCTCTCATGTCTTCACCTATATCTCTATGTTATCAAGCAGCTGTCATAGCTTCCCCTATGTTGCTGTGCTCTTGTGCACTTCTCATCACTTCCCCTATATCGCCTGGTTTTCACGGACCTCCCATAGATTCCCATTTTTCACCGTGTTTTCGCGCACCTGTCATAGCTTCCCATATATTGTGATGTTTTCGCGCACCACTCATAGATTTCCCCAAATGGCTGTGTTTTTGCGTACCTCTCATAGCTTCCCCTATATCGCTGTGTTTTCGCGCACCTCCCATAGCTTCCTCTATATCGCTGTGTTTTCACGCACCTCTCATCCCTTCCCCGATATCACTGAGATTTCGCACATCTCCCAAGGTTTCCTCTATAGCACTGTGTTTTCGCTCACCTCTCAAAGCTTCCCCTATATCACCTTGTTTTCGTGCACATCTCATTACTTCCCCTATATCGCTGTGTTATCAAGCAACTCACATAACTTCCCCTTTATCGCCATGTTTTCAGGGACCTGCCATAGATTCCCATTTTTCACCGTGTTTTCGTGCACCTCTCATACCTTCCACTATATCGCTGTGTTCTGGCATACCTCGCATACCTTCCCCTACATCGTTATGTTTTCGCGCACCTCTCATACATTCTCCTATATCGTCATGCATTCACGCACCTCCAATAGCTTCCGCTATATTGCTGTGTTTTCTCACACCTCTCATACCTTCCCTTTTCTCGCTCTGTTTTCGTGCACCTCCCATAGCTTCCCCTATATCGATGTGTTTTCGCGCACCTCTTATAATTTCCCCTATATCGCTGTGTTTTCGCACAGCTCACATAGCTTCCGATATATTGTTGTGTTTTCGGGCACCTCTCATACCTTCCCCTATATCGCTGTGATTTGCTCACCTCTCATAGCTTTGCCTATATTGCCGTGATCTTGCGCACCTCTCATACCTTCCCCTTTTTAGCTGAGTTTTCGCTCATCTCTCATACCTTCCCCTATATCGCCGTGATTTGCGCACATCCCATAGCTTGCCCAAATCACTGTGTTTTCGCTCACCTCTCATAACTTCTGCAATATCGCCGTGTTCTCGCACACCTCTCATACCTTCCTTTTTTTAGCTGAGCTTTCGCTCATCTCTCATACATTCCCCTACATCGACATGTATTAATACACCTCTCATACCTTCACGTATATTGCCGTTTTTGCGCACCTACCATAGCTTCCCCTATATCACAGTGTTTTCGCACACCTCTCATAGCTTCCTATATATTGCGATGTTTTCGCGCACCACTCATAGATTCCCCCAAATCACTGTGCTTTTGCGCATTTCTCATAGCTTCCCATACATTGCTGTGTTTTCGTGCATCTCCCATAGCTTCCTCTATATTGCTGTGTTTTTGCGCACCTCTGATACCTTCCCCTATATTGTCATGTTTCCGCGCACCTCTCATACCATCCCCTATATAACTGTGTTTTCATGCACCTTGCAAACCTACCGCTGTATCACTGTTTTCACGCACCTCTCGTACCATCCCCTATATCGCTGCGCTTTCGCGCACCTCTCATCGCTTCCCCTATATCGACGTGTTTTCAAGCACTACTCATACCTTCACTTATATCGCCGTGTGTTCGAGCACCTCTCATAGCTTCCCCTACATCGCTATGTCTTCGCGCACCTCTCATACCTGCTCCTATATTGCCGTGCTTTCACACATCTCCCATAGCTTCCCCTATATCGCTGTGTTTTCTCACACATCTCATACCTTCCCCTATATCGCAGTATTTTCATGCACCTCCCATACATTCCCCTATATCACCGTGTTTTCGCGCACCTCTCATATAGTCCCCTATATCGCCCATTATCAAGCAGCTGTCATAGCTTCCCCTATATTGCTCTGTTTTCACGCACCTCCCATAGCTTCCCCTATGTCGCTGTGCTCTTGTGCACCTCTCATCACTTCCCTATATCGCCCTGTTTCTTCGGACCTCCCATAGCTTCCCATTTCTCGCCTTGTTTTCGCGCACCTCTCATAGCTTCCCATATATTGCGATGTTTTCGCGCAACACTCATAGATTCCCCCAAATCGCTGTGTTTTTGCGCACCTCTCATAGCTTCCCCTATATCGCCGTGTTCTGGCGCAGCTCGCGTAACTTCCCCTACATCGCTATATTTCCGCGCACCTCTCATACCTTCTCCTATATCGCCGTGTTTTCACACACCTCCCATAGCTTCCCCTATATTGCTGTGTTTTCTCACAGCTCTCATACCTTCCCCTTTCTCGCTCTGTTTTCGTGCATCTCCCATAGCTTCCCAAATATCGACGTGTTTCCGCGCACCTCCCATAGCTTCCGCTATATCGCTGTGTTAATGCGCACCTCTCATAGCTTCCCCATATCACTGTGCTCTTGCACACCTCGCTTAGATTTTCCTACATTGTTATGTTTTCGCGCACCTCTCATATCTTCTCCTATATCGCTGTGCTTTCATGCACCTCCCATAGCTTCCCCAATATTGTTGTGTTTTCTCACACCTCTCATACCTTCCCCTTTCTCACTCTGTTTTCGTGCACTTCCCATAGCTTCCCATATATCGCTGTGTTTTCACGCACCTCTCATACCTTCCACTATATCGCTGTGTTTTCACGCACCTCTCATAGCTTCCCCTATATCGGTGTTTTTGTGCACCTCTCATAACTTCCCCTATATCGCTGTGTTTTCACGCAGCTCGCAGAACTTCCCCTATATCGCTGTGTTTTTGCTCACCTCTCACAGCTTTGCCTATATCGCCGTGTTCTCGTGCACCGCTCATACCTTGCTCTTTTTAGCTCAGTTTTTGCTCTTCTCTCATACCTTCCCCTATATAGACATGTTCTCACGCACCTCTCATACCTTCACGTATATCGCCGTGTTTTTGTGCACCTCCCATAGTTTCCCTAATATCACTGTGTTTTCGCGCAACTCCCATACATTCCCCTATATCGCTGTGTTTTCATGTACCTCCGATAGCTTCCCCTATATCGCTGCATTTTCGCGCACCTCCCATTGCTTCCTCTATATTGCTGCATTTTCGCGCACCTCCCATTGCTTCCTCTATATTGCTGTATTTTTACGCACCTCTCATGCTGTCCCCTACATCGTTGCGTTTTCGCGCACCCCTCATTGCTTCCTATAGACGTGTTTTCAAGCACCACTTATAGATTCACGTATATCGCCGTGTGATCGCGCACCTCCCATAACTTCCCATATATCACTGTGTTTTTGTGCACCTCTCATACCTTCCGCTATATCGCTGTGTAAATGAACACCTCTCATAGCTTCCCTTCTATCGCTGTGTTCTCGTGCACCTCTCATAGATTTCCATATATTGCAATGTTTTCGCGCACCTCTCATACCTTCTACTATATTGCCGTGTTTTCACGCACCTCTCATAGCTTCCCCTATATTGCTGTGTTTTCTCACACCTTTCATACCTTCCCCTATATTGCTCTGTTTTCATGCACGTTCCATAGCTGTCCATATATTGCTTTGTTTTTGCGTCCCTCTCATATCTTCCACTATATCGCTGTTTTCGTGCACCTCTCGTAGTTTCCCCTATATCGATGTGTTTTCGCCCAACTAACATCGCTTCCCATATATCGCTGTGTTTTCGTGCACCTCTCATAACTTCGCCTATATTGCTGTATTTTCATGCACCTCCCATAGCATCCCCTACGTCGCTGTGTTTTTGCGCACCTCTCATACCTTCCCCTATTTCGCCGTGTTTTCATGCACCGCCATATCTTCCCGTATATTGCTGTGTTTTCGCGTGTCTATCATACCTTCCTCTATATCGCTGTGTTTTCGCACACCTCCCATAGATTCCCCTGTATCGTTGTGCTTTCGTGCCCCTCTGATAGCTTCCCCTATATCGCTGTATTTTCGCGCACCTCCCATAGCTTCCTCCATATCGCTGTGTTTTTGCGCACCTCCGATACCTTGTTCTATATCGTTTTTTCGCGCACCTCTCACACCTTCCCCAATATCACTGTGTTTTCACGCACCTCTCATCACTTCCCTATATCGACGTGTTTTCAAGCACCACTGATACCTTCACGTATATCGTCGTGTGTTCGTGCATCTCCCATAGCTTCCCCATATCACTTTGCTTTCGCGCACCCCTCATACCTTCCCCTCTATCGCTGTGTTCTCGTGCACCTCTCATAGCTTTCCATATATTGCAATGTTTTCTCACACCTCTCATACCTTCTCTTATATCGCTGTGTTTTCACGCACCTCCATTTAGCTTCCCCTATATTGCTGTGTTTTCTCACACCTTTCATAACTTCCCCTATATCGCTCTATTTTCGTGCACCTTCCATAGCTTTCCATATATTGCTGAGTTTTCGTGCACCTGTCATAACTTTGCCTATATTGCAGTGTTTTCATGCACCTCCCATAGCATCCCCTACATCGCTGTGTTTTTGTGCACCTCTCATACATTCCCCTATTTTGCCATGTTTTCACGCACCGCCATAGCTTCCCGTATATCGCTGTGTTTTCACGTGCCTATCATACCTTCCTCAATATCTCTGTGTTTTCGCACAACTCCCATAGATTGCCCTGTATCGTTGTGCTTTCGCACCCCTCTGATAGCTTCCCCTATATTGCTGTATTTTCATGCACCTCCCATAGCTTCCTCCATATCTCTGTGTTTTTGCGCACCTCTCATACCTTCCACTATATCACCGCGTTCTGGCGCACCTCGCATAGCTTCCCCTACGTCGCTCTGTTTTCGTGCACCTTTCATACCTTCTCCTATTCTGGCCGTGTTTTCACGCACGTCTCATACCTTCCCCTATATTGCTATGTTTTCTCACACCTCTCATACCTTCTCCTATATCGCCGTGTTTTCACGCACCTCCCATAGCTTCCCCTATATTGCTGTGTTTTAACCCACCTCCATAGCTTACGATATATCGCTGTGTTTTCGCATGCCTATGACACCATCCACTATATCGCTGTGTTTTCGCACACCTCCCATAGATTCCCCTGTATCGCTGTGCTTTCGCGCACCTCTGATACCTTCCCCTATATCGTTGTGCTTTCGCGCACCCCTCATACCTTCCCCTATATCACTGTGTTTTCATGCACCATGCATACCTACCCCTATATCGCTGTGTTATAGCTTCCCCTCTATCGCTGTGTTCTCGTGCACCTCTCATAGCTTCCCCTATATCGCAGTGTATTTGCGCACCTCACATAACTTCCCCTTTATCGCCATGTTTTTGCGCACCTCTCATATTTTCCCCTATAACGCTGTGTTATCAAGCAGCTCTCATGACTTCCCCTAAATTGGTCTGTTTTCACACACCTCCCATAGCTTCCGCTAAGTAGCTGTGCTCTCGTGCACCTCTCATCACTTCCTCTATATCGCCCTGTTTTCACAGACCTCCCATAGCTTCCCATTTTTCGCCGTGTTTTCGTGCACCTCTCATAGATTCCTCCAAATCGCTGTGTTTTTGCTCACCTCGCATAACTTCCCCTACATCGCTATGTTTCCGCGTACTTTTCATACCTTCTCCTATATCGCCGTGCTTTCATGCACCTCCCAAAGCTTCCCCTATATTGCTGTGTTTTCTCACACCTCTCATACCTTCCCCTTCCTCGCTGTGTTTTCGTGCACCTCCTATAGCTTCCCATATATCGCTGTTTTTTCGCGCAGCTCTCATTCTTTCCAATATATTGCTGTGTTTTCGCGCACCTCTCGTAGCTTCCCCTATATCAGTTGTGTTTTTGTGCAGTTCTCATATCGTTCTCTATATCGCTGTGTTTTCGCGCAGCTCGCATAGCTTCCCCTGTATCATTGTGTTTTCACACTCCTCTCATACCTTCCCCTATATCGCTGTGTTTTTGCTCACCTCTCATAGCTTTGACTATAATGCCGTGTTTGCCCGTACCTCTCATACCTTCCCCTTTTTAGCTGAGTTTTCGCTCATCTCTTATACCTTCCCCTATATCAACGTGTCTTCACGCACCTCTCATACCTTCACGTATATCGCCATGTTTTCGCGCACCTCCCATAGCTTTCCCTATATCGCTGTGTTTTCACGCACCTCTAATCCCTTCCCCATATCATTGTGATTTCACGCACCTCCCAAGGCATCCTCTGTATCGCTGTGTTTTCGCTCATCTCTCATAGCTTCCTCTATATCGCTGAGTTTTTACGCACCTCTCATGCCATCCCCTACATCGTTGCGTTTTCACGCACCTCTCATCGCTTCCCAAATATCGACGTATTTTCAAGCACCACTCATAGCTTCACGTATATTGCCATGTGTTCGCGCACTTCCCATATCTTCCCCTATATCACTGTGCTTTCGCGCACCTCTCATACCTTCCGCTATATCGCTGTGTTAATGCACACCTCTCATAGCTTCCATTCTATCGCTGTGTTCTCGTGCACCTCTCATAGATTTCCATATATTTCACTGTTTTCGCGCACCTCTCATAGCTTCTCCATATATCGCCGTGCTTTCACGCACCTCCCATAGCTTACCCTATATTGCTGTGTTTTTGTGCACCTCTCATACCTTCCACTATATCACCGTGTTCTGGCGCACCTCGCATAGGTTCCCCTACGTCGCTCTGTTTTCGCGCACCTTTCATACCTTCTCCTATTCTGGCCGTGTTTTCACGCACGTCTCATACCTTCCCCTATATTGCTGTGTTTTCTCACACCTCTCATACCTTCGCTTTATCGCTTTGTTTTCATGCACCTCCCATAGCTTCCCATATATCGCTGTGATTTCGCGCACCTCTCATGCCTTCTCCTATATCACCATGTTTTCGCAAACATCCCATAGCTTCCCCTATATTGCTGTGTTTTCTCACACCTCTCATACCTTCCCCTGTACCGCTCTGTTTTCGTGCACCTCCTATAGTTTCCCATATATCTCTGTCTTTTCGTGCAGCTGTCATAACTTCCACTATATTGCTGTGTTTTCACGCACCTCTCGTAGCTTCCCCTATATCAAGTGTGTTTTCATGCACCTCTCATACCTTCATGTATATCGCCCTGTTTTTGCGCGCCTCCCATAGCTTTCCCTATATCACTGTGTTTTCGCGCACCTCTCATACCTTTCCCTTTATCGCAGTGCTTTCATGCACCTCCCATAGCTTCCCCAATATCGCTGTGCTTTCACGCATCTCCCATACATTCCCCTATATCGCTGTGTTTTTACGCACCTCCCATAGCTTTCCCATATCGTTGTGTTTTCATGCACCTCTCATCCCTTTCCCGATATCACTGTGATTTTGCGCACCTCCCAAGCTGTCCCCTACATCGTGGCGTTTTCGCGCACCTCTCATCGCTTCCCAAATATCTACGTGTTTTCAAGCACCACTTATAGCTTCAGGTATATCGTCATGTGTTCGTGCACCTCCCATAGCTTCCCATATATCACTGTGTTTTCGTGCACCTCTCATACCTTCCGCTATATCGCTGTGTTAATGCACACCTCTCATAGCTTCCCTTCTATTGCTGTGTTCTCGTGCACCTCTCATAGATTTCCATATATTGCAATGTTTTCGTGTACCTCTCATAGCTTCTCCATATATCGCCCTGCTTTCACGCACCTCCCATAGCTTCCCCTATATTGCTGTGTTTTCTCATACCTTTCATACCTTCCCCTATATCGCTCTGTTTTCATGCACATTCCATAACTGTCCATATATTGCTTTGCTTTCGCGTCCCTCTCATATCTTCCACTATATCGCTGTGTTTTCGCGCAACTAACATCGCTTCCCATATATCGCTGTTTTCGCACACGTGTCATAACTTCGCCTATATCGCTGTGTTTTCATGCACCTCCCATAGCATCCCCTACATCGCTGTGTTTTTGCACACCTCTCATACCTTCCCCTATTTTGCCGTGTTCTCACGCACTGCCATAGCTTCCCCTATATTGCTGTGTTTCCTCACACTTTTCATACCTTCCCCTGTATCGCTCTATTTTCGTGCACCTCCCATAACTTCCCATATATTGCAGTGTTTTCGTGTCCCTCTCATATCTTCCACTATATCGCTGTGTTTTCACACACCTCTCGTAGCTTCCCCTATATCGATGTGTTTTCGCGCAACTAACATCGCTTCCCATATATCGCTGTGTTTTCAGGCACCTCTCATAACTTCGCCTATATCGCTGTGTTTTCATGCACCTCCCATAGCATCCCCTACGTCGCTGTGTTTTTGTGCACCTCTCATACTTTCCCCTATTTTGCCCTGCTTTCACGCACCGCCATAGCTTCCCGTATATTGCTGTGTTTTCGCGTGCCTATCATACCTTCCTCTATATCTCTGTGTTTTCGCACACCTCCCATAGATTCCCCTGTATCGTTGTGCTTTCGCGCCCCTCTGATAGCTTCCCCTATATCGCTGTATTTTCGCGCATCTCCCATAGCTTCCTCCATATCGCTGTGTTTTTGCGCACCTCTCACACCTTCCCCAATATCACTGTGTTTCCATGCACCTCGCATACCTGCCCCTATATCAGTGTTTTTGTTCACCTCCCATAGCTTCCCATATATCGCTGTGTTTTCGCGCACCTCTCATGCCTTCTCCTATATCGCCATGTTTTCACGCATATCCCATAGGTTCCCCTAGATTGCTGTGTTTCCTCACACCTCTCATGCCTTCTACTATATCACCATGCTTTCACGCACCTCTCATAGCTTCCGCTATATCTCTGTGTTTTCTCACACCTTTCATACCTTCCCTTATATCGCTCTGTTTTCATGCACATTCCATAGCTGTCCATATATTGCTTTGCTTTCGCGTCCCTCTCATATCTTCCACTATATCGCTGTGTTTTCGCGCACCTCTTGTAGTTTCCCCATTTCGATGTGTTTTCACGCAACTAACATCGCTTCCCATATATCGGTTTTCACACACGTGTCATAGCTTCGCCTATATCACTGTGTTTTCATGCACCTACCATAGCATCCCCTACATCGCTGTGTTTTTGCGCACCTCTTATACCTTCCCGTATTTCGCTGTGTTTTCACGCACTGCCATAGCTTCCCCTATATTGCTGTGTTTTCTCACACCTCTCATACCTTCCCCTGTATCGCTCTGTTTTCGTGCACCTATCATAGCTTCCCATATATCGCTGTGTTTTCGCGTCCCTTTCATATCTTCCAGTATATCGCTGTGTTTTCACACATCTCTCGTAGCTTCCCCATATCGATGTGTTTTCACGCAACTAACATCGCTTCCCATATATCGCTGTTTTTTCGCACACCTCCCATAGATTCCCCTGTATCGTTGTGCTTTCGCGCCCCTCTCATAGCTTCCCCTATGTCGCTGTATTTTCGTGCACCTCCCATAGCTTCCTCCATATCGCTGTTTTTGCGCACCTCTGATACCTTCCCCTATATCGTTGTTTTTTTTCGCGCACCTCTCACACCTTCCCCAATATCACTGTGTTTTCATGCACCTCGCATACCTGCCCCATATCAGTGCTTTCAAGCACCTCTCATACCGTCCGCTATATCGCTGTGTTTTCGCGCACCTCTCATCACTTCCCCTATGTCGACATGTTTTCAAGCACCATTCATACCTTCACGTATATCGCCGTGTGTTCGCACACCTCCCATAGCATCCCCATATCACTTTGTTTTCGCGCACCTGTCATAACTTCCCCTCTATCACTGTGTTCTCGTTCACCTCTCATACCTGTCCATATATTGCAATGTTTTCTCACACCTCTCATACCTTCTCCTATATCGCCATGTTTTTGCGCACCTCTCATAGCTTCCCCTATATTGCTGTGATTTCTCACACCTTTCATACCTTCCCCTATATCACTCTGTTTTCGTGCACCTTCCATAGCTTTCCATATATTGCTGAGTTTTCGTGCACCTTTCATAACTTCGCCTATATCGCTGTGTTTTCATGCACATCCCATAGCATCCCCTACATCGCTGTGTTTTTGTGCACCTGTCATACCTTCCCCTATTTCGCCATGTTTTCACGCCCCGCCATAGCTTCCTGTATATCGCTGTGTTTATGCGTGCCTATCATACCTTCCTCTATATCGCTGTTTTCGCACAGCTCCCATAGATTGCCCTGTATCATTGTGTTTTCGTGCCCCTCTGATAGCTTCCCCTATATCGCTGTATTTTCGCGCACCTCCCATAGCTTCCTCCATATCGCTGTGTTTTTGCGCACCTCTCATACCTTCCCCTTTATCACTGTGCTTTCATGCACCTCGCATAACTACCCCTATATCACTGTGTTTTCACGCACCTCTCATACCGTCCCCTATATTACTGTGTTTTCGCGCACCTCTCATCACTTCCCCTATGTCGACATGTTTTCAAGCACCATTCATACCTTCACGTATATCGCCGTGTGTTCGCACACCTCCCATAGCATCCCCATATCACTTTGTTTTCGCGCACCTGTCATAACTTCCCCTCTATCACTGTGTTCTCGTGCACCTCTCATACCTTTCCATATATTGCAATGTTTTCTCACACCTCTCATACCTTCTCCTATATCGCCATGTTTTTGCGCACCTCTCATAGCTTCCCCTATATTGCTGTGATTTCTCACACCTTTCATACCTTCCCCTATATCACTCTGTTTTCGTGCACCTTCCATAGCTTTCCATATATTGCTGAGTTTTCGTGCACCTTTCATAACTTCGCCTATATCGCTGTGTTTTCATGCACATCCCATAGCATCCCCTACATCGCTGTGTTTTTGCGCACCTGTCATACCTTCCCCTATTTCGCCATGTTTTCACGCCCCGCCATAGCTTCCTGTATATCGCTGTGTTTATGCGTGCCTATCATACCTTCCTCTATATCGCTGTTTTCGCACAGCTCCCATAGATTGCCCTGTATCATTGTGTTTTCGTGCCCCTCTGATAGCTTCCCCTATATCGCTGTATTTTCGCGCACCTCCCATAGCTTCCTCCATATCGCTGTGTTTTTGCGCACCTCTCATACCTTCCCCTTTATCACTGTGCTTTCATGCACCTCGCATAACTACCCCTATATCACTGTGTTTTCACGCACCTCTCATACCGTCCCCTATATTACTGTGTTTTCGCGCACCTCTCATCACTTCCCCTATATTGACGTGTTTTCAAGCACCATTCATACCTTCACGTATATCGCCATGTGTTCGCGCACCTCCCATAGCTTCCCCATATCACTGTGTTTTCACGCACCTCTCATACCTTCCCCTCTATCTCTGTGCTCTCGTGCACCTCTCATAGCTCTCCATATATTGCAATGTTTTCGCGCACCTCTCATAGCTTCCCCCAAATAGCAGTCTTTTCGTGCACCTCTCATAGCTTCCCTTATATCGCTGTGTTATCAAGCAGCTCTCATAGCTTCCCATATATTGTTCTGTTTTCACGCACCTCCCATAGCTTCCGCTATGTCGCTGTGCTCTCGTGCACCTCTCATCACTTCCCCTACATCGCCCTGTTTTCACAGACCTCCCATAGCTTCCCATTTATTGCCGTGTTTTCGCGCACCTCTCATAGCTTTCCATATATTGCAATGTTTTCGCGCACCTCTCATAGATTCCCCCAAATCTCTGTGTTTTTGTGCACCTCTCTTATATCCTATATCCTATATCGCCGCGTTCTGGGGCACCTCGCATAGCTTCCCCTACGTCGCTCTGTTTTTGCGCACCTCTCATACATTCTCCTATTCTGGCCGTGTTTTCACGCACGTCCAATAGCTTTCCCTATATTGCTGTGTTTTCTCACACCTCTCATACCTTCTCCTATATCGCTCTGTTTCCGCGCACCTCTTATACCTTCCCCTGTATCGCCGTGTTTTCGTGCACCACCCGTACCTTCCCCTATATCGCTGTGGTTTCGCGCACCTCCCGTAGATTCCCCATATCGCTGTGTTTTTGCGCACCTCTCATATCTTCCCATATATCGCTGTGTTTTCGCGTGAATATCACACCATCCACTATATCGCTGTGCTTTCGTGCACCTCTCATAGCTTTCCATATATTGCAATGTTTTCGCGCATCTCCCATAGCTTCTCCTATATTGCTGTGTTTTCTCACACCTCTCATACCTTCCCCTTTCTCGCTCTGTTTTTGTGCATCTCCCATTGCTTCTCCTACATCGGTGTTTTCGCGCACCGCTTATAACTTCCCCTATATTGCTGTGTTTTTCCGCAACTCTCATACCTTCCTCTCTTTCGCCATGTTTTAACCGAACTCTATAGCTTCGCCTATATCGATGTGTTTTCATGCACCTCCCATAGCATCCCCTACATCGCTGTGTTTTTGCGCACCTCTTATACCTTCCCGTATTTCGCTGTGTTTTCACGCACTGCCATAGCTTCCCCTATATTGCTGTGTTTTCTCACACCTCTCATACCTTCCCCTGTATCGCTCTGTTTTCGTGCACCTATCATAGCTTCCCATATATCGCTGTGTTTTCGCGTCCCTTTCATATCTTCCAGTATATCGCTGTGTTTTCACACATCTCTCGTAGCTTCCCCTGTATCGATGTGTTTTCACGCAACTAACATCGCTTCCCATATATCGCTGTGTTTTCACGCACCTCTCATAACTTCGCCCATACCGCTGTGTTTTCATGCACCTCCCATAGCATCCCCTACGTCGCTGTGTTTTTGTGCACCTCTCATGCCTTCTCCTATATCGCCATGTTTTCACGCATATCCCATAGGTTCCCCTAGATTGCTGTGTTTCCTCACACCTCTCATACCTTCTACTATATCGCCATGCTTTCACGCACCTCTCATAGCTTCCGCTATATCTCTGTGTTTTCTCACACCTTTCATACCTTCCCTTATATCGCTCTGTTTTCATGCACATTCCATAGCTGTCCATATATTGCTTTGCTTTCGCGTCCCTCTCATATCTTCCACTATATCGCTGTGTTTTCGCGCACCTCTCGTAGCTTCCCCATATATCGCTGTGTTTTCGCGTCCCTTTCATATCTTCCAGTATATCGCTGTGTTTTCACACATCTCTCGTAGTTTCCCCATATCGATGTGTTTTCACGCAACTAACATCGCTTCCCATATATCGGTTTTCACACACGTGTCATAGCTTCGCCTATATCGCTGTGTTTTCATGCACCTCCCATAGCATTCCCTACATCGCTGTGTTTTTGCGCACCTCTTATACCTTCCCGTATTTCGCTGTGTTTTCACGCACTGCCATAGCTTCCCCTATATTGCTGTGTTTTCTCACACCTCTCATACCTTCCCCTGTATCGCTCTGTTTTCGTGCACCTATCATAGCTTCCCATATATCGCTGTGTTTTCGCGTCCCTTTCATATCTTCCAGTATATCGCTGTGTTTTCACACATCTCTCGTAGCTTCCCCTATATCGATGTGTTTTCACGCAACTAACATCGCTTCCCATATATCGCTGTGTTTTCACGCACCTCTCATAGCATCCCCTACGTCGCTGTGTTTTTGTGCACCTCTCATATCTTCCCCTATTTCGCCGTGTTTTCACGCACTGCCATAGCTTCCCGTATATTGCTGTGTTTTCGCGTGCCTATCATACCTTCCTCTATTTCGCTGTTTTTTCGCACACCTCCCATAGATTCCCCTGTATCGTTGTGCTTTTGCGCCCCTCTCATAGCTTCCCCTATGTCGCTGTATTTTCGTGCACCTCCCATAGCTTCCTCCATATCGCTGTTTTTGCGCACCTCTGATACCTTCCCCTATATCGTTGTTTTTTTTCGCGCACCTCTCACACCTTCCCCAATATCACTGTGTTTTCATGCACCTCGCATACCTGCCCCATATCAGTGCTTTCAAGCACCTCTCATACCGTCCGCTATATCGCTGTGTTTTCGCGCACCTCTCATCACTTCCCCTATGTCGACATGTTTTCAAGCACCATTCATACCTTCACGTATATCGCCGTGTGTTCGCACACCTCCCATAGCATCCCCATATCACTTTGTTTTCGCGCACCTGTCATAACTTCCCCTCTATCACTGTGTTCTCGTGCACCTCTCATACCTTTCCATATATTGCAATGTTTTCTCACACCTCTCATACCTTCTCCTATATCGCCATGTTTTTGCGCACCTCTCATAGCTTCCCCTATATTGCTGTGATTTCTCACACCTTTCATACCTTCCCCTATATCACTCTGTTTTCGTGCACCTTCCATAGCTTTCCATATATTGCTGAGTTTTCGTGCACCTTTCATAACTTCGCCTATATCGCTGTGTTTTCATGCACATCCCATAGCATCCCCTACATCGCTGTGTTTTTGCGCACCTGTCATACCTTCCCCTATTTCGCCATGTTTTCACGCCCCGCCATAGCTTCCTGTATATCGCTGTGTTTATGCATGCCTATCATACCTTCCTCTATATCGCTGTTTTCGCACAGCTCCCATAGATTGCCCTGTATCATTGTGTTTTCGTGCCCCTCTGATAGCTTCCCCTATATCGCTGTATTTTCGCGCACCTCCCATAGCTTCCTCCATATCGCTGTGTTTTTGCGCACCTCTCATACCTTCCCCTTTATCACTGTGCTTTCATGCACCTCGCATAACTACCCCTATATCACTGTGTTTTCACGCACCTCTCATACCGTCCCCTATATTACTGTGTTTTCGCGCACCTCTCATCACTTCCCCTATATTGACGTGTTTTCAAGCACCATTCATACCTTCACGTATATCGCCATGTGTTCGCGCACCTCCCATAGCTTCCCCATATCACTGTGTTTTCACGCACCTCTCATACCTTCCCCTCTATCTCTGTGCTCTCGTGCACCTCTCATAGCTCTCCATATATTGCAATGTTTTCGCGCACCTCTCATAGCTTCCCCCAAATAGCAGTCTTTTCGTGCACCTCTCATAGCTTCCCTTATATCGCTGTGTTATCAAGCAGCTCTCATAGCTTCCCATATATTGTTCTGTTTTCACGCACCTCCCATAGCTTCCGCTATGTCGCTGTGCTCTCGTGCACCTCTCATCACTTCCCCTACATCGCCCTGTTTTCACAGACCTCCCATAGCTTCCCATTTATTGCCGTGTTTTCGCGCACCTCTCATAGCTTTCCATATATTGCAATGTTTTCGCGCACCTCTCATAGATTCCCCCAAATCTCTGTGTTTTTGTGCACCTCTCTTATATCCTATATCCTATATCGCCGCGTTCTGGGGCACCTCGCATAGCTTCCCCTACGTCGCTCTGTTTTTGCGCACCTCTCATACATTCTCCTATTCTGGCCGTGTTTTCACGCACGTCCAATAGCTTTCCCTATATTGCTGTGTTTTCTCACACCTCTCATACCTTCTCCTATATCGCTCTGTTTCCGCGCACCTCTTATACCTTCCCCTGTATCGCCGTGTTTTCGTGCACCACCCGTACCTTCCCCTATATCGCTGTGGTTTCGCGCACCTCCCGTAGATTCCCCATATCGCTGTGTTTTTGCGCACCTCTCATATCTTCCCATATATCGCTGTGTTTTCGCGTGAATATCACACCATCCACTATATCGCTGTGCTTTCGTGCACCTCTCATAGCTTTCCATATATTGCAATGTTTTCGCGCATCTCCCATAGCTTCTCCTATATTGCTGTGTTTTCTCACACCTCTCATACCTTCCCCTTTCTCGCTCTGTTTTTGTGCATCTCCCATTGCTTCTCCTACATCGGTGTTTTCGCGCACCGCTTATAACTTCCCCTATATTGCTGTGTTTTTCCGCAACTCTCATACCTTCCTCTCTTTCGCCATGTTTTAACCGAACTCTATAGCTTCGCCTATATCGATGTGTTTTCATGCACCTCCCATAGCATCCCCTACATCGCTGTGTTTTTGCGCACCTCTTATACCTTCCCGTATTTCGCTGTGTTTTCACGCACTGCCATAGCTTCCCCTATATTGCTGTGTTTTCTCACACCTCTCATACCTTCCCCTGTATCGCTCTGTTTTCGTGCACCTATCATAGCTTCCCATATATCGCTGTGTTTTCGCGTCCCTTTCATATCTTCCAGTATATCGCTGTGTTTTCACACATCTCTCGTAGCTTCCCCTGTATCGATGTGTTTTCACGCAACTAACATCGCTTCCCATATATCGCTGTGTTTTCACGCACCTCTCATAACTTCGCCCATACCGCTGTGTTTTCATGCACCTCCCATAGCATCCCCTACGTCGCTGTGTTTTTGTGCACCTCTCATGCCTTCTCCTATATCGCCATGTTTTCACGCATATCCCATAGGTTCCCCTAGATTGCTGTGTTTCCTCACACCTCTCATACCTTCTACTATATCGCCATGCTTTCACGCACCTCTCATAGCTTCCGCTATATCTCTGTGTTTTCTCACACCTTTCATACCTTCCCTTATATCGCTCTGTTTTCATGCACATTCCATAGCTGTCCATATATTGCTTTGCTTTCGCGTCCCTCTCATATCTTCCACTATATCGCTGTGTTTTCGCGCACCTCTCGTAGCTTCCCCATATATCGCTGTGTTTTCGCGTCCCTTTCATATCTTCCAGTATATCGCTGTGTTTTCACACATCTCTCGTAGTTTCCCCATATCGATGTGTTTTCACGCAACTAACATCGCTTCCCATATATCGGTTTTCACACACGTGTCATAGCTTCGCCTATATCGCTGTGTTTTCATGCACCTCCCATAGCATTCCCTACATCGCTGTGTTTTTGCGCACCTCTTATACCTTCCCGTATTTCGCTGTGTTTTCACGCACTGCCATAGCTTCCCCTATATTGCTGTGTTTTCTCACACCTCTCATACCTTCCCCTGTATCGCTCTGTTTTCGTGCACCTATCATAGCTTCCCATATATCGCTGTGTTTTCGCGTCCCTTTCATATCTTCCAGTATATCGCTGTGTTTTCACACATCTCTCGTAGCTTCCCCTATATCGATGTGTTTTCACGCAACTAACATCGCTTCCCATATATCGCTGTGTTTTCACGCACCTCTCATAGCATCCCCTACGTCGCTGTGTTTTTGTGCACCTCTCATATCTTCCCCTATTTCGCCGTGTTTTCACGCACTGCCATAGCTTCCCGTATATTGCTGTGTTTTCGCGTGCCTATCATACCTTCCTCTATTTCGCTGTTTTTTCGCACACCTCCCATAGATTCCCCTGTATCGTTGTGCTTTCGCGCCCCTCTCATAGCTTCCCCTATGTCGCTGTATTTTCGTGCACCTCCCATAGCTTCCTCCATATCGCTGTTTTTGCGCACCTCTGATACCTTCCCCTATATCGTTGTTTTTTTTCGCGCACCTCTCACACCTTCCCCAATATCACTGTGTTTTCATGCACCTCGCATACCTGCCCCATATCAGTGCTTTCAAGCACCTCTCATACCGTCCGCTATATCGCTGTGTTTTCGCGCACCTCTCATCACTTCCCCTATGTCGACATGTTTTCAAGCACCATTCATACCTTCACGTATATCGCCGTGTGTTCGCACACCTCCCATAGCATCCCCATATCACTTTGTTTTCGCGCACCTGTCATAACTTCCCCTCTATCACTGTGTTCTCGTGCACCTCTCATACCTTTCCATATATTGCAATGTTTTCTCACACCTCTCATACCTTCTCCTATATCGCCATGTTTTTGCGCACCTCTCATAGCTTCCCCTATATTGCTGTGATTTCTCACACCTTTCATACCTTCCCCTATATCACTCTGTTTTCGTGCACCTTCCATAGCTTTCCATATATTGCTGAGTTTTCGTGCACCTTTCATAACTTCGCCTATATCGCTGTGTTTTCATGCACATCCCATAGCATCCCCTACATCGCTGTGTTTTTGCGCACCTGTCATACCTTCCCCTATTTCGCCATGTTTTCACGCCCCGCCATAGCTTCCTGTATATCGCTGTGTTTATGCATGCCTATCATACCTTCCTCTATATCGCTGTTTTCGCACAGCTCCCATAGATTGCCCTGTATCATTGTGTTTTCGTGCCCCTCTGATAGCTTCCCCTATATCGCTGTATTTTCGCGCACCTCCCATAGCTTCCTCCATATCGCTGTGTTTTTGCGCACCTCTCATACCTTCCCCTTTATCACTGTGCTTTCATGCACCTCGCATAACTACCCCTATATCACTGTGTTTTCACGCACCTCTCATACCGTCCCCTATATTACTGTGTTTTCGCGCACCTCTCATCACTTCCCCTATATTGACGTGTTTTCAAGCACCATTCATACCTTCACGTATATCGCCATGTGTTCGCGCACCTCCCATAGCTTCCCCATATCACTGTGTTTTCACGCACCTCTCATACCTTCCCCTCTATCTCTGTGCTCTCGTGCACCTCTCATAGCTCTCCATATATTGCAATGTTTTCGCGCACCTCTCATAGCTTCCCCCAAATAGCAGTCTTTTCGTGCACCTCTCATAGCTTCCCTTATATCGCTGTGTTATCAAGCAGCTCTCATAGCTTCCCATATATTGTTCTGTTTTCACGCACCTCCCATAGCTTCCGCTATGTCGCTGTGCTCTCGTGCACCTCTCATCACTTCCCCTACATCGCCCTGTTTTCACAGACCTCCCATAGCTTCCCATTTATTGCCGTGTTTTCGCGCACCTCTCATAGCTTTCCATATATTGCAATGTTTTCGCGCACCTCTCATAGATTCCCCCAAATCTCTGTGTTTTTGTGCACCTCTCTTATATCCTATATCCTATATCGCCGCGTTCTGGGGCACCTCGCATAGCTTCCCCTACGTCGCTCTGTTTTTGCGCACCTCTCATACATTCTCCTATTCTGGCCGTGTTTTCACGCACGTCCAATAGCTTTCCCTATATTGCTGTGTTTTCTCACACCTCTCATACCTTCTCCTATATCGCTCTGTTTCCGCGCACCTCTTATACCTTCCCCTGTATCGCCGTGTTTTCGTGCACCACCCGTACCTTCCCCTATATCGCTGTGGTTTCGCGCACCTCCCGTAGATTCCCCATATCGCTGTGTTTTTGCGCACCTCTCATATCTTCCCATATATCGCTGTGTTTTCGCGTGAATATCACACCATCCACTATATCGCTGTGCTTTCGTGCACCTCTCATAGCTTTCCATATATTGCAATGTTTTCGCGCATCTCCCATAGCTTCCCCTATATTGCTGTGTTTTCTCACACCTCTCATACCTTCCCCTTTCTCGCTCTGTTTTTGTGCATCTCCCATTGCTTCTCCTACATCGGTGTTTTCGCGCACCGCTTATAACTTCCCCTATATTGCTGTGTTTTTCCGCAACTCTCATACCTTCCTCTCTTTCGCCATGTTTTAACCGAACTCTATAGCTTCGCCTATATCGATGTGTTTTCATGCACCTCCCATAGCATCCCCTACATCGCTGTGTTTTTGCGCACCTCTTATACCTTCCCGTATTTCGCTGTGTTTTCACGCACTGCCATAGCTTCCCCTATATTGCTGTGTTTTCTCACACCTCTCATACCTTCCCCTGTATCGCTCTGTTTTCGTGCACCTATCATAGCTTCCCATATATCGCTGTGTTTTCGCGTCCCTTTCATATCTTCCAGTATATCGCTGTGTTTTCACACATCTCTCGTAGCTTCCCCTGTATCGATGTGTTTTCACGCAACTAACATCGCTTCCCATATATCGCTGTGTTTTCACGCACCTCTCATAACTTCGCCCATACCGCTGTGTTTTCATGCACCTCCCATAGCATCCCCTACGTCGCTGTGTTTTTGTGCACCTCTCATGCCTTCTCCTATATCGCCATGTTTTCACGCATATCCCATAGGTTCCCCTAGATTGCTGTGTTTCCTCACACCTCTCATACCTTCTACTATATCGCCATGCTTTCACGCACCTCTCATAGCTTCCGCTATATCTCTGTGTTTTCTCACACCTTTCATACCTTCCCTTATATCACTCTGTTTTCATGCACATTCCATAGCTGTCCATATATTGCTTTGCTTTCGCGTCCCTCTCATATCTTCCACTATATCGCTGTGTTTTCGCGCACCTCTCGTAGCTTCCCCATATATCGCTGTGTTTTCGCGTCCCTTTCATATCTTCCAGTATATCGCTGTGTTTTCACACATCTCTCGTAGTTTCCCCATATCGATGTGTTTTCACGCAACTAACATCGCTTCCCATATATCGGTTTTCACACACGTGTCATAGCTTCGCCTATATCGCTGTGTTTTCATGCACCTCCCATAGCATTCCCTACATCGCTGTGTTTTTGCGCACCTCTTATACCTTCCCGTATTTCGCTGTGTTTTCACGCACTGCCATAGCTTCCCCTATATTGCTGTGTTTTCTCACACCTCTCATACCTTCCCCTGTATCGCTCTGTTTTCGTGCACCTATCATAGCTTCCCATATATCGCTGTGTTTTCGCGTCCCTTTCATATCTTCCAGTATATCGCTGTGTTTTCACACATCTCTCGTAGCTTCCCCTATATCGATGTGTTTTCACGCAACTAACATCGCTTCCCATATATCGCTGTGTTTTCACGCACCTCTCATAGCATCCCCTACGTCGCTGTGTTTTTGTGCACCTCTCATATCTTCCCCTATTTCGCCGTGTTTTCACGCACTGCCATAGCTTCCCGTATATTGCTGTGTTTTCGCGTGCCTATCATACCTTCCTCTATTTCGCTGTTTTTTCGCACACCTCCCATAGATTCCCCTGTATCGTTGTGCTTTCGCGCCCCTCTCATAGCTTCCCCTATGTCGCTGTATTTTCGTGCACCTCCCATAGCTTCCTCCATATCGCTGTTTTTGCGCACCTCTGATACCTTCCCCTATATCGTTGTTTTTTTTCGCGCACCTCTCACACCTTCCCCAATATCACTGTGTTTTCATGCACCTCGCATACCTGCCCCATATCAGTGCTTTCAAGCACCTCTCATACCGTCCGCTATATCGCTGTGTTTTCGCGCACCTCTCATCACTTCCCCTATGTCGACATGTTTTCAAGCACCATTCATACCTTCACGTATATCGCCGTGTGTTCGCACACCTCCCATAGCATCCCCATATCACTTTGTTTTCGCGCACCTGTCATAACTTCCCCTCTATCACTGTGTTCTCGTTCACCTCTCATACCTTTCCATATATTGCAATGTTTTCTCACACCTCTCATACCTTCTCCTATATCGCCATGTTTTTGCGCACCTCTCATAGCTTCCCCTATATTGCTGTGATTTCTCACACCTTTCATACCTTCCCCTATATCACTCTGTTTTCGTGCACCTTCCATAGCTTTCCATATATTGCTGAGTTTTCGTGCACCTTTCATAACTTCGCCTATATCGCTGTGTTTTCATGCACATCCCATAGCATCCCCTACATCGCTGTGTTTTTGTGCACCTGTCATACCTTCCCCTATTTCGCCATGTTTTCACGCCCCGCCATAGCTTCCTGTATATCGCTGTGTTTATGCGTGCCTATCATACCTTCCTCTATATCGCTGTTTTCGCACAGCTCCCATAGATTGCCCTGTATCATTGTGTTTTCGTGCCCCTCTGATAGCTTCCCCTATATCGCTGTATTTTCGCGCACCTCCCATAGCTTCCTCCATATCGCTGTGTTTTTGCGCACCTCTCATACCTTCCCCTTTATCACTGTGCTTTCATGCACCTCGCATAACTACCCCTATATCACTGTGTTTTCACGCACCTCTCATACCGTCCCCTATATTACTGTGTTTTCGCGCACCTCTCATCACTTCCCCTATATTGACGTGTTTTCAAGCACCATTCATACCTTCACGTATATCGCCATGTGTTCGCGCACCTCCCATAGCTTCCCCATATCACTGTGTTTTCACGCACCTCTCATACCTTCCCCTCTATCTCTGTGCTCTCGTGCACCTCTCATAGCTCTCCATATATTGCAATGTTTTCGCGCACCTCTCATAGCTTCCCCCAAATAGCAGTCTTTTCGTGCACCTCTCATAGCTTCCCTTATATCGCTGTGTTATCAAGCAGCTCTCATAGCTTCCCATATATTGTTCTGTTTTCACGCACCTCCCATAGCTTCCGCTATGTCGCTGTGCTCTCGTGCACCTCTCATCACTTCCCCTACATCGCCCTGTTTTCACAGACCTCCCATAGCTTCCCATTTATTGCTGTGTTTTCGCGCACCTCTCATAGCTTTCCATATATTGCAATGTTTTCGCGCACCTCTCATAGATTCCCCCAAATCTCTGTGTTTTTGTGCACCTCTCTTATATCCTATGTCCTATATCGCCGCGTTCTGGGGCACCTCGCATAGCTTCCCCTACGTCGCTCTGTTTTTGCGCACCTCTCATACATTCTCCTATTCTGGCCGTGTTTTCACGCACGTCCAATAGCTTTCCCTATATTGCTGTGTTTTCTCACACCTCTCATACCTTCTCCTATATCGCTCTGTTTCCGCGCACCTCTTATACCTTCCCCTGTATCGCCGTGTTTTCGTGCACCACCCGTACCTTCCCCTATATCGCTGTGGTTTCGCGCACCTCCCGTAGATTCCCCCATATCGCTGTGTTTTTGCGCACCTCTCATATCTTCCCATATATCGCTGTGTTTTCGCGTGAATATCACACCATCCACTATATCGCTGTGCTTTCGTGCACCTCTCATAGCTTTCCATATATTGCAATGTTTTCGCGCATCTCCCATAGCTTCCCCTATATTGCTGTGTTTTCTCACACCTCTCATACCTTCCCCTTTCTCGCTCTGTTTTTGTGCATCTCCCATTGCTTCTCCTACATCGGTGTTTTCGCGCACCGCTTATAACTTCCCCTATATTGCTGTGTTTTTCCGCACCTCTCATACCTTCCTCTCTTTCGCCATGTTTTAACCGAACTCTATAGCTTCCTATATATCGCTGTGTTTTCGCGTGAATATCACACTATCCACTATATCGCTGTGCTTTCGTGCACCTCTCATAGCTTTCCATATATTGCAATGTTTTCGCGCATCTCTCATAGCTTCCCCGATATCACAGTGTTTTTGTGCACTGCGCATAACTTCCCGTATATCGCCATGTTTTCACGCACCTCTCATATTTCCCCCTATAACGCTGTGTATTCAAGTAGCTGTGCTCTCGTGCACCTCTCATCACTTCCCCTGTATCACACTGTTTTCGCGCACCTCTCATAGCTTCCCATATATTGCGATGTATTCGCACTCCTTTCATATATTCCCCCAAATTACTATGTTTTCGCGCACCTCCCATAGCTTCCTCCATATCGCTGTGTTTTTGCGCACCTCTCATACCTTCCCCTTTATCACTGTGCTTTCATACACCTCTCATACCTTCCCCTATATCACTGTGTTTTCATGCACCTCCCATAGCTTCCCATATATTACTGTGTTTTCGCGCACCTCTCATACCTTCCCATATATCGCAGTGTTTTCACGCATCTCCCATATATTCCCCTATATCGCTGTGTTTTCATCACCTCTCATCCTTTCCCCGATATCACTGTGATTTCACGCACCTCCCAAGGCTTCCCCTATATCACCTGTATCTCTGTGTTTTCATGTACCTCCCATAGCTTCCCCTATATCGCTGCGTTTTTGCACACCTGCCATTGCTTCCTCTGTATCGTTGTGTTTTCACGCACCTCTCATGCCGTCCCCTACATCGTTGCATTTTCGCGCACCTCTCATCGCTTCCCAAATATCGACCTGTTTTCAAGCACCACTCACAGCTTCACGTATATTGCCATGTGTTCGCGCACCTCCCATAGCTTCCCCTATATCACTGTGTTTTTGCGCACCTCTCCTACTTTCCGCTATAACGCTGTGTTAATGCACACTTCTCATACCTTCCCCATATCAACGTGTTCTCCTGCACCTCTCATAGATTTCCATATATTGCAATGTTTTCGCGCACCTCTCATGCCTTCTCCTATATTGCCGTTTTCACGCACCTCTCATAGCTTCCCCTAGAGTGCTGTGTCTCACACCTTTCATACCTTCCCCTATATTGCTCTGTTTTCGTGCACCTCCCATAGCTTCCCATATATCGCTGTGTTTTCGCGCACCTCTCATGCCTTCTCCTATATCACCATGTTTTCGCGCACATCCCATAGCTTCCCCTATATTGCTGTGTTTTCTTACACCTTTCATACCTTCCCCTATATTGCTCTGTTTTCGTGCACCTTCCATAGCTTTCCATATATTGCTGTGTTTTTGTGTACTTCTCATATTTTCCACTATATCGCTGTGTTTTCGCACACCTCTCTTAGCATCCCCTATATCGATGTGCTTTCGCGCACCTCTCATAACTTCGCCTATATTGCTGTGTTTTCATGCATCCCCCATAGCATCCCCTAAATCGCTGTGTTTTTGCGCACCTCTCATACCTTCCCCTATTTCACCGTGTTTTCACGCACCACCATAGCTTTCCGTATATCGCTGTGTTTTTGCTTGCCTATCATACCTTCCTGTATATCGCTGCATTTTCGTGCACCTCCCATAGCTTCCTCCATATCGCTGAGATTTTGCGCACCTCTGATACCTTCGCCTATATCGTTGTTTTATTCGTGCACCTCTCATACCTTACCCTATATCACTGTGTTTTCGCGCACCTCTCATATACTTCCCCTATATCGACGTGTTTTCAAGCACCACTCATACCTTCACGTATATCACCGTGTGTTCGTGCACCTCCCATAGCTTCGCCATATCACTGTGATTTTGCGCACCCCTCATACTTTCCCCTCTATCGCTGTGTTCTCGTGCACCTCTCATAGCTTTCCATATACTGCAATGTTTTTGTGCACCTCTTATAGCTTCCACCAAATAGTAGTGTTTTTGCGCACCTCTCATAGCTTCCCCCATATCGCCGTGTTTTCTCACACCTCGCATTGCTTTCCTTATATCGCCGTGTTTTCACGCACCTCCCATACCTTCCGTTCTATCGCTGTGTTTTCGCGCACCTCTCATAGCTTCCCCTATATCACCCTGTTTCCGCGCACCTCGCGTAGCTTCCCCTATATCGTTGTGTTTTCGCGCACCTCTAATATTTTCCCCCAGATCGCTGTGTTTTTTACACACCTCGCATAACTTCCCCTACATCGCTATGTTTCCGCGCACCTCTCATACCTTCTCCTATATCGCCTTGCTTTCACGCACCTCCCATAGCTTCCCTATATAGCTGTGTTTCCGTGCACCTCCAATAGCTTCCCATATATCGCTGTGTTTTCGCGCACCTCTCATACCTTCCACCATATTGCTGTGTTTTCGCGCTCCTCTCGTAGCTTCCCCTATATCAGTGTGTTTTTGCGCAGCTCTCATATCGTCCCCTATATCGCTGTGTTTTCACGCAGCTCGCATAGCTTCCCCTATATCATTGTCTTTTCGCGCACCTCTCATACCTTCCCCTATAACGCTGTGTTATCAAGCAGCTCTCATAACTTCCCCTATATTGCTCTGTTTTCACACACCTCCCATAGCTTCCGCTAAGTAGCTGCGCTGTCGTGCACCTCTCATCACTTCCCCTGTATCGCATTGTTTTCGCGCACCTCTCATAGCTTCCCATATATTGTGATGCTTTCGCACCCCTCTCATATATTCCCCCAAATCGCTGTGTTTTTGCGCACACCCCACAGCTTCCCCATATCTATGTGCTCTTGCGCACCTCGCATAGATTCCCCTACATTGCTGTTTTCGCGCACCTCTCCTATCTTCTCCTATATCATTGTGCTTTCATATACCTCCCATAGCTTCCCCTATATTGCTGTGTTTTCTCACACCTCTCATACCTTCCCCTTTCTCGCTCTGTTTTCGTGCACCTCTCATACCTTCCCCTATGTCGCTGTCTTTTTGCTCACCTCTGATAGCTTTGCCTGTATCGTTGTGTTTTCACACCTCTCATACCTTCACGTGTATTGCCCTGTTTTTGCGCACCTCCCATAGCTTCCCCTATATCACTGTGTATTCGTGCACCTGTCATACTTGCCCCTATATCGCTGTGTTTTCACGCACCTCCCATACATTCTCCAATATCGCTGTATTTTCGCACACTTCCCATAGCTTCCTCTCTATCGCTGTGTTTTCACGCACCTCTGATCCCATCCCCAATATCACTGTGATTTCGCGCACCTCCCAAGGATTCCCCAATATCGCTGTGTTTTCGCTCACCTCTCATAGCTTCCCCAATATCACCCTGTTTTCGCGCACATCTCATATCTTCTGCTATATCGCTGTCATCAAGCAGCTCTCATAACTTCCCCTATATTGCTCAGTATTCACGCATCTCCCATAGCTTCCCCTATGTCGCTGTGCTCTCGTGCACCTCTCATCACTTCCTCTATATCGCCCTGTTTTCACAGACCTCCCATAGCTTCCCATTTTTCGCAGTGTTTTCGCGCGCCTCTCATAGATTCCCCCAAATCATTGTGTTTTTGCACACCTCTCATAGCTTCCCCGACATCGCTGTGTTATCACGCACCTCTCATAGCTTCCCCTCTATCGCTGTGTTCTCGTGCACCCCTCATAGCTTTCCATATATTGCAATGTTTTCATGCACCTCTCATAGCTTCCCCCAAATCGCCGCGTTTTTGCGCACCTCGCATAGCTTTGCCTATATCGCCATTTTCTCGTGCACATCTCATACATTCCCTTATATCGATGTGTTTTCACGCACCTCTCATACCTTCCCATATATTGCTGTGTTTTCTCGTGCCTATCACACCATCCACTATATCGCTATGTTTTCGCACACCTCCCATAGATTCCCCTGTATCGCTGTGCTTTTGCGCACCTCTGATACCTTCCCCTATATCGTTGTGCTTTCGCGCACCTCTCATACCTTCCCCTATATCACTGTGTTTTCATGCACCACGCATACCTACCCCTATATCGCTGTGTTATAGCTTCTCCTCTATCGCTGTGTTCTCGTGCACCTCTCATAGCTTCCCCTATATCGCAGTGTATTTGCGCACCTCACATAACTTCCCCTTTATCGCCATGTTTTTGCGCACCTCTCATATTTTCCCCTATAACGCTGTGTTATCAAGCAGCTCTCATGACTTCCCCTAAATTGGTCTGTTTTCACACACCTCCCATAGCTTCCGCTAAGTAGCTGTGCTCTCGTGCACCTCTCATCACTTCCTCTATATCGCCCTGTTTTCACAGACCTCCCATAGCTTCCCATTTTTCGCCGTGTTTTCGTGCACCTCTCATAGATTCCTCCAAATCGCTGTGTTTTTGCTCACCTCGCATAACTTCCCCTACATCGCTATGTTTCCGCGTACTTTTCATACCTTCTCCTATATCGCCGTGCTTTCATGCACCTCCCATAGCTTCCCCTATATTGCTGTGTTTTCTCACACCTCTCATACCTTCCCCTTCCTCGCTGTGTTTTCGTGCACCTCCTATAGCTTCCCATATATCGCTGTTTTTTCGCGCAGCTCTCATTCTTTCCAATATATTGCTGTGTTTTCGCGCACCTCTCGTAGCTTCCCCTATATCAGTTGTGTTTTTGTGCAGTTCTCATATCGTTCTCTATATCGCTGTGTTTTCGCGCAGCTCGTATAGCTTCCCCTGTATCATTGTGTTTTCACACTCCTCTCATACCTTCCCCTATATCGCTGTGTTTTTGCTCACCTCTCATAGCTTTGACTATAATGCCATGTTTGCCCGTACCTCTCATACCTTCCCCTTTTTAGCTGAGTTTTCGCTCATCTCTTATACCTTCCCCTATATCAATGTGTCTTCACTCACCTCTCATACCTTCATGTAAATCGCCATGTTTTCGCGCACCTCCCATAGCTTTCCCTATATCGCTGTGTTTTCACGCACCTCTAATCCCTTCCCCATATCATTGTGATTTCACGCACCTCCCAAGGCATCCTCTGTATCGCTGTGTTTTCGCTCATCTCTCATAGCTTCCCCTATATCGCTGCGTTTTCGTGCACCTCCCATTGCTTCCTCTATATCGCTGAGTTTTTACGCACCTCTGATACCAGCCCCTATATCGTTGTGCTTTCGTGCACCTCTCATACCTTCCCCTATATCACTGTATTTTCATGCACCACGCATATCTACCCCTATATCGCAGTGTTATCAGGCACCTCTCATAGCTTCTCCTCTATCGCTGTGTTCTCGTGCACCCTTCATAGCTTCCCCTATATCGCAGTGTTTTTGCGCACCTCGCATAACTTCCCCTATATCGCCATGTTTTCACGCACCTCTCATATTTTCCCCTATAACGCTGTGTTATCAAACAGCTCTCATAACTTCCCCTATATTACTCTGTTTTCACACACCTCCCATAGCTTCTGCTAAGTAGCTGTGCTCTCGTGCACCTCTCATCACTTCCCTTGTATCGCACTGTTTTCATGGACCTCCCATATGCTCCTATTTCTCGCCGCATTTTCGCGCACCTCTCATAGCTTCCCATATATTGCGATGCTTTCGCACCCCTCTCATATATTCCACCAAATCGCTGTGTTTTTGCGCACCTCCCATAGCTTCCCCATATCATTGTGCTCTTGTGCACCTCACATAGATTCCCCTACATTGCTATGTTTTCGCGCACCTCTCATATCTTCTCCTATATTGCTGTGCTCTCACGCACCTCCCATAGCTTCCCCTATATTGCTGTGTTTTCTCACACCTCTCATACCTTCCCCTTTCTCGCTCTGTTTTCGTGCACCTCCCATAGCTTCCCATATATTGCTGTGTTTTTGCACACTTCTCATACCTTCCACTATATCGCTATGTTTTCGCGCACCTCTCGTAGCTTCCCCTATATCGATGTGTTTTCGCGCACCTCTCATAACTTCCCCTATATCGCTGCGTTTTTGCACACCTCTGATAGCTTTGCCTGTATCGCCGTGTTTTTGCTCACCTCTCACAGCTTTGCCCATATCACCGTGTTCTCGAGCACCTCTCATACCTTCCGTTCTATCGCTGTGTTTTCGCGCACTTCTTGTAGCTTGCCATATATTGCAATGTTTTCGTGCACTTCTGATTGCTTCCCCCAAATCGCTGTGTTATCACGCACCTCTCATAGCTTCCCCTCTGTCGCTTTGTTCTCGTGCACCTCTCATAGCTTTCCATATATTGCAATGTTTTCGCGCACCTCTCATAGGTTCCCATATATCGCTGTGTTTTTGTGCACCTCGCATACATTCCCCTATATCATTGTGTTTTTGCACACCTCTCATACCTACCATTATATCGATGTTTTTTCACGCACCTCTCGTAGCTTCCCCTATGTCGATGTGTTTTCGCGCACCACACCACTCATACCTTCCCCTATATCACTGCCTTTTCGCGCACCTCTCACACCTTCCCCTTTTTTGCTGTGTTATCGCGCATCTCTCATAGCTTCCCCTCTATTGCTGTGTTCTCGTTCACCTCTCATAGGTTTCTATATATTGCAATATTTTCGCGCACCTCTCATAGATTCCCCCAAATCGCTATGTTTTCGCGCACCTCTCATATCTTCCCCTATATCGCCGTGTTTTCATGCACCACCCATACATGCCCCTATATCGCTGTGTTTTCGCGCACCTCCCATATCTTTCACCATATCGCTGTGTTTTCACGCACCTCTCATCCCTTCCCCTATATCACTGTGATTTCACGCACCTCCCTATAATGTTGTGTTTTCGCTCACCTCTCATAACTTCCCCTATATCACCATGTTCTGGCGCATCTGGCATAGCTTCTCCTACATCTCTATGCTTTTGAGCACCTCTCATACCTTCTCCTATATCACCGTGCTTTCACGCACCTCCCATACATTCCCCTATATCGCCGTGTTCTCGCGCACCTCCCATAGTTTCCACTATATCGTTGTGTTTTCACGCACCTCTCATCCCTTCCCCAATATCACTGTGATTTCGCACACCTCCCTGTAATGCAGTGTTTTCGCTCACCCCTCATCGCTTCCCTATATCACCGTGTTTTCGCGCACGCATCTCATTACTTCCCCTATATCGCTGTGTTATCAAGCAGCTCACATAGCTTCCCCCTATATCACCGTGTTTTCGCGCACGCATCTCATTACTTCCCCTATATCGCTGTGTTATCAAGCAGCTCACATAACTTCCCCTATATCGCCATGTTTTCAGGGACCTCCCATAGCTTCCTGTTTTTCGCCATGTTTTCGCGCACCTCTCATAGATTCGCATATATTGCGATGTTTTCACGGACCTCTCATAGATTCGCCCAAATCGCTGTGTTTTTGCGCACCTCTCATAGCTTCCACTATATCGCCGTGTTCTAGCGCATCTTGCATAGCTTCCCCTACATCGCTATGTTTTTGCGCACCTCTCATACTTTCTCCTATATCGCCGTGCTTTCACGCACCTCCCATATATTCTCTTATATTGCTGTGTTGTCGCACACCTCCCGTAGCTTCCCCTATATCGCTGTGTTTTCATGCAACTCTCATCCCTTCCCCGATATCACTGTGATTTCGTGCACCTCCCAAGGCTTCCCCTATATCGCTGTGTTTTCGCTCACCTCTCACAGATTCCGCTATATCACCGTGTTTTCACGCACCTCTCATATCTTCCCCTATATCACTGTGTTATCAAGCAGTTGTCATAGCTTCCCCTATATTGCTCTGTTTTCACGCACCTCCCATAGCTTCCCCTATGTCGCTGTGCTCTCATGCACCTCTCATCACTTCCCCTATATCGCCGTTTTCACGGACCTCCCATAGCTTCCCATATATTGCGATGTTTATGCGCACCAATCATAGATTCCCCCAAATCGCTGTGTTTTTGCGCACCTCTCATAGCTTCCCCTCTGTCGCTTTGTTCTCGTGCACCTCTCATAGCTTTCCATATATTGCAATGTTTTCGCGCACCTCTCATAGATTCCCATATATCGCTGTGTTTTTGCGCACCTCGCATACCTTCGCCTATCTCGCCGTGTTTTCACGCACCTCGCATAGCTTCACCTCCACCACCATGTTTTTGCACACCTCTCATAACTTCTCCATATATCGCCGTGCTTTCATGCACTTCCCATAGCTTCCCGTATATTGCTGTGTTTTCTCACACCTCTCATACCTTCTCCTATATCGCCGTGTGTTTTCGCACCTCCCATAGCTTCCCGTATATTGCTGTGTTTTCTCACACCTCTGATACCTTCCCCTGTATCCTTCTGTGTGTTCGCGCACCTCTCATAGCTTGCCATATATTGCAATGCTTTCGTGCACTTCTCATAGCTTCCCCCAAATCGCAGTGTTTTCGCACACCTCTCATACCTTCACGTATATCACCCTGTTTTCGCGCACCTCCCATAGCTTCCCCTATATCACTGTGTTTTCGTGCATCTGTCATACCTTCCCCTATATTGCTGTTTTCAAGCACCTCCCATACATTCCCCTATATCGCTGTGTTTTCGCACACCTCCTATAGCTTCCCCTATATCGCTGTGTTTTCATGCTCCTCTGATCCCTTCCCCGATATCGCAATGAGTTCGCGCACCTCCCAAGGCTTCGCCTATATTGCTGTGTTTTCGCTCACCTCTCATAGCTTCCCCTATATCACCGTGTTTTCACGCACATCTCATATCTTCTCCTATATCACTTTCATCAAGCAGCTCTCATAACTGTCCGTATATTGCTCAGTTTTCACGCATCTCCTATAGTTTCCCATATGTCGCTGTGCTCTCGCGCACCTCTCATCACTTCCTCTAAATCGCCCAGTTTTCACGGACCTCCCATACCTTCCCATTTTTCGCCGTGTTTTCGCGCACCTCTTACAGATTCCCCCAAATCGCTGTGTTTTTGCGCACCTCTCATAGCTTCCCTGATATCGCCGTGTTCTGGCGCACCTCGCATAACTTCCCCTACATTGCTATGTTTCCATGCACCTCTCATACCTTCTCCTATATCGACGTGCTTTCAAGCACCTCCCATAGCTTTCCCTATATTGCTGTGTTTTCTCACACCTCTGATACCTTCCCCTTTCTTGCTGTTTTCGTGCATCTCCTGTAGCTTCCCATATATCGTTGTCTTTTCGCGCAGCTCTCATACCTTCCACTATATCACTGTGTTTTCGCGCACCTCTTGTAGCTTCCCCTATATCGACGTGTTTTCGCACAGCTCTTATAACTTCCCCTATGTCGCTGTGTTTTCGCGCAGCTCGCATAGCTTCCCCTATATCATTGTGTTTTCACACTCCTCTCGTGCATTCCCCTATATCGCTGTGTTTTTTCTCACCTCTCATAGCTTTGACTATAACGCCGTGTTTTCACGCACTTCTCATGCCTCTTTTTAGCTGAGTTTTCGCTCATCTCTCATACCTTCCCCTATATCGACGTGTTTTCACGCACCTCTCATACCTTCACGTATATCGCCTTATTTTCGCGCACCTCCCATCGCTTCCCCAATATCGCTGTGTTTTCACTCACCTCTCATCCCTTCCCATTTTTCGCCGTGTTTTCGCTCACCACTCATAGATTCCCCCAAATCTCTGTTTTTGTGCACCTCCCATAGCTTCCCCATATCACCGTATTTTCAAGCACCACTCATACCTTCACATATATCGCAGTTTGTTCATGCACCTCCCATAGCTTCCCCTATATCACTGTTTTCGCGCACCTCTTATTGCTTCCCCTATATCGATGTGTTTTCAAGCACCTCGCATACCTTCACCTATATTGCCATGTGTTCGCGCACCTCCAATAGTTTCCCCGAAATTGCTGTGTTTTCGCCTACCTCCCATAGCTTCCGCTATATTGCTGTTTTCGCATACCTCTCAGAGCCTGCCTTATATGGCGATTTTTTCGCACACCTCTCATAGCTTCCGCTAGATCGCTGTGTTTTCGAGCACCTCCCATAGCTTCCCCTATATCGCTGTGTTTTCACGCACCTCGCATACCTTCCACTATATCGATGTGTTTTCGTGCACCTCTCATACCTTCCCCTATATCGCTCTGCTTTCGCACACCTCCCATAGCTTCCCCTACATCGCTGTGTTTTTGCGCACCTCTCATACCTTCCCCCATATCGCACTGTTTCAAGCACCTCCCATAGTTCCCCATATATCGCCGTGTTTTCGCGCACCATCCATATCTTCCATGCACAAAAACATGGCGATATAGGGGAAGCTCTGTGAGGAGCGTGAAAAAACAGCGATCTAGGGGAAGCTCTGTGAGGAGCGTGAAAACACAGCGATCTAGGGGAAGCTATGAGAGCTGCTTAATAACACAGCGATATGGGGTAGATGTGAGAGGTGCGCGAAAACACGGCGATCTAGGGGTAGCTATAAGGGGTGAGCGAAAACACAGCGTTATACGGGAAGGTATCAGAGGTGTGCGAAAACAGAATGATATTGGGGAAGCTAAGTGAGGTGCAGGAAAACACAGCAATATAGGAGAAGCTATGAGAGGTGCACAAAAGCACAGCTATATTGGGGAAGCTATGTGAAGTGCGCGAAAACACAGCGATAATGGGACAGTATGGGAGGTGCATGACAACAGAGCGATATACGGGAAGGTATCAGAGGTGTGAGAAAACACAGCGATATAAAGGAAGCTATGGGAGGTGCACGACAACAGAGCGATATACGGGAAGGTATCAGAGGTGCGTGAAAACACAGCGATATAAGGGAAGCTATGGGAGGTGTGCGAAAACACGGCGATATAGGCACAGCTGTGAGAGGTCAGTAAAAACACAGCGATATAGGGGAATGTATGAGAGATGCGCAAAAACACGACGATATAGGGGAATCTATGCGAGGTGTGCAAAAACACAGTGATATAGGGGAGGCTTATGAGAGGTGTGCGAAAACACAACGATTTGGGGGAAACTATGAGAGGTGCATGAAAACATTGCAATATATGGAAAGCTATGAGAGGGTCATGAGAACACAGTGATATAGGGGAAGGTATGCTAGGCACGCGAAAACACATCGATATAGGGGAAGCTACGAGAGGTGCGTGGAAATGCAGCGATATAGTGGAAGGTATGAGAGGTGCGCGAAAACACAGCAATATATGGGAAGCTATGGGAGCTTCATGAAAACAGAGCGATATAGGGGAAGGTATAAGAGGTGCAAAAAACACAGCAATATAGGGGAAGCTACGGGAGGTGCGTGAAAAGACGGCGATATAGGTGAAGGTATGCGAGGTGCGCCAGATGACGGCAATAGGGGGGAAAATATGAGAGGTACGCAGAAATGCAACGATTTGGGGAAAGCGATGAGAGGTGCGCGAAAACATCGCAATATATGGGAAGCTACGGTAGGTGCGCGAAAACAGAGTGAATTTGGGGAAGGTATGAGAGGCGCGAGAAAATACAGTGATATAGGGGAAGCTATGGGAGGTGTGTGAAAACACGGCGTTCTGGGAGAAAATATGAGAGGTGTGCGAAAACATGGCAATATATGGCAAGCTATGAGAGGTGTGTGAAAACACAGTGATCTAGGGGAAGCTATGAGAGGTCTGCGAAAATATCGCCATATATGGCAAGCTATGAGAGGTGTGCAAAAACAGCGATATAGCAGAAGCAATGGGAGGTATGCGAAACACAGCAATATAGGGGAAGCTATGAAAGCTGTTTGATCACACAGCGATATAGCAAAAGATGTGAGAGCTGCACGAAAACGCGGTGATATAGGGGAAGGTATCAGAGGTGTGCGAAAACACGATGATATTGGGGAAGCTATGGGAGGTGCAGGAAAACACAGCGATATAGGAGAAGCTATGAGCGGTGTGCAAAAACACAGTGATTTGGGGAAAGCTATGAGAGGTGCGCGAAAACACGGCGAAAAATGGGAAGCTATGGCAGGTGCGTGAAAACACATCGATTTAGTGGAAGGTATGAGAGGTGCGCGAAAACACGATATAGGGGAAGATGTGCAAGCTGAGCGAAAACACAGCGATATAGGGGAAGCTATGAGAGGACTGCAAAAACATGCGTTATAGGGGCAGTTATGAGAAGCACGCGAAAACACATCGATATATGGGAAGCTATGGAAGGTGCGCAAACAGACATCGATATACTTAAAGGTATGAGAGGTGCGCGAAAAAACAACAATATAGGGGAAGCTACGGGAGGTGCGCGAAAGCACAGCGATACAGGGGAAGGTATACGAGGTGCGCGAAAACACAGCCATTTTGGGGAATCTATGGGAGGTGCGCGAAAACACAGCGATAATGGGAAGGTATGGGAGTTGCGCAAAAACACAGCGCTATAGGGGAAGATATGAGAGGTGCACTGTTTTCGCGCACCCCTCATACATTCCCCTACATGGCTGTGTTTTCGCGCACCCCTCATACCATCTCCTACATCTCTGTGTTTTTGTGCATTTCTCATAGATTCTCCTATATCTTCATTTTCTCACACACCTCTCATAGCTTCCCCTATATCGCAGTGTTTTCGCGCACCTCTCATAGCTTCCCCTATATCGCTGTGTTTTCACGCACCTCACATACCTTCCGCTATATCGAGTTTTTGCCCACCTCTCATACCTTCCACTATATTGATGTGTTTGCGCACCTCTTGTAGCTTCCGTGTATCGAAGTGTTTTCGCGCACCTCTCATACCTGCCCCTATAACGCGTTTTCTTGCAGACCTCTCATAGCTTCCCTTATATTGCTCTGCTTTCACACACCTCCCATAGCTTCCCCTACATCGCTGTGTTTTTGCGCACCTCTCATACCTTCCCCTATATCGCACTGTTTTATGCACCTCCCATAGTTTCCCATATATCGCCGTGTTTTCGCGCACCATCCATATCTTCCATGCACAAAAACATGGCGATATAGGGGAAGCTCTGTGAGGAGCGTGAAAAAACAGCGATCTAGGGGAAGCTCTGTGAGGAGCGTGAAAACACAGCGATCTAGGGGAAGCTATGAGAGCTGCTTAATAACACAGCGAAATGGGGTAGATGTGAGAGGTGCGCGAAAACACGGCGATCTAGGGGTAGCTATAAGAGGTGAGCGAAAACACAGCGTTATACGGGAAGGTATCAGAGGTGTGCGAAAACAGAATGATATTGGGGAAGCTAAGTGAGGTGCAGGAAAACACAGCAATATAGGAGAAGTTATGAGAGGTGCACAAAAGCACAGCCATATTGGGGATGCTATGTGAAATGTGAGAAAACACAGCGATAATGGGACGGTATGGGAGGTGCATGACAACAGAGTGATATACGGGAAGGTATCAGAGGTGTGAGAAAACACAGCGATATAAGGGAAGCTATGGGAGGTGTGTGAAAATACAGCAATATCGGGCAAGCTCTGAGACGTGCGCGAAAACACAGTGATATATGGGAAGCTATGGGAGGTGTGCAAAAACACGGCGATATAGGCACAGCTGTGAGAGGTCAGTAAAAACACAGTGATATAGGGGAAGCTATGGGAGGTGCGTGAAAACACGGCGTTCTGGGAGAAAGTATGAGAGGTGTGCGAAAACATGGCAATATAGGGGACGCTATGTGAGGTGCGTGAAAACACAGTGATCTAGGGGAAGCTATGAGAGGTCTGCAAAAATATCGCCATATATGGCAAGCTATGAGAGGTGTGCAAAAACAGCGATATAGCAGAAGCAATGGGAGGTATGCGAAACACAGCAATATAGGGGAAGCTATGAAAGCTGTTTGATAACACAGCGATATAGCAAAAGATGTGAGAGCTGCGCGAAAACGCGGTGATATAGGGGAAGGTATCAGAGGTGTGCGAAAACACAATGATATTGGGGAAGCTATGGGAGGTGCAGGAAAACACAGCGATATAGGAGAAGCTATGAGAGGTGCGCAAAAACACAGTGATTTGGGGAAAGCTATGAGAGGTGCGCGAAAACACGTCGAAAAATGGGAGGCTATGGCAGGTGCGTGAAAACAAAACGATATAGGGGAAGGTATGAGAGGTGGTGAAAACACATCGATTTACTGGAAGGTATGAGAGGTGCACGAAAACACAGCGATATAGGGGAAGCTATGAGAGGACTGCAAAAACATGCGTTATAGGGGCAGTTATGAGAAGCACGCGAAAACACATCGATATAGGGGAAGCTATGGAAGGTGCGCAAACACACATCGATATACTTGAAGGTATGAGAGGTGCGCGAAAAAACAACGACATAGGGGAAGCTACGGGAGGTGCGCGAAATCACAACGATATCGGGGAAGCTATGGGAGGTGTGCGAAAGCACAGTGATACAGGGGAAGGTATAAGAGGTGCGCGAAAACACAGCCATTTTGGGGAATCTATGGGAGGTGCGCGAAAACACAGCGATACTGGGAAGGTATGGAAGTTGCGCAAAAACACAGCGCTATAGGGGAAGATATGAGAGGTGCGCTGTTTTCGCGCATCCCTCATACCTCCCCCTACATGGCTGTGTTTTCGTGCACCCCTCATACCATCCCCTACATCTCTGTGTTTTTGTGCATTTCTCATAGATTCTCCTATATCTCCATCTTTTCACACACCTCTCATAGCTTCCCCTATATCGCAGTGTTTTCGCGCACCTCTCATAGCTTCCCCTATATCGCTGTGTTTTCACGCACCTCACATACCTTCCGCTATATCGAGTTTTTGCCCACCTCTCATACCTTCCACTATATCGATGTGTTCGCGCACCTCTCGTAGCTTCCGTGTATCGATGTGTTTTCGCGCACCTCTCATACCTGCCCCTATAACGCGTTTTCTTCCAGACCTCACATAGCTTCCCTTATATCGCTCTGCTTTCGCACACCTCCCATAGCTTCCCCTATATCGCTGTGTTTTTGCGCACCTCTCATAGCTTTCCTGAAAACGCTGTGTTTTTGAGCAACTCTCATAGCTTCCCCTACATCTCTGTGTTTTTGCGCATTTCTCATACATTTTCCTAGATCTCCGTCTTTTCACACACCTCCCATAGCTTCCCATATATTGCTGTGTTTTCGTGCTCCTCTCGTAGCTTCCCCTATATGGATGTGTTTTCGCGCACCTCTCATAATTTCCCCTATATCGCTATGTTTTCATGCACCTCCCATAGGTTCCCCAACATCGCTGTGTTTTCGCGTGCCTATCATAACCTCTCCTGTGTTGCTGTGTTCTGGTGCACCTGTCATAGCTTTCCATATATTGTATTGATTTCGCGCACCTCTCATAGCTTCCCCCAAATCGCTGTGTTTTCGCACACCTCTCAATGCTTTCCCCAGATAGCTGTGTTTTTGCGCACCTCTCATATCTTCCCCCACATTGCCATGTTCTGGTGCACCTCACATAGCTTTCCCCACATCGCTGTGTGTTCGCGCACCTCCCATAGATTCCCCAATATGGCTATGTTTTTGTGCACCTCTTATACCTTCCCCTGTTTCGCTGTGATTTTGCACACCTCCCATAGCTTCCCCGATATCGCTGTAATTTTGTGCACATCTCATATCTTCCCCTACAGCACTGTGATTTTGCGCACCTCCCGTAGCTTCCTCTATATCACTGTGTTTTCTCGCACCTGTCATACCTTCCCCTATATCGAGATGTTTTCGCACACCTTGCACAGCTTCCCCTATATCGTTTTGTTTTCGCGCACCTCTCATACTTTCAAGTATATCGATGTATGTTTGTGCACCTTCCATAGCTTCCCCTATATTGCTGTATTTTCGCATATCTCACATATCTTCCCCTATGTCATTTTGTTTTTGTGCACCTCTTATACCTTCCTCTATATCGATGTGTTTTTGCGCACCTCTCGTAGCTTCCCTGGTATTGATGTGTTTTCAGCACCTCTCATACCTGCCCCTATAACGCGTGTTTTCGCAGACCTCTCATAGCTTCCCTTGTATCGCTGTTTTTTCGCACACCTCCCATAGCTTCCCCTATATCACTGTGTTTTCGCACACCTCTCATAGCTTCCCCTAGATCGCTGTGTTTTCACGCACCTCACATAGCTTCCCCTATATCGCTGCGTTTTCTCGCACCTCTGCTAACTTCCCCTGTATCTTTCTGTTGTCGTGCACCTTCCCTGGCTTCCCATATATCGTTGTGTTTTCGCGTACCCCTCATACCTTCCCCTACATCGCTGTGTTTTCGCGCACCTCTCATACTTTCTCCCATAATGCCATGTTTTCACGCACCTACCATCGCTTTCCCTATATCGCTGCGTTTTCCCGCACCTCTGCTACCTTCCCCTGTATCTCTCTGTTGTCGTGCACCTTCCCTGGCTTCCCATATATCGTTGTGTTTTCGCGCACCCCTCATACCTTCCTCTACGTCACTGTGTTTTCGCGCACCTCTCATAACTTCTCCCATAACGCCATGTTTTCACGCAACTACCATAGCTTACCCTATATCGCCGTGTTTTCTCGCACCTCTCATACTTTCTCCCATAACGCATGTTTTCACGCACCTACCATAGCTTCCCCTATATCGTTCTGTTTTCGCGCACCTCCCGTAGCTTACCATTTTTCGCCGTGTTTTTGCGCACCTCTCATAGCTTCCCATATATTGCGATGTTTTCGTGCACCTCTCATCGCTTTCCCCAATTCGCTGTGTTTTTGCGTACCTCTCATATCTTCCCACATATTGCCGTGATCTCGCGCACCTCACATAGATTCCCCTCCATCGCTGTGTTTTTGTGCATTTCTCATACATTCTCCTATATCTCCGTCTTTTCACGCACCTCCTGTAGCTTCTCCTATATTGCTGTGTTTTCTTGCAACTCTCATACCTTCCCCTATAACGCTCTGTTTTGGTGCACCTCCCATAGCTTCCCATATATCGCTCTGTTTCCGCGCACCTCTCATACCTTCCACTATATCATTGCGTTTCCGCGCACGTCTCGTAGGTTCCGCTATATCGATGCGTTTTCCCGCACCTCTCATAAGTTCACCTATATCGCTGTGTTTCCATGCACCTCCCATAGGTTCCCCTACATCGCTGTGTTTTCACGTGCCTATCATACCTTCCCCTATATCATTGTGTTCTCGTGCACCTCTCATAGCTTTCCATATATTGCAATGTTTTTGTGCACCTGTCATAGCTTCCCCCAAATTGCTGTGTTTCCGCGCACCTCTCATATCTTCCCCGATATCGCCGTGTTTTCGTACACCTCGCATAGCTTCCCCTATATCATTGTGTTTTCGCGAGCCTCTCATACCTTTCCCTGTATCACTGTGTTTTTGCTGACCTCTCACAGCTGTGCCTATATCGCCATGTTTTTGTGTACCTCCAATAGCTTCCAATATATCACTGTGTTTTCACGCACCTCTCATACCTACCGCTATATCGCTGTGTTTTCATATACCTCTCATACTTACTCCTGCATCGCTGTGTTTTCGCGCACCTCGCATAGCTTCTCCTATATCGTTGTGTTTTCGCACACCTCTCATACCTTCCACTATATCGCTGTGTTTTCACGCACCTCCCATAGCTTAAACACGGCGATATAGGGGAAGGTATGAGAGGTGCGCGAAAACACAGCGATTTGGGGGAAGCTATGAGAGGTGCGCAAAATCATTGCAATATTTTGAAAGCTATGAGAGGTGCACGAGAACACAGCAACACAGGGGAGGGTATGATAGGCACGCGAAAACACTGCGAAGAAGGGGAAGTTATGAGAGGTACGCAAAAACACATCGATGTAGGGCAAGCTACGAGAGATGCGCGAAAACATAGCGATATACAGGACGGTATGAGAGGTGCGCGAAAATGCAGCGATATATGGGAAGCTATGGGAAGTGCATGAAAACAGAGCGAGAATGGGGAAGTTATGAGAGGTGTGAGAAAACACAACAATATAGGGGCAGCTAATGGGAGGTGCGTAATATAGGAGAAGATATGAAAGGTGCGCAAAAACACAGCGATGTAGGGGTAGCTATGCGAGGTATGCCAGAACACGGCGATATATGGGAAGCTATGAGAGGTGCGCAAAAACACAGCGACTTCGGGGAATCTACGCGAAAACACGGCGAAAAATGGGAGGCTATGAGAAGGTCCGTGAAAACAATGCGATATAGGGGAAGTGAAGAGAGGTGCACGAGAGCACAGCGACATAAGGGAAGCTATGGGAGGTGCGTGAAAACAGAGCAATATATGGGAAGCTATGACAGCTGCTTAATAACACAGCGATATAGGGCAAGATATGAGAGGTGCGCGAAAACACGGTGATATCGGGGAAGGGATGAGAGGTGCGTGAAAACACAGCAATATAGGGGAATGTATGGGTGATGCGTGAAAATACTGCGATGTAGGGGAAGGTATGAGATGTGTGTGAAAACACTGCAATATAGGGGAAGCTATGGGAGGTGCGCAAAAGCGCAGCGATATAGGAGAAGGTATGAGAGGTGCGCGAAAACATAGCGATGTAGGGGAAGCTATGCAAGGTGCGCCAGAACATGGCGATATAGGGGAAGCTATGAGAGGTGCGCAAAAACTCAGCGATTTGGGCAAATCTATGAGAGGTGCGCAAAAACATCGCAATATATGGGAAGCTATGAGAGGTGCACGAAAATACGGTGAAAAATAGGAAGCTATGGGAAGTCCTGAAAACATGGCGATATAGGGGATGTTATGTGAGCTGCTTGATAACACAGCGATAAAGGGGAAGTAATGAGGTGCGCGAAAACTAGGTGGTATAGGGCAAGCTATGAGAGGTGAGCAAAAACACAGCTAAAAAGGGGAAAGTATCAGAGGTGCGTGAGAACATGGCGATATAGGCAAAGCTATGAGAGGTGAGAAGAAACACAGCGATATAGGGGAAGATACGAGATGTGCGCAAAAACACAGCGATATAGTGGAAGGTATGAGAGGTGCTCGAAAACACAGCAATATATGGGAAGCTATGGGAGGTGCACGAAAACAGAGCAAGAAAGGGGAAGGTTATGAGAGGTGTGAGAAAACACAGCAATATAGGGGGAGCTATGGGAGGTGTGTTAAGGCACGGCAATATATGGAGAAGGTATGAGAGGTGTGCGAAAACATAGTGGTGGAGGTGAAGCTATGCGAGGTGCGCGAAAACATTGCAATATATAGAAACCTATGAGAGGTGCACGAGAACACAGCAATAGAGGGGAAGCTATGAGAGTTGCGCGATAACACAACGAAAAAGGGGAAGGTATGAGAGGTGCACGAAAACACGGCGATATTTGGGAAACTATGGGAGTGCGTGAAAACAGGGCGATATAGTGGTAGGTATGAGAGGTGCGCGAAAAGACAGTGATAAGCGGGAAGCTATGAGAGGTGCGCAAAAACACAGCGATGTAGGGGAAGGTATGAACGGTCGCGAAAACACATCGATATAGGAGAAGCTATGAGAGGTGCATGAAAAAACATCGATGTAGTGGAAGGTATGAGAGGTGTGCGAAAACACAACGATATAGGGGAAGGTATGCGAGGTGCGCAAAAACACAGCAATATATGGGAAGCTACTGGAGGTGAGCGAAAACACAGCGATATATTGGAAGGTATGAGAGGTGCTCGAAAACACAGCGATATATGGGAAGCTATGGGAGGTGCACGAAAACAGAGCGAGAAAGGGGAAGGTATGAGTGGTGTGAGAAAACACAGCAATATAGAGGGAGCTATGGAAGTGTGTTAAGGCACGGCGATATATGGTGAAGGTATGAGAGGCGTGCGAAAACATAGTGGTGGAGGTGAAGCTATGCGAGGTGCGTGAAGACATTGCAATATATGGAAAGCTATGAGAGGTGCGCGAAAACACAGCGATAGAGGGGAAGGTATGAGAGGTGTGCGATAACACAACGATATAGGGGAAGCTATGCGATGTGGGCGAGAATACAGCGATATAGGGGAAGCTAAGAGAGGTGCGCTAAAACACTGCAATTTCAGGGAAGGTATCAGAGGTGCGCCAAAACAGAGCGATATAGGAGAAGCTATGAGAGGTGAGTGATAAGACAGCGATATAGGGGAAGCCTTGGGAGGTGCGCGAAATCACGGTGATATACGTGAAGGTATGAGAGGTGCGTGAAAACACGTCGACATAGCGGAAGGTATGAGAGATGAGCAAAAACTCACCTAAAAAGGGGAAGGTATGAGAGGTGCGCGAGAACACGGCGATATAGGCTAGCTGTGAGAGGTGAGCAAAAACACAGCGATATATGGGAAGCTATGGGAAGTGCATGAAAACAGAGCGAGAATGGGGAAGTTATGAGAGGTGTGAGAAAACACAACAATATAGGGGCAGCTAATGGGAGGTGCGTGAATGCACGGCAATATAGGAGAAGATATGAAAGGTGCGCAAAAACACAGCGATGTAGAGGTAGCTATGCGAGGTGTGCCAGAACACGGCGATATATGGGAAGCTATGAGAGGTGCGCAAAAACACAGCGACTTGGGGGATTTACGCGAAAACACGGCGAAAAATGGGAGGCTATGAGAAGGTCCGTGAAAACAATGCGATATAGGGGAAGTGAAGAGAGGTGCACGAGAGCACAGCGACATAGGGGAAGGTATGAGAAGTGCTCGAAAACACAGCAATATATGGGAAGCTATGGGAGGTGCACGAAAACAGAGCAAGAAAGGGGAAGGTATGAGTGGTGTGAGAAAACACAGCAATATAGGGGGAGCTATGGGAGGTGTGTTAAGGCACGGCAATATATGGAGAAGGTATGAGAGGTGTGCGAAAACATAGTGGTGGAGGTGAAGCTATGCGAGGTGCACGAAAACATTGCAATATATAGAAAGCTATGAGAGGTGCACGAGAACACAGCAATAGAGGGGAAGCTATGAGAGTTGCGCGATAACGCAGCGAAAAAGGGGAAGGTATGAGAGGTGCGCGAAAACACGGCGATATTTGGGAAACTATGGGAGTGCGTGAAAACAGGGCGATATAGTGGTAGGTATGAGAGGTGCGCGAAAAGACAGTGATAAGCGGGAAGCTATGAGAGGTGCGCAAAAACACAGCGATGTAGGGGAAGGTATGAACGGTCGTGAAAACACATCGATATAGGAAAAGCTACGAGAGGTGCATGAAAAAACATCGATGTCGTGGAAGGTATGAGAGGTGTGCGAAAACACAATGATATAGGGGAAGGTATGCGAGGTGCGCAAAAACACAGCAATATATGGGAAGCTACTGGAGGTGAGCGAAAACACAGCGATATATTGGAAGGTATGAGAGGTGCTCGAAAACACAGCGATATATGGGAAGCTATGGGAGGTGCATGAAAACAGAGCGAGAAAGGGGAAGGTATGAGTGGTGTGAGAAAACACAGCAATATAGGGGGAGCTATGGAAGTGCGTTAAGGCACGGCGATATATGGTGAAGGTATGAGAGGTGTGTGAAAACATAGTGGTGGAGGTGAAGCTATGCGAGGTGCGCGAAGATATTGCAATATATGGAAAGATATGAGAGGTGCGCGAAAACACAGCGATAGAGGGGAAGGTATGAGAGGTGTGCGATAACACAACGATATAGGGGAAGCTATGCGATGTGGGCGAGAATACAGCGATATAGGGGAAGTTAAGAGAGGTGCGCTAAAACACTGCAATTTCGGGGAAGGTATCAGAGGTGCGCCAAAACAGAGCGATATAGGAGAAGCTATGAGAGGTGAGTGATAAGACAGCGATATAGGGGAAGCCTTGGGAGGTGCGCGAAATCACGGTGATATACGTGAAGGTATGAGAGGTGCGTGAAAACACGTCGACATAGCGGAAGGTATGAGAGATGAGCAAAAACTCACCTAAAAAGGGGAAGGTATGAGAGGTGCGCGAGAACACGACGATATAGGCTAGCTGTGAGAGGTGAGCAAAAACACAGCGATATAGGGGAAAGTATGAGAGGTACGCGAAAAAACAACGATATAGGGGAAGCTATGAGAGCTGCGCGAAAACACAGCGATATCGGGGAAGACATGAGAGGTGCCCGAAAACACATCAAAATAGGGGAAGCTACGAGAGATGAGCGAAAACATAGCGATATAGTGGAAGGTATGACAGGTGCACGAAAACACAGCGATATATGGGAAGCTATGAGAGGTGCACGAAAACAGAGAGAGAAGGGGGAACGTATGACAGGTGTGAGAAAACACAGCGATATAGGGGAAGCCTTGGGATGTGCGCAAAATCACAGTGATATCGGGGAAGGGATGAGAGGTGCGTAAAAACACAGCGATATAGGGGAAGCTATGGGAGGTGAGTGAATACACAGTGATATAGGGGACGCTATGAGAGGTGCGCAAAAACACAGCGATTTGGGGGAATCTATGCGTAGTGCGCGAAAACATCGCAATATACGGGAAGCTATGAGAGGTGTGCGAAAACATAGCGAGAAATGGGAAGCTGTGGGAGGTCCGTGAAAACAGGGCGATATAGGGGAAGTGATGAGAGGTGCACAAGAGCACAGTGACATAGGGGAAGCTATGGGAGGTGCATGAAAACAGAGCAATATTGGGGAAGCTATGACAGCTGCTTGATAACACAGCGATATAGGTGAAGATATGAGAGGTGCGTGAAAACCCGGTGATATAGAGGAAGCTATGAGAGGTGAGCGAAAACACAGCGATATAGGGGAAGCCTTGGGAGGTGCGGGAAATCACAGTGATATAGTGTAATGTATGGGAGGTGCGTAAAAATACTGTGATATAGGGGAAGGTATGTGATGTGTGAGAAAACATAGCGATGTAGGGGAAGCTATGCAAGGTGTACCAGAATAAGGCGATATAGGGGAAGCTATGGGAGGTGCGCGAAAACACAGCGGTATAGGGGAATGTATGGGAGGTGCATGAAAACACGGCGATATAGGGGAAGTTATGAGAGGTGCGCGAAAAAACTGTGATATAGGGCAAGCTATGGGAGGTGCGCGAAAACAGGGCGATATACGTGAAGTTATGAGAGGTGTTTTAATACACGTCGATATAGGGGAATGTATGAGAGATGAGTGAAAACTCAGCTAAAAAAGGGAAGGCATGAGAGGTGCACGAGAACACGCTGATATAGGCAAAGCTATCAGAGGTGAGCAAAAACATAGTGATGTAGGGGAAGTTATGAGAGGTGCGCGAAAACAGAACGATATAGGGGAAGCTATGCGAGTTACGCGAAAACATGGTGATATAGGGGAAGTTATGAGAAGTGCGCGAAAACACAGTGATTTGGGGGAAGCAATGAGAGATGCGCGAAAACACAGTGATTTGGGGGAATCTGCGAGAGGTGCGTGAAAAACCGTCTGTATAGTGGAAGGTATGAGAGGTGTGCGAAAACACAATGATATAGGGGAAGGTATGCGAGGTGCGCAAAAACACTGCAATATATGGGAGGCTATGAGAGGTGCGTGAAAACATGGCGATATAGTGGAAGGTATGAGAGGTGTGCGAAAACACAGTGATAAATGGAAGCTATGGGATGTGCGCGAAAACACAGTGATATACGTGAAGGTATGAGAGGTGTGTGAAAACACATCGATATAGGGGAAGGTATGAGAGATGAGCGAAAACTCAGCTAAGAAAGGGAAGGTATGAGAGGTGCGTGAGAATATGGCGATATAGGCAAAGCTATGAGAGGTGAGCAAAAACACAGCGATACAGGGGAAGCACGAGAGGTGAGTGAAAACACAGCGATATATTGGAAGGTATGAGAGGTGCGTGAAAACACAGTGACATATGGGAAGCTATGAGAGGTGCATGAAAACAGAGCGAGAAAAGGGAAAATATGAGTGGTGTGATAAAACATAGCAATATAGGGGGATCTATGGGAGGTGCGTGAATTCATGGCGATATATGGAGAAGGAATGAGAAGTGTGCAAAAAGATAGTGGTGGAGATGAAGCTATGCGAGGTGCGTGAAAACACGGCGATATAGGGGAAGCTATGAGAGGTGCGTGAAAAAATTGCAATACATAGAAATCTATGCGAGGTGTACGAAAACGCAGCGACTTGGGGGAAGCTATGAGAGGTGCGCGAAAAAATTACAATATATAGAAATCTATGGGAGGTGCGTGAAAACACAGCAATAGAGCGGAAGGTATGAGAGGTGCGTGAGAACACAACGATATAGGGGAAGATATGCGATGTGTGCGAAAACATGGCGATATAGAGGAAGCTATGAGAGGTGCGTGAATGCATGGCGATATACGTGAAGGTATGAGAGGTGCATGAAAACATGTCGATATAGGGAAAGGTATGAGAGGTGTGCAAAAACACAGCGATTTAGGGGAAGGTATGAGAGCTGTGTGAAAACACAGCCAAATAGGGGAAGTTATGAGAGGTGAGCGAACACAGATCGATATAGGGCAAGCTACGAGAGATGCGTGAAAACATAGCGATATAGAGGACGGTATGAGAGGTGCGCGAAAACACAGTGATAAATGGGAAGCTATGAGAAGTGCACGAAAACAGAGCAAGAATGGGGAAGTTATGAGAGGTGTGAGAAAACACAACAATATAGGGGAAGCTAATGGGAGGTGCGTGAATGCACGGCAATATAGGAGAAGATATGAAAGGTGCGCAAAAACACAGCGATATAGGGGTGGCTATGCGAGGTGCGCAAAAACACAGCGATTTGGGGGAATCTATGAGAGGTGCGCAAAAACACGGCGAAAAATAGGAGGCTATGAGAAGGTCCGTGAAAACAATGCGATATAGGGGAAGTGAAGAGAGGTGCACGAGAGCACAGCGACATAGGGGAAGCTATGGGAGGTGTGTGAAAACAGCAATATACGGGAAGCTATGACAGCTGCTTAATAACACAGCGATATAGGGCAAGATATGAGAGGTGCGCGAAAACACGGTGATATCGGGGAAGGGATGAGAGGTGCGTGAAAACACAACAATATAGGGGAATGTATGGGTGATGCGTGAAAATACTGCGATGTAGGGGAAGGTATGAGATGTGTGTGAAAACACTGCAATATAGGGGAAGCTATGGGAGGTGTGCAAAAGCACAGCGATATAGGAGAAGGTATGAGAGGTGCACGAAAACATAGCGATGTAGGGGAAGCTATGCAAGGTGCGCCAGAACATGGCGATATAGGGGAAGCTATGAGAGGTGCGCAAAAACTCAGCGATTTGGGCGAATCTATGAGAGGTGCGCAAAAACATCGCAATATATGGGAAGCTATGAGAGGTGCGTGAAAATACGGTGAAAAATGGGAAGCTATGGGAGGTCCCTGAAAACATGGCGATATAGGGGATGTTATGTGAGGTGAGCAAAAACACAGCTAAAAAGGGGAAAGTATCAGAGGTGCGTGAGAACATGGCGATATAGGCAAAGCTATGAGAGGTGAGCAAAAACACAGCGATGTAGTGGAAGGTATGAGAGGTGCTCGAAAACACAGCAATATATGGGAAGCTATGGGAGGTGCACAAAAACAGAGCGAGAAAGGGGAAGGTATGAGTGGTGTGAGAAAACACTGCAATATAGGGGGAGCAATGGGAGGTGCGTTAAGGCACAGCAATATATGGATAAGGTATGAGAGGTGTGCGAAAACATATTGGTGGAGGTGAAGCTATGCGAGGTGCGCGAAAACATTGCAATATATAGAAACCTATGAGAGGTGCACGAGAACACAGCAATAGAGGGGAAGCTATGAGAGGTGCGTGAGAACACAACGATATAGGAGAAGCTATGCGATGTGGGTGAGAACACGGCGATATAGGGAAAGCTATGAGAGGTGCGTGAAAACACGTTGATACAGGGGAAGGTATGAGAGATGAGCAAAAACTCAGCTAATTAGGGGAAGGTATGATAGGTGCGCGAGAACACGGCGATATAGGCTAGCTGTGAGAGGTGAGCAAAAACACAGCGATGTAGGGGAAGGTATGAGAGCTGCGCGAAAAGACAGCGATATATGGGAAGCTATAGGAGGTGCACGAAAACAGAGAGAGAAAGGGGAAGGTATGAGAGGTGTGAGAAAAAACAGCAATATAGGGGAAGCTATGGGAGGTGGGTGAAAGCACGGTGACATAGGAGAAGGTATGAGAGGTGTGCGAAAACATAGCAATGTAGGGTAAGCAATGCAAGGTGCGCCAGAACAAGGTGATATAGGGGAAGCTATGAGAGGTGCACAAAAACACAGCAATTTCGCGGAAGCTATGAGAGGTGCGCAAAAACACAGCGATTTGTGGGAAGCTATGAGAGGTGCGCGAAAATATTGCAATATATAGAAACCTATGAGAGGTGCACGAGAACACAGCAATAGAGGGGAAGCTATGAGAGGTGCGCGATAACACAGCGATAAAGGGGAAGGTATGAGAGGTGCGCGAAAACATGGCGATATTTGGGAAACTATGGGAGTGCGTGAAAACAGGGCGATATAGGGGTAGGTATGAAAGGTGCGCGAAAAGACAGTGCTAAGCGGGAAGCTATGAGGGGTGTACGAAAACACAGTGATATAGGGGAAGCTATGGGAGGTGCGAGAAAACACGGCGATATACGTGAAGGTATGAGAGGTGCATGAAAACACGTTGATATAGGGGAAGGTATGAGAGATGAGAGAAAACTCAGCTAAAAAGGGGAAGGTATCAGAGGTGCGTGAGAAAATAGCGATATAGGCAGAGCTATGAGAGGTAAGCAAAAACAGCGATATAGGGGAAGCTACTGGAGGTGCGCGAAAACACAGCAATATAGTGGAAGGTATGAGAGGTGCTCGAAAACACAGCGATATATGGGAAGCTATGGGAGGTGCACGAAAACAGAGCGAGAAAGGGGAAGGTATGAGTGATGTGAGAATACACAGCAATATAGGGGGAGCTATGGGAGGTGCGTTAAGGCACGGCGATATATGGTGAAGGTATGAGAGGTGTGCGAAAACATAGTGGTGGAGGTGAAGCTATGTGAGGTGCGCGAAGGCATTGCAATATATGGAAAGCTATGAGAGGTGCGCGAAAACACAGCGATTGAGGGGAATGTATGAGAGATGTTCGAGAACACAGCGATATAGGGGAAGCTATGAGAGGTGCGTTAAAACACTGCGATTTCGGGGAAGGTATCAGAGGTGCGCGAAAACACAACGATATAAGGGAAGCTATGAGAGGTGAGTGAAAACACAGCGATATAGGCGAAGCCTTGGTAGGTGCGCAAAATCACTGTTATATAGGGGAAGCTCTGGGAGGTGCGGGAAATCACAGTGATATTGGGGAAGCTATGGGAGGTGTGCGAAAACACGGCGATAGACGTGAAGGTATGAGAGGTGTGTGAAAACAGGTCGACAAAGCGGAAGGTATGAGAGATGAACAAAAACTCAGCTAAAAAGTGGAAGGTATGAGAGGTGCGCGAGAACACGGCGATATAGGCTAGCTGTGAGAGGTGAGCAAAAACACAGCGACATAGGGGAAGGTATGAGAGGTACATGAAAACACAACGATATAGGGGAAGCTATCAGAGCTGTGCGAAAACACAGCGATATCGGGGAAGACATGAGAGGCGCCCGAAAATACATCGATATAAGGGAAGCTACGAGAGATGAGTGAAAACATAGCGATATAGTGGAAGGTATGAGAGGTGCACGAAAACACAGCGATATATGGGAAGCTATGGTAGGTGCACGAAAACAGAGAGAGAAAGGGGAACGTATGAGAGCTGTGAGAAAACACAGCAATATAGGGGAAGCTATGGGAGGTGCATGAACGCACGGCGATGTAGGAGAAGATATGAAAGGTGCGCGACAACACAGCGATGTAGGGGAAGCTAAGTAAGGTGCGCCAGAACATGGCGATATAGGGGAAGCTATGAGAGGTGAGCAAAAACCCAGCAATTTTGGCGAATCTATGCGAGGTCCGCAAAAACATCGCAATATATGGGAAGCTATGAGAGGTGCGCGAAAACATGGTGAAAAATGGGAAGAAATGGGAGGTCCCTGAAAACATGGCAATATAGGGTAAGTTATTTGAGCAGCTTGATAACACAGCGATAAAGGGGAAGTAATGAGATGTGCACGAAACCTAGGTGGTATAAGGGAAGCTATGAGAGGTGAGCAAAAACACAGCTAAAAAGGGGAAGGTATCAGAGGTGCGTGAGAACATGGCGATATAGGCAAAGCTATGAGAGGTGAGCAAAAACACAGCTAAAAAGGGGAAGGTATCAGAGGTGCGTGAGAACATGGCGATATAGGCAAAGCTATGAGAGGTGATCATAAACACAGCGATATAGGGGAAGATACGAGAGGTGCACGAAAACAGTGATATAGTAGAAGGTATGAGAGGTGTTCGAAAACACAGCAATATGTGGGAAGCTATGGGAGGTGCACGAAAACAGAGCGATATAGGGGAAGGTGTGAGTGGTGTGAGAAAACACAGCAATATGGGGGAGCTATGGGAGGTGCGTTAAGGCACGGCGATATATGGAGAAGGTATGAGAGGTGAGCGAAAACATAGTGGTGGAGTTGAAGCTATGCGAAGTGCGCGAAAACACAGCGATAGAGGGGAAGCTATGAGAGGTGCGTGAGAACACAATGATATAGGAGAAGCTATGCGATGTGGGCGAGAACACGGCGATATAGGGGAAGATATGAGAAGTGCGTTAAAACACTGCGATTTCGGGGAAGGTATCAGAGGTGCGTGAAAACACAGCGATATAGGGGAAGCTATGGGAGGTGCGTGAAAACACGGCTATACAGGGGAAGGTATGAGAGGTACGTGAAAACACGTTGATACAGGGGAAGGTATGAGAGATGAGCAAAAACTCAGCTAATTAGGGGAAGGTATGAGAGGTGCACGAGAACACGGCGATCTAGGCTAGCTGTGAGAGGTGAGCAAAAACACAGCGATGTAGGGGAAGGTATGAGAGCTGCGCGAAAAGACAGCGATATATGGGAAGCTATAGGAGGTGCACGAAAACAGAGAGAGAAAGGGGAAGGTATGAGAGGTGCGAGAAAAAACAGCAATATAGGGGAAGCTATGGGAGGTGGGTGAAAGCACGGTGATATAGGAGAAGGTATGAGAGGTGCACGAAAATATAGCAATGTAGGGTAAGCAATGCAAGGTGCGCCAGAACAAGGTGATATAGAGGAAGCTATGAGAGGTGCACAAAAACACAGCGATTTCGCGGAAGCTATGAGAGGTGCGCAAAAACACAGCAATTTGTGGGAAGCTATGAGAGGTGCACGAAAATATTGCAATATATAGAAACCTATGAGAGGTGCACGAGAACACAGCAATAGAGGGGAAGCTATGAGAGGTGCGCAATAAAACAGCGAAAAAGGGGAAGGTATGAGAGGTGCGCGAAAACATGGCGATATTTGGGAAACTATGGGAGTGCGTGAAAACAGGGCGATATAGGGGTAGGTATGAGAGGTGCGCGAAAAGACAGTGCTAAGCGGGAAGCTATGAGAGGTGCGCGAAAACACAGCGATGTAGGGGAAGCTACGAGAGGTGCGCAAAAACAGCGATTTCGGGGAAGGTATCAGAGGTGCGCGAAAACACAGCGATATAAGGGAAGCTATGAGAGGTGAGTGAAAACACAGCGATATAGGCGAAGCCTTGGTAGGTGCGCGAAATCATAGTTATATAGGGGAAGCTATGGGAGGTGCGCGAAATCACAGTGATATTGGGGAAGCTATGGGAAGTGCGCGAAAACACGGTGATAGACGTGAAGGTATGAGAGGTGCGTGAAAACACGTCGACATAGCGGAAGGTATGAGAGACGAGCAAAAATTCAGCGAAAAAGTGGAAAGTATGAGAGGTGCGCGAGAACACGGTGATATAGGCTAACGGTGAGAGGTGAGCAAAAACACAGCGACATAGGGGAAGGTATGAGAGGTACATGAAAACACAACGATATAGGGGAAGCTATCAGAGCTGCACGAAAACACAGCGATATCGGGGAAGACATGAGAGGCGCCCGAAAACACATCGATATAGGGGAAGCTACGAGAGATGAGCGAAAACATAGCGATATAGTGGAAGGTATGAGAGGTGCACGAAAGCACAGCGATATATGGGAAGCTATGGTAGGTGCACGAAAACAGAGAGAGAAAGGGGAACGTATGAGAGCTGTGAGAAAACACAGCAATATAGGGGAAGCTATGGGAGGTGCATGAACGCACGGCGATGTAGGAGAAGATATGAAAGGTGCGCGAAAACACAGCGATGTTGGGGAAGCTATGCAAGGTGCGCCAGAACATGGCGATATAGGGGAAGCTATGAGAGGTGCGCAAAAACCCAGCGATTTTGGCGAATCTATGAGAGGTCCGCGAAAACATCGCAATGTATGGGAAGTTATGAGAGGTGCGCGAAAACATGGTGAAAAATGGGAAGAAATGGGAGGTCCCTGAAAACATGGCAATATAGGGTAAGTTATTTGAGCAGCTTGATAACACAGCGATATAGGGGAAGTAATGAGATCTGCGCGAAAACACAGTGATATAGTGGAAGCTATGAGAGGTGAGCGAAAACACAGCGCTATAGGGGAAGCCTTGGGATGTGCGCGAAATCACAGTGATACCGGGCAAGGGATGTGAGGTGCGTTTAAACACAGCGATATAGGGGAATCTATGGGAGGTGCGCAAATACACAGCGATATAGGGGAAGCTATGAGAGGTGCTGAAAAACACAACGATTTGGGGGAATCTATGAGTGTGCGCGAAAACATCGCAATATATGGGAAGCTATGAGTGGTGCGCGAAAACATGGCGAAAAATGGGAGGCTGTGGGAGGTCCGTGAAAACAGAGCATTATAGGGGAAGCTATGACAGCTGCTTGATAACACAGCGATATAGGTGAAGATATGAGAGGTGCGCGAAAACCCAGTGATATAGAGGAAGCTATGCGAGGTGAGTGAAAACACAGCGATATAGAGGAAGCCTTGGGAGGTGCGGGAAATCACAGCGATATAGGGTAATGTATGGGAGGTGCCTGAAAATACTGTGATATAGGGGAAGATATGTGATGTGTGAGAAAACATAGCGATGTAGGGGAAGCAATGCAAGGTGCGCCAGAATAAGACGATATAGGGGAAGCTATGGGAGGTGCGCGAAAACACAGCGATATGGGGAATGTATGGGAGGTGCATGAAAACACAGCCTTATAGGGGAAGTTATGAGAGGTTCCGCGAAAACACTGTGATATAGGGCAAGCTATGGGAGGTGCGCGAGAACAGGGCGATATATTATATAGAAAGCTATGAGAGGTGCGCGAAAACACAGCGATAGAGTGGAAGTTATGAGAGGTGCGCGAGAACACAATGATATAGGGGAAGCTATGCGATGTGTGCGAAAACACGGCAATATAGGAGAAGGTATGAAAGGTACGCGAAAACACAGCAAAGTAGGGGTAGCTATGCGAGGTGTGCCAGAACATGGCGATATATGGGAAGCTATGAGAGGTGAGCAAAAACTCAGCGATTTGGGCGAATCTATGAGAGGTGCGCAAAAACATCGCAATATATGGGAAGCTATGAGAGGTGCGCGAAAATACGGTGAAAAATGGGAAGCTATGGGAGGTCCCTGAAAACATGACGATATAGGGGATGTTATGTGAGCTGCTTGATAACACAGCGATAAAGGGGAAGTAATGAGATGTGCGCGAAAACTAGGTGGTATAGGGGAAGCTATGAGAGGTGAGCAAAAACACAGCTAAAAAGGGGAAAGTGTCAGAGGTGCGTGAGAACATGGCGATATAGGCAAAGCTATGAGAGGTGAGAAGAAACATAGCGATATAGGGGAAGATACGAGAGGTGCGCAAAAACACAGCGATATAGTGGAAGGTATGAGAGGTGCTCGAAAACACAGCAATATATGGGAAGCTATGGGACGTGCACGAAAACAGAGCGAGAAAGGGGAAGGTATGAGTGGTGTGAGAAAACACAGCAATATAGGGGGAGCTATGGGAGGTGTGTTAAGGCACAGCAATATATGGAAAAGGTATGAGAGGTGTGCGAAAACATAGTGGTGGAGGTGAAGCTATGCGAGGTGCGTGAAAATATTGCAATATATAGAAACCTATGAGAGGTGCACGAGAACACAGCAATAGAGGGGAAGCTATGAGAGTTGCGCGATAACACAGCGAAAAAGGGGAAGGTATGAGAGGTGCACGAAAACACGGCGATATTTGGGAAACTATGGGAGTGCGTGAAAACAGGGCGATATAGGGGTAGGTATGAGAGGTGCGCAAAAAGAGCCATATAGAGGAAGCTATGAGAGGTGCACTAAAATACGGCCATATACGGGAAGGTATGAGAGGTGAGTGAAAACACAGCGATATAGGGGAAAACTTGGGAGGTGCGCGAAATCACAGTGATATCGGGGAAGGGATGAGAGGTGCGTGAAAACAGAGCAATATAGGGGAAGCTATGGGAGGTGCACAAAAACACGGCGATATAGGGGATTGTATGGAAGGTGCGTTAAAACACTGAGATATGTGGGAAGCTATGAGAGGTGCGCGAAAACATTGCAATATATAGAAAGATATGCGAGGTGCACGAAAACACAGCGATAGAAGAGAAGCTATGAGAAGTGTGCGCGAAAACACAATGATATAGGGGAAGGCATGAGAGGTGCACGAAAACACAGTGATATAGGGGAAGCTATGGGAGGTGCGCGAACACACGATGATATACGTGAAGGTATGAGTGGTGCTTGAAAACACGTCGATATAGGGCAAGCGATGGGTGTGCGCGAAAATGCGGTGATATAGGGGACGGCATGAGAGGTGAGCAAAAACACAACGATATAGGGGAAGCCTTGTGAGGTGCGCGAAATCACAATTATATCGGGGAATGGGATGAAAGGTGAATGAAAACACAGCGATATAGGGGAAGCTACAGGAGGTGCGCGAAAACACAGTGATATAAGGGAATGTATGGGAGGTGCGTGAAAATGCTGCGATATAGGGGAAGGTATGAGATGTGTGAGAAAACACAGCAATATAGGGGAAGCTATGGGAGGTGCGTGAAAGCACGGTGATATAGGGGAAGCTATGAGAAGTGTGCAAAAACACAGCGATTTAGGCGAATCTATGAGAGGTCCGCGAAAATATCGCAATATATGGGAAGCTATGAGTGGTGCGTGAAAACACGGTGAAAAATGGGAAGCTATGAGAGGTCCCTGAAGACATGGCGGTATAGGGGATGTTATATGAGCTGCTTGATAACACAGCGATATAGGGAAAGTAATGAGATCTGCGTGAAAACACGGTGCCATAGGGGAAGCTATGAGCGGTGAGCGAAAACACAGCGCTATAGGGGAAGCCTTGGGAGGTGAGCGAAAACATAGAGATGTAGGGGAAGGTATGAGAGGTGCGCGAAAACAGAACGATATAGGGGATGCTATGAGAGGTGCGCGAAAACACAGTGACTTGGGGGAAGCTATGAGAGGTGCGAGAAATATTGCAATATATAGAAACCTATGAGAGGTGCACGAGAACACAGCAATAGAGGGGAAGCTATGAGAGGTGTGCAATAACACAGCGAAAAAGGGGATGGTATGGGAGGTGTGCGAAAACATGGCGATATATGGGAAACTATGTGAGGTGCGTGAAAACACGACGATATAGGTGAAGCTATGAGAGGTGCGCGAAAAAATTGCAATATATAGAAAGCTATACGAGGTGTACGAAAACGCAGCGATTCGGGGGAAGCTATGAGAGGTGCGCGAAAAAATTGCAATATATAGAAAGCTATACGAGGTGTACGAAAACGCAGCGATTCGGGGGAAACTATGAGAGGTGCGAGAAAAAATTTGCAATATATAGAAAGCTATGAGAGGTGTGCGAAAATACAGCGATAGAGTGGAAGGTATGGGAGATGCGCGAGAACACAACGATATAGGGGAAGCTATGCGATGTGTGCGAAAACACGGCAATATAGGAGAAGGTATGAAAGGTGCGTGAAAACACAGCGATGTAGGAGTAGCTATGTGAGGTGTGCCAGAACATGGCGATATATGGGAAGCTATGAGAGGTGCGCAAAAACTCAGCGATTTGGGCGAATTTATGAGAGGCGCGCAAAAACATCGCAATATATGGGAAGCTATGAGAGGTGCGCGAAAATACTGTGAAAAATGGGAAGCTATGGGAGGTCCCTGAAAACATGACGATATAGGGGATGTTATGTGAGCTGCTTGATAACACAGCGATAAAGGGGAAGTAAAGAGATGTGCGCGAAAACTAGGTGGTATAGGGGAAGCTATGAGAGGTGAGAGAAAACACAGCTAAAAAGGGGAAGGTATCAAAGGTGTGTGAGAACATGGCGATATAGGCAAAGCTATGAGAGGTGAGCAAAAAGCGATTTTGGGGAAGGTATCAGAGATGCGTGAAAACACAGCGATATAGGGGAAGCAATCAGAGGTGAGTGAAAACACAGCGATATAGTGGAAGGTATGGGAGGTGCGCGAAAACACGGCGATACAGGGGAAGGTATGAGAGGTACGTGAAAACACGTTGATATAGGGGAAAGTATGAGAGATGAGCAAAAACTCAGCTAAAAGGGGGAGGTATGAGAGGTCGCGAGAACACGGCGATATAGGCTAGCTGTGAGAGGTGAGCAAAAACACAGCGATATAGGGGAAGGTATGAGAGCTGCGCGAAAAGACAGCGATATATGGGAAGCTATAGGAGGTGCACGAAAACAGAGAGAGAAAGGGGAAGGTATGAGAGTTGTGAGAAAAAACAACAATATAGGGAAGCTATGGGAGGTGCATGAAAGCACAGCGATATAGGAGAAGGTATGAGAGGTGCGCGAAAACATAGCAATGTAGGGTAAGCAATGCAAGGTGCGCCAGAACAAGGTGATATAGGGGAAGCTATGAGAGGTGCGCAAAAACACTGCGATTTGGGGGAAGCCATGAGAGGTGCGCGAAAATATTGCAATATATAGAAACCTATGAGAGGTGCACGATAACACAGCAATAGAGGGGCGATATACGTGAAGGTATGAGAGGTGCTTTAATACACGTCGATATAGGTGAATGTATGAGGGATGAGCGAAAACTCAGCTAAAAAAGGGAAGGTATGAGAGGTGCGTGAGAACACGACGATATAGGCAAAGCTATCAGAGGTGAGCAAAAACATAGCGATGCAGGGGAAGTTATGAGAGGTGCGCGAAAACAGAACGATATAGGGGAAGCTATACGAGGTGCGCGAAAACTTGGTGATATAGGGGAAAGTATGAGAGATGAGCAAAAACTCAGCTAAAAGGGGGAGGTATGAGAGGTCGCGAGAACACGGCGATATAGGCTAGCTGTGAGAGGTGAGCAAAAACACAGCGATATAGGGGAAGGTATGAGAGCTGCGCGAAAAGACAGCGATATATGGGAAGCTATAGGAGGTGCACGAAAACAGAGAGAGAAATGGGAAGGTATGAGAGTTGTGAGAAAAAACAACAATATAGGGAAGCTATGGGAGGTGCGTGAAAGCACAGCGATATAGGAGAAGGTATGAGAGGTGCGCGAAAACATAGCAATGTAGGGTAAGCAATGCAAGGTGCGCCAGAACAAGGTGATATAGGGGAAGCTATGGAGAGGTGCGCAAAAACACTGCGATTTGGGGGAAGCTATGAGAGGTGCGTGAAAATATTGCAATATATAGAAACCTATGAGAGGTGCACGATAACACAGCAATAGAGGGGCGATATACGTGAAGGTATGAGAGGTGCTTTAATACACGTCGATATAGGTGAATGTATGAGAGATGAGCGAAAACTCAGCTAAAAAAGGGAAGGTATGAGAGGTGCGTGAGAACACGACGATATAGGCAAAGCTATCAGAGGTGAGCAAAAACATAGCGATGCAGGGGAAGTTATGAGAGGTGCGCGAAAACAGAACGATATAGGGGAAGCTATACGAGGTGCGCGAAAACTTGGTGATATAGGGGAAAGTATGAGAGATGAGCAAAAACTCAGCTAAAAGGGGGAGGTATGAGAGGTCGCGAGAACACGGCGATATAGGCTAGCTGTGAGAGGTGAGCAAAAACACAGCGATATAGGGGAAGGTATGAGAGCTGCGCGAAAAGACAGCGATATATGGGAAGCTATAGGAGGTGCACGAAAACAGAGAGAGAAAGGGGAAGGTATGAGAGTTGTGAGAAAAATCAACAATATAGGGAAGCTATGGGAGGTGCGTGAAAGCACAGCGATATAGGAGAAGGTATGAGAGGTGCGCGAAAACATAGCAATGTAGGGTAAGCAATGCAAGGTGCGCCAGAACAAGGTGATATAGGGAAGCTATGAGAGGTGCGCAAAAACACTGCGATTTGGGGGAAGCTATGAGAGGTGCGCGAAAATATTGCAATATATAGAAACCTATGAGAGGTGCACGATAACACAGCAATAGAGGGGCGATATACGTGAAGGTATGAGAGGTGCTTTAATACACGTCGATATAGGTGAATGTATGAGAGATGAGCGAAAACTCAGCTAAAAAAGGGAAGGTATGAGAGGTGCGTGAGAACACGACGATATAGGCAAAGCTATCAGAGGTGAGCAAAGACATAGCGATGCAGGGGAAGTTATGAGAGGTGCGCAAAAACAGAACGATATAGGGGAAGCTATACGAGGTGCGCGAAAACTTGGTGATATAGGGGAAGCTATGAGAGATGAGCAAAAACTCAGCTAAAAGGGGAAGCTATGAGAGGTGCGTGAAAACACAGTGACTTGGGGGAAGCTATGAGAGGTGCGAGAAAATATTGCAATATATAGAAACCTATGAAAGGTGCACGAGAACACAGCAATGGAGGGGAAGCTATGAGAGGTGTGCAATAACACAGCGAAAAAGGGGAAGGTATGGGAGGTGTGCGAAAACATGGCGATATATGGGAAACTATGCGAGGTGCGTGAAAACACGGCGATATAGGTGAAGCTATGAGAGGTGCGCGAAAAAATTGCAATATATAGAAAGCTATACGAGGTGTACGTAAACGCAGCGATTCGTGGGAAGCTATGAGAGGTGCGCGAAAAAATTGCAATATATAGAAAGCTATGAGAGGTGCGCGAAAATACAGTGATAGAGTGGAAGGTATGGGAGGTGCGCGAGAACACAAGGATATAGGGGAAGCTATGCGATATGTGCGAAAACACGGCGATATAGGGGAAGCTATTAGAGGTGCGCGAATACACGGCGATATACGTGAAGGTATGAGAGGTGCGTGAAAACACGCCGATATAGGGAAAGGTATGAGAGGTACGCGAAAACACAACAATATAGTGGAAGCTATGCGAGCTGCGCGAAAACACAGCGAAATAGGAGAAGTTATGAGAGGTGCGCGAACACATATCGATATAGACCAAGCTACGAGAGATGTGCGAAAACATAGCGATATAGTGGACGGTATGAGAAGTGCGAGAAAACACAGCGATATATGGGAAGCTATGGGAGGTCCGTGAAAACAGGGCGATATAGAGGAAGTGAAGAGAGGTGCACAAGAGCACAGCAACATAGGGCAAGATATGAGAGGTGCGCGAACACACATCGATATAGGGCAAGCTACGAGAGATGTGCGATAACATAGCGGTATAGTGGACGGTATGAGAAGTGCGAGAAAACACAGCGATATATGGGAAGCTATGGGAGGCGCACAAAAACAGAGCGAGAATGGGAAAGTTATGAGAAGTGTGAGAAAACACAGCAATATAGGGGAAGCTATGGGAGGTGCGTGAACGCACGGCGATATAGGAGAAGGTATGAAAGGTGAGCGAAAACACAGCGATGTAGGGGTAGCTATGCGAGGTGTGCCAGAACATGGCGATATATGGGAAGATATGAGAGGTGCGCAAAAACACAGCGATTTGGGGGAATCTATGAGAGGTGTGCAAAATCATCGTAATATATGGGAAGCTATGAGAGGTGCGCGAAAAGACGACGAAAAATGGGAAGCTATGGGAGGTCCGTGAAAACAGGACGATATAGGGGAAGTGAAGAGAGGTGCACGAGAGCACAGCGACATAGGGCAAGATATGAGAGGTGCGCGAAAACACGGTGATATAGTGGAAGCTATGAGAGGTGCGCGAAAACAGAACGATATAGGGGAAGCTATACGAGGTGCGCGAAAACTTGGTGATATAGGGGAAGCTATGAGAGATGAGCAAAAACTCAGCTAAAAGGGGAAGCTATGAGAGGTGCGTGAAAACACAGTGACTTGGGGGAAACTATGAGAGGTGCGAGAAAATATTGCAATATATAGAAACCTATGAAAGGTGCACGAGAACACAGCAATGGAGGGGAAGCTATGAGAGGTGTGCAATAACACAGCGAAAAAGGGGAAGGTATGGGAGGTGTGCGAAAACATGGCGATATATGGGAAACTATGCGAGGTGCATGAAAACACGGCGATATAGGTGAAGCTATGAGAGGTGCGCGAAAAAATTGCAATATATAGAAAGCTATGAGAGGTGCGCGAAAATACAGCGATAGAGTGGAAGGTATGGGAGGTGGGCGAGAACACAAGGATATAGGGGAAGCTATGCGATATGTGCGAAAACACGGCGATATAGGGGAAGCTATTAGAGGTGCGCGAATACACGGCGATATACGTGAAGGTATGAGAGGTGCGTGAAAACACGCCGATATAGGGAAAGGTATGAGAGGTACGCGAAAACACAACAATATAGTGGAAGCTATGCGAGCTGCGCGAAAACACAGCGAAATAGGAGAAGTTATGAGAGGTGCGCGAACACATATCGATATAGGGCAAGCTACGAGAGATGTGCGAAAACATAGCGATATAGTGGACGGTATGAGAAGTGCGAGAAAACACAGCGATATATGGGAAGCTATGGGAGGTCCGTGAAAACAGGGAGATATAGAGGAAGTGAAGAGAGGTGCACAAGAGCACAGCAACATAGGGCAAGATATGAGAGGTGCGCGAACACACATCGATATAGGGCAAGCTACGAGAGATGTGTGCAAACATAGCGGTATAGTGGACGGTATGAGAAGTGCGAGAAAACACAGCGATATATGGGAAGCTATGGGAGGTGCACAAAAACAGGGCGAGAATGGGAAAGTTATGAGAAGTGTGAGAAAACACAGCAATATAGGGGAAGCTATGGGAGGTGCGTGAACGCACGGCGATATAGGAGAAGGTATGAAAGGTGAGCGAAAACACAGCGATGTAGGGGTAGCTATGCGAGGTTGCCAGAACATGGCGATATATGGGAAGATATGAGAGGTGCGCAAAAACACAGCGATTTGGGGGAATCTATGAGAGGTGTGCAAAATCATCGCAATATATGGGAAGCTATGAGAGGTGCGCGAAAACACGGCGAAAAATGGGAAGCTATGGGAGGTCCGTGAAAACAGGACGATATAGGGGAAGTGAAGAGAGGTGCACAAGAGCACAGCGACATAGGGCAAGATATGAGAGGTGCGCGAAAACACGGTGATATAGTGGAAGCTATGAGAGGTGAGCGAAAGCACAGCGATATAGAGGAAGCCTTGGAAGGTGCGCAAAATCACAGTGATATCGGGGAAGGGATGAGAGGTGAGTGAAAACACAGCGATATAGGGGAATGTATGAGATGTGTGAGAAAACACTGCAACATGGAGGAAGCTATGGGAGGTGCGCGAAAGCACGGCGACTTTGGCGAATCTATGAGAGGTCCGTGAAACCATCGCAATATATGGGAAGCTATGAGAGGTGTGCGAAAATGTGGTGAAAAATGGGAAGCTATGGAAGGTCCCTGAAAACATAGCAATATAGGGGAAGTTATGTGAGCTGCTCGATAACACAGCGATAAAGGGGAAGTAATTAGATGTGCATGAAAAATAGGTGGTATAGGGGAAGCTATGAGAGGTGAGCGAAAACACAGCTAAAAAGGGAAAGCGATATAGTGGAAGGTGTGAGAGGTGCGCGAAAAACCAGCGATATATTGGAAGCTATGGGAGGTGCATGAAAACAGAGCGACATAGGGAAAGGTATGAGAGGAACGCGAAAACACAGCGATTTGGGGGAAGCTATGAGAGGTGCGCGAAAACATCGCAATATATAGGAAGCTATGAGAGGTGCGTGAAAACACGACGACATTGGGGAAGCTATGGGAGGTGAGTGAAAACAGGGCGATATAGGGGACGGTATGAGAGGTGCGCAACAACACAGCGATATAGGGGAAGCCATGGGCTGTGCCCAAAAACACGGCGATATACGTGAAGGTATCAGAGGGGCGTTGAAACACGTCGATATAGGGGAAGGTATGAGAGGTGCAACAAAACACGGTGATAGAGGGGAAGCTATAAGAGCTGAGCAAAAACACAGCAATATAGGAGAAGGGATGAGAGGTGTGCGAAAACAGTGATATTGGGGAAGCTATGAGAGGTGCGGGAAAACACAGCAATAGAGGGTAAGGTATGGGAGGTGCACGAAAACGGTGATATAGAGGAAGGTCTGAGAGGTGCGCGAAAACACGTTGATAAATTGGAATCTAAGGGAGGTGCGTGAAAACAGGACGATATAGGGGAAGGTATGACAGGTGCTCAAAAACACAGCAATGTATGAGAAGATATGGGTGGTGCGTGACGGCAGAGCAATACAGGGGAAGTGATGAGAGGGGCGTTAAAACACAGCGATATAGCGGAGGGTACGAGAGGTCCATGAAAACATGGCAATATAGGGGTAGATATGAGAGGTGGGCAAAAAGACACTGATAAATGGGAAACTATGAGAGGTGCGCGAGAACACAGCGATATAGGGGATGCTATGGGAGTTGTGCGAAATCACAGCGATATAGGAGAAGGGATGAGAGGTGCAACAAAACACAGCGATACAGGGGAAGCGAGGGGAGGTGCGGGAAAACACAGCGATATAGGGGAAGCTATGGGAGTTGTGCGAAATCACAGCGATATAGGGGAATGAATGAGAGGTGCATGAAAACACGGCAATATAGGGGAAGCTATGGGATGTGAGTGAAAACAGGGCGATATAGGGGACGGTATGCGAGGTGCGCAAAAAAAACAGCGATATAGGGGAATCTATAGGAGGTGCGTGAAAACGATGTGATATATAGGAAGCTGTGGGAGGTGCACAATAAGAGAGCAATATAGGGGAAGGTATGAGGAGTGCGAGAAAACACAGCGATGTAGGGGAAGCTATAGGAGGGGCGTGAAAACATGGCGATATTGGAGAAAGTATGAGAGGAGCACGATATCACAGCGATGTACGGGAAGGTATGAGAGGAGCACCAAACACGGTGATATGGGGGAAGGTATGAGAGGTGAGCAAAAACGCAGCAATATAGTGGAAGCTATAGGCAGTGTGCGAAATCACAGCGATATAGGGGAAAGTATGAGAGGTGCGCAAAAACACAGCGATATAGGGGAAGCTATAAGAGGTGAGCGAAAACACAGCAATATAGGGGAATGTATGAGAGGTATGCGAAAACACAATGATATTGGGGAAGCTATGGGACGTGCAGGAAAACACAGCGATATAGGGTAAAGTATGAGATGTGCGCAAAAACACAGTGGTATAGGGGAAGATATGGGAGTTTTGCGAAATCACAGCGATAAAAGGGAAGGGATGAGAGGTGGGTGAAAACACAGCGATATAGGGGAAGCTATGGGAGGTGCATGAAAACGGCAATATAGGGGAAGGTATGAGAGGTGCGCAAAAACACAGCGATATAGGGGGAGCTATGGGAGGTGCGCGAGATTACAGCTATATAGCAGAAGGTATGGGAGGTGCACAAAAACCCTGCGATATAGGGGAATGTATGAGAGGTGCGCGAAAACACAGTGATATAGGTGAAGCTATGGGAGGTGCGCGAAAAAATGGTGATATACGTGATGTTATGAGAGGTGTGCGAAAACACAGCAATTTGAGGTAAGCTATGAGAGGTGCGCGAAAACATTGCAATATATGGAAAGCTATGGGAGGTGCATGAGAACACAGCGATAGAGGGGAAGCTATGAGAGGTGCGCGATAACACAGTGAAAACGGGGAAGGTATGAGGTGTGCGGGAAGACACAGACATGTAGGAGAAACTATGGGAGGTGCATGAAAACACGGCGATATAGGAGAAAGTATGAGAGGAGTACGAAAACACATCGATGTACGGGTTACTATGAGAGGTGTGCGAAAACAGTGATATAGTGGAAGCTATGGGAGTTACGCGACAACACAGCAATAGAGGGGAAGGTATGGAAGGTGCACGGAAACACGTCGCTATAGGGGAAGGTATGAGAGGTACATGAAAACACAGTGATAGAGGGGAACCATAGGAAGTGCGCGAAAACGCAGCGATATATAGGAAGTTATGGGAGGTGTGCAATAACAGAGCGATATAGGGGAAGGTATGAGGGGTGCTGAAAACACAGCGATGTCGGGGAAGCTATGGGAGGTGCGTGAAAACTCGGCGATATAGGAGAAAGCATGAGAGGAGCACGATAACACAGCGATGTACGGGAAGGTATGGGAGGAGCACGAAAACACGACGATACAGGGGAGGGTATGACAGGTGAGCGAAAACACAGCAATATAGGGGAATCTATGGGAGGTACGCAAACACAAAGCGATATAGGGGAAGGTATGGGAGGTGCACGAAAACACGGCGATACAGGGGAAGGTATGAGAGGTGTGCGAAACCATAGTGATATAGGGAAACTATGGGAGGTGCGCAAAAACACGGTGATAGAGGAGAAGCTATGAGAGGTGCGCGATAACACAGTGAAAAATGGGAATGTATAAGAGGTGCGCAAAAACACGGCGATATATGGGAAACTATGGGAGGTGCGTGAAAACAGGGCGATATAGGGGAAGGTATGAGAGGTGAGCAAAAACACAGCAATATAGGGGAATCTATGGGAGGTACGTGAAAACAAAGCGATATAGGGGAAGGTATGGGAGGTGCACGAAAACACGGCGCTACAGGGGAAGCTATGGGAGGTGCACGAAAACATGGCGATATACGTGAAGGTATGAGAGGTGCACCTCTCTTAGATTCGTGCATTTCACTGTCTTTTCGCGCACCTCTCATACCTTCCCCTATCTTGCTGTATTTTAGCGCACCTCTCATACCTTCCCCGTATGGCTGTGTTTTCATGCACCTCCCATAGCTTCCCCTATGTCACTGTGCTCTCATGCACCTCTCATCACTTCCCCTCTATTGCTCTGCTTTTGCACAGCTCCCATAGCTTCCCCCAAATGGCTGTTCTTGCACAACTCTCATAGATTCCCCAATATCGCCGTGTTTTCGCGCACCTCGCTTAGCTTCCCCTATATTGTTGTGTTTTCGCGCACCTCTCATACCTTCCCCTATATCGACGTGTTTTCACACACCTCTCATACCTTCACATATATCGCCGTGCTTTCGCGCACCTCCCATAGCTTCCTCTATACCACTGTATTTTCGTGCACCCCTACCTTCCCCTATATCGCCGAGTTTTCACGCACCTCCCATACCTTCCCCTCTATTGCTGAGTTTTCGCTCACGTCTCATAGTTTTCCATATATTGTAATGTTTTCGCTCACGTCTCATAGTTTTCCATATATTGCAATGTTCTCGCGCAACTCTCATAGCTTCCTGCAAATCACTGTGTTTTCGCGCCCCTCTCATAGCTTTGCCTATATAGCCATTTTCTCGCGCACCTCTCATACCTTCCCTTTTTTAGCTGAGTTTTCGCTCAGCTCTCATTCCTTCCCCTATATCGACGTGTTTTCGCGCACCTCTCATACCATCAGGTATATCGCCGTGTTTTTGTGCACCTCCCATAGCTTCCCCTATATCACTGTGTTTTCACGCACCTCTCATACCTTCACCTATATCGCCGTATTTTAGCGCACCTCTCATACCGTCCACGTATGGCTGTGTTTTCACGCACCTCCCATAGCTTCCCCTACATCGCTGTGCTATCGTGCACCTCTTATCACTTCCTCTACATCACTCTGCTTTTGCGCACATCCCATAGCTTCCCATATATCACCGTGTTTTCGCACGCCTCTCATACATTACCCTATATCGCTGTGTTTTCGCGCACCTCTCATAGCTTCCGTCAAATCGCTGTTTTCGCGCACCTCTCATACCATCCCCTATATCGCCGTGTTTTCGCACACATCCCATAGCTTCCGCTATATCACTGTGTTTTCGCGCACCTCTCATACCTTCCCCTATATCACCGTGTTTTCGTACACCTTCCATACCTTCCCGTATATTGCTGTGTTTTCGCGCACCTCCCATAGCTTCTCCTACATCGCAGTGTTTTCGTGCACTTGTCATAGCTTCTCCTATATCGCCGTGTTCTCGCGCACCTCTCATACCTTCCCCTTTTTAGCTGAGCTTTCGCTCATCGCTCATATCCTCTCCTATATCGACGTGTTTTCACACACCTCACATACCTTCATGTATATCGTCGTGTTTTTGCGCACCTCCCATAACTTCACCTATATCACTGTGTTTTCGGGCACCTCTTCTACCTTCCCCTATATCGCCGTGTTTTCGCGCCCATCCCATGCCATCACCTCTATCGCTGTATTTTCGCGCACCTCTCATAATTTTCCATATATTGCAATGTTTTCGCGCACCTTTCAGAGCTTCCCCAAATCTCTGTGTTTTCGCACCCCTCTCATAGCTTCCTCTATATCGCTATGTGTTTCACGCACCTCTCATACCTTCCCCTATATCGCTGTGTTTTTGCTCACCTCTCATAGCTTTGCCTTTATCGCCGTGTTCTCGCGCTCCTCTCATACCTTCCCCTTTTTAGCTGAGTTTTCGCTCATCTTTCATATCTTCCCCTATATCGTCATGTTTTCGCGCACCTCTCATACCTTCACGTATATCGCTGTGTTTTCGTATACCTCCCATAGCTTCCCCTATATCACTGTGTTTTCGTGCACCTCTCATACCTTCCCCTATATCGCCGTGTTTTCGCAGAGCTCTCATACCTTCCCCTATATTGCTGTGTTCTGTGTTTTAGCGCACATCTCATACCTTCCCCATATGGCTGTGTTTTCATGCACCTCCCATAGTTTCCCCTATGTCGCTGTGCTCTCGTACACCTCTCATCACTTCCCCTCTATTGCTCTGCTTTCGCGCAGCTCCCATAGCTTCCCCCAATGGCTGTTTTTGCGCAACTCTCATAGATTCCCCACTATCGCCGTGTTTTCGCGCACCTCGCTTAGCTTCCCCTATATCGTTGTGTTTTCGCGCACCTCTCATACCTTCCCCTATATCGACGTGTTTTCACGCACCTCTCATACCTTCACATATATCGCCGTGTTTTCGCGCACCTCCCATAGCTTCCTCTATATTACTGCATTTTCGCGCACCCCTACCTTCCCCTATATCGCCATGTTTTCGCGCACCTCCCATACCTTCCCCTCTATTGCTGAGTTTTCGCTCGCGTCTCATAGTGTTCCATATATTGTAATGTTTTCGCGCAACTCTCACAGCTTCCCGCAAATCGCTGTGTTTTCGCGCCCCTCTCATAGCTTTGCCTATACAGCCATTTTCTCGCGCACCTCTGATACCTTCCCCTTTTTAGCTGAGTTTTCCCTCATCTCTCATTCCTTCCCCCTATATCACTGAGTTTTCACGCACCTCTCATACCTTCACCTATATCACTGTGTTTTAGCGCACCTCTCATACCGTCCACGTATGGCTGTGTTTTCACGCACCTCCCATAGCTTCCCCTACATCGCTGTGCTATCGTGCACCTCTTATCACTTCCTCTACATCACTCTGCTTTCGCGCACATCCCATAGCTTCCCATATATCACCGTCTTTTCGCACGCCTCTCATACATTACCCTATATCGCCGTGTTTTCGCGCACCTCTCATAGCTTCCGTCAAATCGTTGTGTTTTCGCGCACCTCTCATACCTTCCCCTATATCGACATGTTTTCACGCATCTCTCATATCTTCACGTATATCGCCGTGTTTTCGCGCACATCCCATAGCTTCCGCTATGTCACTGTGTTTTCGCGCACCTCTCATACCTTCCCCTATATCACCACGTTTTCGTACACCTTCCATACCTTCCCCTATATTGCTGTGTTTTCACGCACCTCTCATAGCTTCTCCTATATCGTCGTGTTCTCGCGCACCTCTCATACCTTCCCCTTTTTAGCTGAGCTTTCGCTCATCTCTCATACCCTCCCCTATATCGAAGTGTTTTCACACACCTCACATACCTTCATGTATATCGCCGTGTTTTCACACAACTCTTCTACCTTCCCCTATATCACCGTGTTTTCACGCCCATCCCATACCATCGCCTCTATCGCTGTATTTTCGCGCACCTCTCATAGTTTTCCATATATTGCAATGTTTTCGCGCACCTCTCAGAGCTTCCCCAAATCTCTGTGTTTTCGCACCCCTCTCATAGCTTCCCCTATATCGCTGTGTGTTTCAGGCACCTCTCATACCTTCCCCTATATCGCTGTGTTTTTGCTCACCTCTCATAGCTTTGCCTTTATTGCCGTGTTCTCGCGCTCCTCTCATACCTTCCCCTTTTTAGCTGAGTTTTTGCTCATCTTTCATACCTTCCCCTATATCGTCGTGTTTTCAAGCACCTCTCATACCTTCATATATATCGCTGTGTTTTCGTACACCTCCCATAGCTTCCCCTACATCACTGTGTTTTTGTGCACCTCTCATACCTTCCCCTATATCGCCGTGTTTTCGCAGAGCTCTCATACCTTCCCCTATGTTGCTGTGTTCTGTGTTTTAGCGCACCTCTCATACCTTCCCCGTATGGCTGTGTTTTCATGCACCTCCCATAGCTTCCCCTATGTCGTTGTGCTCTCGTGCACCTCTCATCACTTCCCCTCTATTGCTCTGCTTTCGCGCAGCTCCCATAGCTTCCCCCAAAGGGTGTTTTTGCGCAACTCTCATAGATTCCCCACTATCGCCGTGTTTTCGCACACGTCACATACCTTCCCCTTTTTAGCTGAGTTTTCACTCATCTTTCATACCTTCCCCTATATCGTTGTGTTTTGGCGCACTTCTCATACCTTCCCCTATATCGACGTGTTTTCACGCACCTCTCATACCTTCCCCTTTTTAGCTGAGCTTTCGCTCATCTCTCATACCCTCCCCTATATCGCCGTGTTTTCGCGCACCTCCCATACCCTCCCCTCTATTGCTGAGTTTTCGCTCACGTCTCATAGTTTTCCGTATATTGTAATGTTTTCGCTCACGTCTCATAGTTTTCCATATATTGTAATGTTTTCGCGTGACTCTCATAGCTTCCGGCAAATCGCTGTGTTTTCGCGCCCCTCTCATAGCTTTGCCTATACAGCCATTTTCTCGTGCACCTCTCATACCTTTCCCTTTTTAGCTGAGTTTTCGCTCATCTCTCATTCCTTCCCCTATATCGACGTGCTTTCGCGCACCTCTCATACCTTCAGGTATATCGCCGTGTTTTCGTGCACCTCCCATAGCTTCCCCTATATCATTGTGTTTTCACGCACCTCTCATACCTTCACCCATATCACTGTGTTTTAGCGCACCTCTCATACCGTCCACGTATGGCTGTGTTTTCATGCACCTCCCATAGCTTCCCCTACATCGCTGTGCTATCGTGCACCTCTTATCACTTCCTCTACATCGCTCTGCTTTCGCGCACATCCCATAGCTTCCCATATATCACCATGTTTTCGCACGCCTCTCATACATTACCCTATATCGCCGTGTTTTCGCGCATCACTCATACCTTCCCCTTTTTAGTTGAGTTTTCGCTCATCTCTCACACCTTCCCCAATATGGACATGTTTTCACGCACTTCTGATACCTTCACAAATATCGCCGGGTTTTCGCGCACATCCCATAGCTTCCCCTGTATCATTGTGTTTTTGCGCACCTCATCCCTTCTCCTATATTGCTCAGCTTTCGTGCACCTCCTATAGCTTCCCCTATATCACTGTGTTATTGCGTACCTCTCATAAATGCCCCATATCGTCCTGTTTCACGCACCTCCCATAGCTTCCCATATATTGCGATGTTTTCACGCACCTCTCACAGCTTCCCCCAAAACGCTGTGCTCTTACGCACCTCTCATAACTTCTCCTATATCGTCGTGTTTTCACGCACCTTCCATAGCTTCCCGTATATCACTGTGTTTTGTCGCACCTCTCAGACCTTCTCCTGCATCTATCTGTTTTCGTGCACCTCCCATAGCTTCCCATATATTGCTGCGTTTTCGCGCACCGCTCATACCTTCCTCTGTATTGGTGTGTTTTCGCGCACCTCGCATAGCTTCCCTTATATAGCTGTGTACTCCGGCACCTCTCATAGCTTCCCCTATATTTCGATGTATCTGCGCACCTGTCATAGCTTCCCCTAAGTTGCTGTGTATTCACGCATCTCTCATAGCTTCCCCAATATTGCCATGTTCTCGCGCACCTCGCATAGCTTCCCCTACATCGTTGTGTTTTCGCGCACCTCGCATAGCTTCCCCTACATCGTTGTGTTTTTGCACACCTTTCATGCCTTCTCCTATAACGCAGTGTTTTCACGCACCTCCCATAGCGCCCCCCATATCACTGTGTCTTCTCGCACCTCTCATACCTTCCCCTATATTGCCATGTTTTTGTGCACCGCTCATACCTTCCTCTATATAGGTGTGTTTTTGTGCACCTCCCATAGATTCCCCTATATCGCTATGTTCTCGTACACCTCTCATAGCTTAACATATATTGCAATGTTTGTGTGCACCTCTCATAGATTCCCCCAAATCGCTGTGTTTACGCGCATCTCTCATAGCTTCCCCTATATCGCTGTGTTTTTGCTCACCTCTCACAGCATTGCCTATATCGCCATGTTCTCGTGCATCACTCATACCTTCCCCTATTTAGCTGAGGTTTCACTAATCTCTCATATCTTCCCTTATATCGTCGTGTTTTCGCTCACCTCTCATATCTTCATGTATATCGCCGTGTTTTCGTGCACCTCCCATAGATTCCACTATGTCGCTGTGTTTTTGCGCACCTCTCATGCCTTCCCCTATATTGCTGTGTTTTCCGGCACCTCTCATACCTTACCCTATATCATTGCGTTTTCCCGCACCTCCCATAGCTTCCCCAATATCATTGTGTTTTCGCACACCTCTCATACCTTCCTCTATATTGCTGTGTTTTCGCTCACCACTTATAGCTTTCCCTATATCGCCGTGTTTTCTTGCACCTCTCATACCTTCCCCTATATCGACGTGTTTTCACGCACCTCTTATACCTTCACGTATATCACCATGTTTTCGCGCACCTCTCATACCTTCACCTATATTGCTGTGTTGTCGCGTAACTCCCAAAGCTTCCACAATATCACTGTTTTCGCGCACCTCTCATAACATCATGTGCATCACCATGTTTTTGCGCACCTCTCATAGCTTCCCCTATCTCACTGTGTTTTCGCGCACCTCTATATCACTTCCCCTATATCACTGTGCTTTTGTGCACCTTCCATAGATTTCTCTAATCGCTGTGTTTTTGCGCACCTCTAATACCTTCCCCTATAATGCCCATTGTTAACGCACCTCCCATACCTTCCCCTATATCGCTGTGTTTTTGCGCACCTCTTATACCTTCCACTATATCGCTGTGATTTTGTGCACCGCCCATAGCTTCTCCTATATCGCTGTGTTTTCGCTCACCTCTCATATCTTCCCCTTTATTGCCGTGTTTTCATGCACCTCCCACACCTTCCCTTATATCTTTTTGTTCTCGTACACCTCTCATAGCTTAACATATATTGCAATGTTTTCATGCACCTCTCATAGCTTCCCCAATATCACTGTGTTTTTGCTCACCTCTCATAGCTTTGCCTATATTAGGAAGGGGAAAAAAGATTATGAGAGAAAACTGGCAGGGAACATAAAAACTGACTGTAAAAGCTTTTATAGATATGTAAAAAGGAAAAGACTGGTAAAGACAAATGTAGGTCCCCTACAGATAGAAACAGGTGAATTGATTATGGGGAGCAAGGACATGGCAGACCAATTGAATAATTACTTTGGTTCTGTCTTCACTAAGGAGGACATAAATAATCTTCCAGAAATAGTAGGGGACAGAGGGTCCAGTGAGATGGAGGAACTGAGCGAAATACATGTTAGTAGGGAAGAGGTGTTAGGTAAATTGAAGGGATTGAAGGCAGATAAATCCCCAGGGCCAGATGGTCTGCATCCTAGAGTGCTTAAGGAAGTAGCCCAAGAAATAGTGGATGCATTAGTGATAATTTTTCAAAACTCGTTAGATTCTGGACTAGTTCCTGAGAATTGGAGGGTGGCTAATGTAACCCCACTTTTTAAAAAAGCAGGGAGAGAGAAACCAGGGAATTATAGACCGGTTAGCCTAATGTCGGTGGTGGGGAAACTGCTGGGGTCAGTTATCAAAGATGTGATAACAGCACATTTGGAAAGCGGTGAAATGATCGGACAAAGTCAGCATGGATTTGTGAAAGGAAAATCATGTCTGACGAATCTCATAGAATTTTTTGAGAATGTAATTAGTAGAGTGGATAGGGGAGAACCAGTGGATGTGGTATATTTGGATTTTCAAAAGGCTTTTGACAAGGTCCCACACAGGAGATTAGTGTGCAAACTTAAAGCACACGGTATTGGGGGTAAGGTATTGGTGTGGGTGGAGAATTGGTTAGCAGACAGGAAGCAAAGAGTGGGAATAAACGGGACCTTTTCAGAATGGCAGGCGGTGACTAGTGGGGTACTGCAAGGCTCAGTGCTGGGACCCAAGTTGTTTACAATATATATTAATGACTTGGATGAGGGAATTAAATGCAGCATCTCCAAGTTTGCGGATGACACGAAGCTGGGTGACAGTGTTAGCTGTGAGGAGGATGCTAAGAGGATGCAGAGTGACTTAGATAGGTTGGGTGAGTGGGCAAATTCATGGCAGATGCAATTTAATGTGGATAAATGTGAAGTTATCCACTTTGGTGGCAAAAATAGGAAAACAGATTATTATCTGAATGGTGGCCGATTAGGAAAAGGGGAGGTGCAACAACACCTGGATGTCATTATACACCAGTCATTGAAAGTGGGCATGCAGGTACAGCAGGCGGTGAAAAAGGCGAATGGTATGCTGGCATTTATAGCAAGAGGATTCGAGTACAGGAGCAGAGAGGTACTACTGCAGTTGTACAAGGCCTTGGTGAGACCACACCTGGAGTATTGTGTGCAGTTTTGGTCCCCTAATCTGAGGAAAGACATCCTTGCCATAGAGTGAGTACAAAGAAGGTTCATCAGATTGATTCCTGGGATGGCAGGACTTTCATATGAAGAAAGACTGGATGAACTGGGCTTGTACTCATTGGAATTTAGAAGATTGAGGGGGGATCTGATTGAAACATATAAAATCCTAAAGGGATTGGACAGGCTAGATGCAGGAAGATTGTTCCCGATGTTGGGGAAGTCCAGAACAAGGGGTCACAGTTTGAGGATAAAAGGGAAGCCTTTTAGGACTGAGATTAGGAAAAACTTCTTCACACAGAGAGTGGTGAATCTGTGGAATTCTCTGCCACAGGAAACAGTTGAGGCCAGTTCATTGGCTATATTTAAGAGGGAGTTAGATATGGCCCTTGTGGCTACGGGGATCAGGGGGTATGGAGGGCAGGCTGGGGCGGTGTTCTGAGTTGGATGATCAGCCACGATCATAATAAATGGTGGTGCAGGCTCGAAGGGCCGAATGGCCTACTCCTGCACCTATTTTCTATGTTTCTATGTTTCTATATCGCCGTGTTCTCGTGCATCACTCATAACTTCCCCTTTTTAGCTGAGTTTTCGCTAATCTCTCATACCTTCCTCTATACCGACGTGTTTTCATGCACCTCTCATAGCTTCACGTATATAGCCGTGTTTTCGTGCACCTCCCATAGCTTCCCCTATATTGCTGTGTTTTCGCGCACCTCTTATACCTTACCCTATATCGTTGCATTTTCCCGCACCTCTCATAGCTTCCCCTCTGTCACTGTGTTCTCATGCACCTCTCATAGCTCTCCATATATTGCAATGTTTTCG